>NC_140797.1:31066205-31666205 GCF_037176805.1 Vigna unguiculata
CTATAGTGTTGCAGATGTAACAATACTTTATTTGGATTGTTTTCCCTTTTCAATGATGTTCTTGTTCTGTCTATAAATTATTTTAAAAATTATTGATGTGGTATGAAATTATGGGAAATTATGATAGGTGGTACTAGCAATAGGAAAGATTTGTTATGAAATTCCATCAATATTTGGTAGATATATGCTTTGTTGTCCTCCTCCATCCAAAAGAGGAAATTTTTTAATACAGGGCTTGCTAGCAAGAAAAACTTGAATTTGTTAAAATAATGCTAGAAAAATTATGAGTATACTTAATACCAAGGTCCAAATTAATGTTCTATCTATATGGTATCCCTTTTTCGTTGTCTCACAGTTCTTTATCAAGCATTATTTACTATAGGATAAACTTCGGAATTCACAAAAATATTCCTCAAATAAGGAATGAGATTTATGTTATTTAGTGAGTTTGATATTTGGCTGTGTTGGCATAATGCATCAAAAACCTTTTCTCTTTGATTTCTTAATATCAATTTTCATTTTTTACAGCCTCAATATTACTGGATAGGAAATGATGTATAACTTGGTTTCATGGCTACTGCAAGGTATATTCATTCCACTTTCTAGTGTTCACTCTATTCTTTTGTTTTCTTTCCTCACTAGGAGCTTTTAAATATTAGATATTGTATACAGGTTAATCATTTCTTAACACTACTAAAATATTTAATTTTAACGAAGGTTTACCTGATATTTATGTCCTTCAAATTTTTTTATGTGAAAACATAAATAACACCTAAAAGAACTTTTATACAATGAGACTCTTTATGAAGTTTGATTGGAAACTACTGCATATTGAGAATAAATGTAGAACTGAAAATGGTTAAAGAATATTTTTAGTAGTATATCACAAATTAATAATCTTAATACGTGATACAATATTAGTTAACTTTATAGTATTTCTCCTAATGCCACTTTATGCACATTCAACTAAATATATATATATATATATATATATATATATATATATATATATATATATATATATTAATTGAATGTGTATAATATTCTACTTTTTTGTGTAATATTTTACAAATACATATATAAGAGATAACTTTGACAATTATCTCATATTTTACCATCATGTCCACATATATATGATAACTACTATGTACTTTGTCTTTGTGTTCTGTTTCTCTAAAATGATAAATCATCATTGTTTATATATTTTATACTAGTTTCTTAAATAGTGGTTAACTATCTAATCAAACCTTTTTGTCAGGAATGCTGAAAAGTTTGGAAAGATCTTCGGCCAAGAAAACATGTAATCAAATAAATTCCATAGAAGGTGGGTTCATGTGGTAGTTATTATAAGTTAGCATTGGGTGAAATATGAAATATATTTGAAGATTTTTTGTCATAAATTACTTACCTTCATATACTTCATACAACGAGTTTGCTCGAGATAAAAATGTTATCTTTTTCTTGATATTACTAACAGAGAGACTAATAAAGATATTTTGTGTTATTATTATGGGTTTTAATCATACAAAGGGATGAAACAATCAAACAGCCACTAGCAACAAGAACAAAACATTGGTCCTCCAACATTCTGTAAAATTTGAACATGAGATTGAGTGTGGTGGAGGTTACATCAAGCTTCTCTTTGGATTTGTTAATCAAAAGAAGTTTGGTGGGGATACACCTTATATGTATGTTCCTTATTCCATGTTTTCTACTTTGTTTTTCTTCTTGGTTTATGTCAAATGAACGAATAGTAAATCTGCAACCTAAATAAGTTAACTTAATGGTGCCTATAGCTCATTACACAATCATACAAACTGTTGAGATATAAAACATGTCTACTAATGAGTGAACCTTATTACACAGAAGATTCAACATCAGTATTTCATACTTTAATATTTTGATAATATTTTGTTTTTGTTTATTTTTATTTTTATACTTAAAATTTTTCGCTAAATTTGAGTGATTCCACTGTTAAATATGTATTTGACATATGATGTGACACTACAAAAAAATATGTCAATACCGACGTTTATTTTTGTAATTTACGTCATTTTTAACTGTCTTTATTTACTTGAGTGAGGGTTTCCTGAAATGTCGTAATTCTTGCTGTCACAAGGTATAATATAGCAGTTATAGATGAACCGCCGCAACAACTGTCATTTTATACAACGTATAAAGTGGCGGTTTAAAGAGGCAAAAAGCGTAAGTTAAAATTGATGTAATATTTTTACTGGATGACAAATATAATGTGAAAAACAACGCTTTAAACTGACACTATTATCATTATATTATGACATTTTTAAATGTCACCAGTTCAATTAATTAGAATTAATTCTGATATTAATTACGTCATTATCAAATGTATCATGTGACGTAATTTTAATATTTAATTATTTATTCATTTTTAATATTTCTTATACTTTCATAATTCGATAAAATTATTTTTTCATGATAATTTAAAAAATATAAAAAATTATAGCACTATCAAATAGAAATTGATAAACTAAATTGATTCATTGTCAATATAACATAACTACACCAAAGTACCAATTCAAGCATTTGAAAAAAAAAAGACAACATTAAGAGTACCAAAATATTCAAGCATCTAAGAAAAAAAGACAACATTAGAAGTCCTAAGTCTAAGGTGCTTTGCTTCTACCACTTGATCCTAGTATTTCATGCGGAGATGGCACACCACTTTCAATATTTGGTGCCTGCAATGAAGAAATAATATAGTATATATGAGTAAGTGAAATTGAAATAAATTATGACATCCATACAGTAAGTTTAAGTAATTTACTAATGTAAATTATAACTAATGTAAATTATGAAATAAGCTGGACAAAGTTTGCAGCAGCTTTAACTTGCAAGTTGTCCAAGTTTTATCCTATACAAATAGAGAAGGTATATATGAAATTGGAGTTCATGCCATGTAATATCTAATTAGAGAGAAAAAATTGCTGCAGATCCTTACAAACAATAACACCAATAATGTACCAACATAAATAACTAGTATGCAGAACCACAAAAAAAAAATGTATTTGTTAATAAATTTCAGTCAAAAATTACAGATTATGATCACAAAAAAATAACCATGTTTCAGAACATGACAAAATGCAGAAATCATAACTAATAACAAGCACCAAGCAACCAAATTGTTTGCAGAACCACACCAAGGCAGACACAAAATTTAACTATACTACTTAAATATGAGAAATTTAAGAATAATGTCATCAGCAACTCAAACATGTACCTAAATGTACCAACATTTTTGCACCAACCATGTGTCAAAAATATTAGCTTATAGTAGATAATAGGAAGAGTGGTTATCCAATCATTTATAATGGAGAAGAAAACAAATCATGGATAGTGTGCTTAAGATCACATATCTTCATATACTCCAAAATCACAGGAAGGAAAAAACAAAATAACCAGCACCAAACAAGCTAAACTAATATCAATATTAACACAAGAAATGCCTTCTCTAGGGCACAAACAAATTATTCAAAATTCCAACAGAAACCTTAAATGGACTAAACTAAAGATAGGGTAATTAATTCTACATAAGTGAAAAGTATAAGCCAATGATCACTTTTCATTGACATGATATGAATGGTGTATGATTCAAAACCTCACAACACTAAGAAAAAGGTCTAGTATAAAAATGTGATTGCATTCTTCATATTAGTTAATGAACACTATCATACCATGCCACAAACAATCTTATGCTTCATGCACTTTTCAGATGTAGCAAACACAGGTAACAAATGAATAAAATATATTATATATATAAAATGTATTGCAATCCACATGACATAATCGTCCAATATATAAAACACTTTCAGACAACTAAAATGTGGAAGCATGTGCAGGGGAAATCAATAAGGTGCAGTTACTGGTAATGGAAGTTTAGTAGTTTAGCAAACGAAAATCGAGCAATAGAAGAATTAAATAGCCCTAATTTCAGTTGGAGCAATGCAAACCATAACATTATTGAATCCATTGTTTCCTACTCAAAAGGGGCATGATAAATGTATTTTGACCACAAATCAAGCAGAAAACCAGCACCCAACAAAAAAAAAAAGAAAATAAAATATTGGAAGTGAAATTCGGAGGCAGAACCGGAAGTGGTTTTGTTCTACGAAGAATGTATTTCGAGCTTCGGTGTGGTGGAGACAACCGGTGCGAGTTCCTCACCTTTCGATGTCGAACTAGCGTTATCCATCGCGCGAACCCTAATCGTACAATTGGTCACTCAAATCAAAAATAGGCAAGAGTAAATTCAAAAAGGCAACACTAATTTGATGAATGTCATACCAGAAATAGAAAAGGAGTGGACTGAGGCGCAAATGCGAGCAATCGAACCTTTCTCCTTCAGAACGAGGTTGAAGAACCCAATGAGCAAATGCAAACGGAGGCAATGGTGGACTGAGGCGCAAATGGAGGTGCGAACACAGATTGAGAAGGAAGGAGAAAGGAGAAACAGGCGAAATGGAGAGGTGAGTGAACAAAGAGGTGAGTGAACGAAGAGGTGAGTGAATGAAGAGGTGAGTGAACGGAGATGTGAGTGAACGAAGTGATTTAGGGTGAAATGAAGGAGAAAGGAGAAAGAGGCGAACGCAGAGCTGAGTGAACGCAAAGAGTGAGAGTGAAGTGATCTGGGTTTGAGTAATGTAGGTGTCAGTGACTCTCGAAAGTTAAGAAAATATTAAATTGTTGAGTGGGAAAATGAAATAGAAAAGAGAGGGAACAAAGTTTTACCAAAAAAAAGGAGTATCGAGACAAAAGTGGGACAGAAAATAATTTCATAAAATTATAAAAATAATGTTTTATATAAAGTGGCATTTCAAAATGACATAATTTTAAATAATAATATGACAATGTAAAAGATGGTGGTTAGAAATGCCATATTATACATTTACATTATGGTTGTTGTCAAACTGACGTATTATACTGCAAAAAGCGACAGTTTTAATTAACCGTTGTATTAAAAACATCGTTATATACATGATTTCTTGTAGTGATTATAACCTATTGAATGATGAACATAAATATCTCTCTTTTTATACCAATTGAATGAAATGTGTACATATATATTCAGACTCAGTTTGAACAGAAATGAAACTCTATATAGTTTATTCTTTGTCAATATACAATCTTTCAATGTGGTTGCCATTGCCTTGCTTTTCTTCTTGATAAACTCTCACGATTTGACCAGCTTCTAGATGTTATTAACAAGATAAAGTATAACCTTGATGATCGAGGGATAATTCTTTCAGTTGGAATCCATCTGATCTTAAAATGATGGCACTTCCTCCTTGCCACATGTTTGTGCAGGTTTGCAGCTATATTTGGGTTTATCTTAGAATAACTATCTCTTTCTCTCATTTACCTTTCATGAAGTTTTTTCAACAAAAAAAATCCTGCAGTTTTACGTAGAAAATGGGGAATTATCGTGTCAAATGTATCAGCAATCTGCGGACATGGGCCTGGGTGCCATTTACTAATGCAACAATTATCTTACCATTCACAGAAGTAGCATTGGTAATTGCGTACTATGTTTATCATAAAAGCTAAGCTCAATGAATTAGTTGTTATGTTTATGTGCAACAACATTGCAAATTTTGTAAAAGAAAACGTAGTTCTTTACTGAACATTTTTAGGATTAGAGATAAATATGTAAAGCTCAAGAAAAGTGTCCATTTAAATTTTCAGTTCTTTTTCTACCATCAACAATATTGTGAACCATGTGGTGCAAGAGCCAAAGATCAACACATATGCCAACTTTAGAGATGATGTACTACCTCACATTAAAAAGCTTGGCTATAATGTTGTCCAGAATATGGCCATCCAAGAACATTCTTATTATGCCAGACAAGCTTTGTGCTTTCAGGTCAATCTCCCATAAAATTTCTTGATAGACCAGCTTACGAGTCAGGTTTATAAGTGTACCTTGTACTAAATCTTAACATTGATAACTACTTTGACTCATTATGTATAATCTCACTTGTTTGAGGCCGAATTAGCATAGCTTCTGCTTAAACATGCATTTTTGCTTACCTCAAATCTCCTTCTAGCAAATAAAAATTCTTAAGAGAATAGCCACAAGATCTTTTTGTTGTCATTCATCATATTTTGATCCTCTACTAATAGAATATTAAGTGGAAAAGACGTGATATTTTTATATCTTCGGTTTTCTTCTATCGAATATAACTTTATATATAATAATTGGAATTTTAATCTTAAGAATACTAAAGTTAGCAAGGATAAAAGTTTCAGCAAACAGAATCACAAATGTTATGGCTGGAAGGATGAAAATGATAAAATTAATGGAATTTGAAAAATAAGTAAAAACATCAACAAATAATGAATTGCATTGAAGGGTAAAAAACATTGAAAAGGGAATTTCAGTACCGTTATACGGGGTTCTCGAACGGTCAGTAAATATCAGGGATTTCAGAATCGTTGGTAAATATTAGGGGTTCCAGAACCGTCAGTAAATACCAGGGGTTCCAGAACCGCCGGTAAATACAGGAGTTTCAAAACCGTCGGTAAATACTAGAGGTTTCAAAATCGCTAGTAAGTGTTGCTTTACCAGGGGTTAGTCAAAATTGTCGATAATATGTTAACGACGCTGGTTTTTCTAAAGGAAAAGCAAACCGCGGGTAACGCCTTTAGCGGGGGTTAAAACCCCCGAAAATGCCAAAAATAACCCCGTTAAAAATAATTTTTCTTGTAGTGATTAATAGGGAAGGTTAAATTAAGCATGTATTATTTTATGAATCACGCACAAAATAGGCATAATAAATTGAATCAAACTCATTCGTAAAAATAAAAAATATTTAACAAGAAATGTGCTTTGCAATAATCAAAGTAATATGAAGAATGGTATCGATAGATATTTTTAGTTTAATTTAGTCCCTATATTCGTTATTTTTGTTCAATTTAATCCCAATTTTTGTTAAAATAAATAAACTTTGTCACTATGAAATTTACATTAAATTTAATATCTTTTATACAAATTATATTAATTTTTTTTTCTAAAATTGACATTTGAATTTATAATTTTTTAAATTCAATTATAAATTATTAAATTTAATTATAAATTGAATAAAATTCTTATATTTAATTGTTAAATAGAATATAATTATTTAAAATATTATAAGAATATAATTATTAAATATTTTGTTTCTAATATTTATATTCTAAATACTTTTAAAATTTATATTCAAAATATTTTAGAGAAGCAAACTAATATTTGTAAAATTAATATTTAAATATAAAATATTTTAGATTTTAATATCTAAAATGCAATAAAAATATTAAATATTTAGATTTAAATGTCAATTTTACAAATGTTAATATAGATTTTTAAAATTTTAATAATATTTAAATAATTATATTCTATTTAACATTTGAATCTAAGAATTATATTCAATTTATAATTAAACATTATAATTTATAATTTAATTTCAAAAATAACAAATAGTAATGTCAATTTTAAAAATTAAATTGTTCCATTTTAACAAAATTTGGGACTAAATTAAACAAAAATAACGAATATAGGGATTGAATTGAACCAAAAAAACCAATATTGAGATTAAATTGAACAAAAAGAAATAATACAACCACACACTGACATGTGGCACTAGCATTGAGACGTAGCACAATTGTGACTTGACATGTGGACAATTTTTTTGAAATTAAAAAAAATTTAAAAATTTTAAAAAACATCAAAAAAACTAGGAGCTGACACCTTGCATGTGTTGTTCAAAAACGTTAACTATTTAAACACCGTTAGTGAAAATGACCAAATTGAGCAACATTTGATGAAAATGAGGACCTAATTGAACACAAAATGAAAATGGGGACAAAATTGAAAAAAAACAACAAAAATAGGAACCAAATGTATATTTAAGCCAAAATAAAACTTAATAATGAACTAATTGTTTTATTGCTTATAATTTTTTACTATCATTTAAAGCTTTCATACTTATTATTAGACATGTTTAAAATGCAGTAATAATTCATCACAACTTTATAATCTTCTATTAGCATAATATAATCACTAAATTGTCCAATAATAAATTACTAACAAATAAATGAGTCACGATTGACCATTTCTAGATATAAAAATAAACACTCAAACTAAAAGTTCTCTAATAGAATTTACTTAATCAATTTTAAAAATAGCTTCCAAAGCATAATCTTCTATGATTGGACTGATTACATTTGGACAAACATTTATCAATCTTAATAATTAAAATAGAGAACCACATCACTTAGGATTGTGAGATGTGGTTCTCTATTTTACTATATAAGAGACCCTATGTAAAGTTTGAGATATATCATAAATAAAAATACTTCCTAGTGTAGTCGTGGACGTAGGCATACACATTGTACGCCGAACCACGTTAAATTCTCCGTGTCTATTTTTTCTCTCCTTTATTCTTTCCTTTATTGCCTTGTTCCTAACAATTGGTATTAAAAGCCATTTTTCTTAGTATGCTCTATGGTTGCAGCATTGTCTGATCTTCCACATCATAAAAGATTTGGTTTCTTTTTCTTCTTGGGAATCTCAGTTTAGAGAAGTAGTGGGAGCTTTGGTCAAAAGCAGCATGAGCTTTCGTCAAAGGCAGCAGGAGCTTTCATTAAAGGCAGCAGAAGCTTTCGTCAAAGCAATAGGAGCAATGACATTGGAAGAAGGGAAGGTGATGATTGAGAAGTTTGATGGCAATGACTTCGGGTTCGGGAAGATGCAGATAAAGGACTACCTTTATCAAAAGAAGTTGTATCTACCCTTAATAGGGCAAAAGCCAACCAACATGGCGCAGCCAGAATGGGAGTTGTTCGATCGGCAAACACTGGGTGTGATCCGGTTGACATTAGCCAAGAATGTTGCGTTCAACATCATGAACGAGAACACAACCATAGATTTGATGAAGGCGTTGTCAAATATGTATAAGAAGCCATCTACAGCCAATAAAGTGTATTTGATTCGCAGACTAGTTAACCTAAAAATGGGTGAAGGTAACTCGATTACTAATCATATTAGTGAATTTAATACAATTATTGCATAGTTGACATCAGTGCAGATAACATTTGATGATGAGGTGAAAGCATTAATTTTATTATCATCTCTTCTGGAAAGTTGGAGTGCAACTGTTACTGTAGTTAGTAATTCTGCAACCGCTCGGCGCTGGCTTGTACTGCCAGGCGCAAGGCTCCTGATTGTGGGTGCTAGGCGCCACCATTTTTTTTGGTTTGTGCATTTTTCGTAAAACTGCATTTCCCGGTTCGTTAACCGTCCGATTTAGGAGAAATTTTGACAGGTGGTCCATAACATGTAGTTCTTCACTTTGAACGGTGTACATTTTTATTTGGATTTCATTAACGAGAGATATATGTTATGCACAATTGTTGGTTTCATAGTTTATCTTGTAAGCGAATTGATCGTATGTGCGTATAAAAGAGTTATGGGACGTTAAGGGGTAATACAGGGAGCTATCATAGCTAATGTAAATATTAAAGTGCTACCAGGACCATAAACAAACATATACATGTACTGGTTTGAGGTGGGGAACACATGGATGTTACCTAACTGTTTTAGATCCCTTGGAAGGGAATAACTTTGTGGCAAATGGCTGAATAATATGGTTGGAGTTGGGGATACCCTTACATGTATATGAAAGTAGCACATGGGTACAGAGAATTGTTATGGGAATAGAGGTGGAAATTCTGTTGTAGCACCTACACGAACTTGGGAAAAAAATCAGGCTACAAGGGGATAACCAGTACAACTCACTATACTGATGTATCGCATGGCGGAAGTTTTGGAGCTGCTAGGCGGTAGTTTCGAAACCAATGGCTATTGGAACGCGTGGCGCCTAGCGGTGAGGAGTGTCTTGCCAGGCGATAACTACAGGCATGGGCATCAGAGGCGCGTTTACGCTTGGCGATACATGTCCCCCGCCAGGCGATTTTGGAAGCAGTAGCGCTTGGCACCTCATGAGCAGCGCCAAGCGATCTGGTGGTAGCAGAATGATGTGTCCTTGCTGGTATTTGTTTGCGTGGTCTATAAGGCTTCTTTGATACCCAAAATGTGGGTTTGCTGGTGTTCCTTGAGTTGTGGCTCAGAACGTATCCCTTGAATTGAGCTCGGGATAGGGGTTAAGCACATGGCATTCCTTGAGTTGAGCTCGGAATGGCATCCCTCGAGTTGAGCTCGGGATGGCGGATGAACACAAGGAACCCTTGAATTAAGCTCGGGTTGGCGAGTGTGCTAGTTGTAGCCAGTACGGATGGGTCCAGATAGGTTACCCTACTAAGTAGTTAGCTGACGAGTTTGGTAGTCTTGGGACGTTACGAACTATGTTCGTATTTGGGAACTCCACCTGGCGTTACACTGTATGATCCGTAGCAATGGCTTCCCGCACGTGTTCTATCGGTTGTGGCCGATAGGTATGACAGCAAGACATCTTGGAGTACTCATTAGAAGACGTAGAACATAACTGACATGGTTGTGGCCATGTGGTATGGAATCAAGGGAAGGGATTCCTTTGGTGTGTTTGTGTGATATATATAAAGGTGTTTATATTTATATGTTTATTCTATTAGCTCACCCTATCTGCTTGTGTTTGGCGATGATCGTATATGTGGTATACGTGAGCAGATGGTGTTGCAGGTGTATCTGGTGAGGCGTAGAGCTGGAGCGGGGCTAGCTTAGGGGTAATTTTCTCAAAGTTTTTACATTGTCTTTATGATTTCAAATAAGTTGTAATTATTAATATTACTGGACTATTTGATAATAGTAATAGTAATTATATTCAGGGATTTTGGAATTGTTATTGAAATAAATAAAGTTTTGAAATTTCCCGCGTTTTTGGGAAATGGATTTACAATTAAGGAGATTTTAATTTCTTATTTTATTTTATTATTTAAATCCGTAATATCCAGTAGGGATGTTACACTTAATATCTATATGGTAGTTGGATGATGAGGGACATTACACCACCTTTGGAGATGGACATTGGAAGGCAATGAAAGGTAATCTTGTTTTTGCTCGTGGAAAGAAGCAAAGATCTCTTTACATGATTGCAGATAAGGATATGATATCAGTTGCAGAAGTTGGCAACAATTCCTCTTTGTGGCATCAGAGGCTTGGGCATATGAGTGAGAAAGGAATGAAGCTCATGGTCTCAAAAGGTAAAATACCTAACTTGAAGCATGTTGATGTTAGAAAGCAGAAAAAAGGTTAGCTTCTCCAAAATAAGTAAATCGTCTAAAGTTGAAAGACTACAACTAATACATACAAATGTTTGGGGGCCAACTCCAGTGAAATTCCTTGGAGGTTCACAATATTAAGTAACCTTCATTGATGACTCTACAAGAAAGGTATGGATTTATTTTCTTAAAAATAAATATGATGAGTTTTTTGTGTTTAAAAGGTGGAAAAAGGAGGTTGAGACTCAAACAGGTTTAAAGGTTAAATGTTTGAAGTCTGATAATGGTGGAGAATTTGACAGTAGTCAATCCAATGAGTTTTGTTCAAAGAACGAGATCCGAATGATCAAGACAGTTCCAGGAACACTAGAGAAAAATGGTGTTGTAGAAAGAATAAACAAAACCTTAAATGAGAGTGCAAGATGTATGAGAATCAAATCAAGATTACCCAAGGTATTTTGGCCAGATGTAATATGCACAACAACTTATCTCATAAATAAAGGACCATCAGTTCCTTTAGACTATCAGTTACCTGAAGAAGTATGGTTTGGAAATGAGGTAAACCTTTCACATTTGAAAGTTTTTTGTTGTGCTTCATATATTTGTTGAACTCTAATAGTAGAGATAAACTAGACCCTGAGGCACAGCAATGCTATTTCATTGGTTATGGATCTGACATGTATGGCTAAAGGTTTTGGGATGACCAAAACAAGAAAATTATCAACAGTAGAAATGTTAATTTTAATGAAAACATGTTATATAAAGACAGGACTGCAGAATTTGCAAATGCAAATAAACAGCCAGAGCAGGTATCATTAGAAGAAATTTCAAAAAGTGATGTAGCCAACAAAAGGTAGAATATAGAAGTAGAGCTTGAGTCAAAGCCTGAGTCAGAGTATGAGTCAGAACCTGAACAAATAGTAGAGTCAGTAACTCCTGAATTTCCAATTAGAAGGTCTAGCAGAACAATTGTAGCACCACAAAGGTACTCTCCTTCATTGCATTACTTGTTGTTGACTGATGCTAGTGAGCCAGAGCATTTTGTTGAGGCTATGCAAAGAGATGAATCTATTAAGTGGGAGTTAGCAATGGAAGAGGAGATAAAGTCTCTTCGGAAGAATAAAACATGGTCTTTAACCAAACTTCCAGAAGGAAAGAAGGATTTGCAAAACAGGTGGGTTTATTGGTTATAAGAAGAACCAGATGGTAGCAAACGATATAAGCCTACACTCGTAGTGAAAGGGTTCCAACAAAGACAAGGAATTGACTTCACATAAATGTTCTCCCTTGTTAAGATGACTACCATCATAGTTATCTTGAGTATAATAGTTGCAGAAAATCTTTATTTGAAGCAATTAGATGTGAAAACTACATTCCTACATGGGGCTCTTGAGGAAGAATTCTTTATGGCACAGCCAAAAGGTTTTGAAGTACAAGGCAAAGAGAATTTTGTATGCAAGCTTCATAAAAGTTTGTATGGATTGAAACAAGCACCGAGACAATGGTACAAGAAGTTTAATAAGTTTATGAGAAACTCAAGATTTCACAAATGTGAAGAAGATCAATGTTGTTACGTGAAAAAATATGTTAACAACTATATCATTATTGCCTTGTATGTTAACGACATGTTGATTGCTGGTGCTAATATGGTAGAAATTGACAAGTTGAAGAAACAATTGTCAAAAATTTTTGAAATGAAGGATCTTGGTCCAGCCAAGCAAATTCTTGTCATGAGAATTTTGAGGGATAGATCTGAAGGTATTATGAACTTATATCAGGAAACATATGTAGAAAAATTACTTAGTAGATTTAATGTTGGAAATACTAAAACTAGGAATACACCTTTAGGAACTCACTTAAAGTTCTAAAATAGGAAATCTTCTCAGATAGAGGAAGAAGAAAGTCACATGTCTAAAGTGTCATATGCATCTGCAGTAGAGAGCTTGATGTATGTTATGGTTTGCACTAGACCTGACATAGCACATGCAGTGGGAGTTGTGAGCAGATTTCTATCAAATCCCGAAAGGGAGCATTGGGAAGGCGTGAAGTTGATATTGAGATATTTGAATGGCACTTGAAATATGAATTTGTCTTTTAGAAGAAGTAATCTCACTTTACAAGGGCTTTTTTATGTAGATTTGGGAGGTGATTTGGATGGTAGAAAGAGCACAACAAGTTACATTTTTACGTTGGATGGTACAACTATTAGTTAGAAGTCCAAACTTCAAGGGAGAGTCTCCCTTTCAACCACTGAAGCTGAGTATGTTGCTATCTTAGAAGCAACAAAGGAGATGATATGGTTGAAGAAGCTTCTAAAAGAATTAAGAAAAAAGCAAGATGATTCTCCGTGTCAATTTTTTCTCTCATTTATTCTTTCTTTTATTGTCTTGATCATAACAATTGGTATCATCCATACACTGGTCCTGACTCACTGTTTATGGGTAATGGTTTAGGTTTAAACATCTCTCACTCTGGAACACTTTTACTTAATGATTTATCCCTGTCTAATATTTTGTGTGTTCCTTCCCTGAACCAAAAAATCGTTTTTGTCTATAAACTTACCTAACAAACTAACTTTGCTGTTGTTTTCCTGCCAAACTCTTTTTACGTGAAGAATTTGCAAACAGGCCAAACAACCCATAAAGGCTCATGTGTGGATGGACTTTATCTTTGGCCCGCTACCTCACCATCCATCCACAATGTCTGCACAGATTCCTCTGCCTCATGGCACCATAGCCTTGGGCATCCTTCATCTTCTATCTTCAAATTTATTCAACAACACTTTTCTCTAGGCTGCAATAAATTCCAACAATCAGATTGCACATCCTGCCATATTAGCAAAAGTCATAAGCTTCATTTTCATGAATCCACTCTTAAATCTTCTTATCCATTGGAAATAATTTTTTCAGATGTATGGACTTCCCTTATTTTATCAATTGATAATTTTCACTACCATTGCATGTTTGTTGATCATTTTACTCGTTATATTTGGCTTTATCCAATGAAACACAAATCTGATGTGCAAACTATATTTCCCAAATTTAAATTGCTCAATGAAAATTTCTACCACCACACAATAAAAATCTTGTACACAGATAATGGAGGCGAATATATTGGTCTTCGCCCTTTTTTAAGCACTCATGGTTTAAGTCATCACACCACCCCACCTCATACACCTGAACATAGTGGATTTTCATAATGACGCAATCATCACATCGCCGAAATCGGTCTCTCTCTTCTTCATCACTTGGGCTTGCCTCTCACCTATTGGCCTCATGCCATGACCACTGCAGCCTACCTCATAAATCGCCTCCCATTTCCAATTCTTGGGTACAAGTCACCCTATTCCAAACTGTTCCACATTAGCCCGGATTATCATAAGTAAAAATGTTTTGGATGTTTGTGTTTTCTCTAGATTAAACCATATGCTAACCATAAACTTGCGCCAAAGTCTACTTTGTGTGTTTTTATAGGTTACTCAACAGATCAACATGCTTACTTATGTCTCGATCCCAAAACATATAGGATTTACACCTCTCGACATGTGAAGTTCGTCGAATCTGAGTTTCCGTTCACCTCCCTCGTAGCTAAACCCAATCCAAGTGAAGAACAACAAAAAAGTCCACTTCGCTACCCCTTACTCTCCATCCATCCTTCACTCACTAGATCTGCCCCAATCCTCAACCCCAAACGAACCTACCAACACCACTCAATCTTCCCCTCCAACCTTATGACCATCCCCACAACTTTCTAACCCACCACCCACTCTTGTTTCCAATCCCCATGGCATCTCTATTCATATACCAAAAATCGCGGACAGCCTTAGGTTCAGCTCCCCGGCCGTCCGCAAAGCCTCTTCCTCAGCACGTCTTTCAACATGTCCTTCACGCGAGGCCCAAGTGGAAGGAGACCTCCTCACTACCGAGGAAGGCAGTGGCCAATGATCCCGAAGCCTCGACCTTCTTGCTTCTCTTGGACTAGCGGCTTGCGGGAGAGTCGTCTTTCTTCGTCTTCTTCCCCTTATCCCCTACGACGGCAGGAACAATAGTGAAGGGGGGGGATGGCGACTATCCGAGGCCTAGTCCCGACACTCGAGGCCCTGGTCGGTGCGTTGGTCGTAGGGGAAGGAGCCGTTGAAGGACCGACCTCGACGTTCTATTGAGGTGCAACATCATCCGCCGAATCATTGACCTTCGACGAGTCTTCGCGCGGGCCATGAATTCGCCGTTAAAGATCGTCATACGGGCCATGATATCTGCAAACAAGCAAAAAATTGCATAAGTTAATAGCGACCTCTACAACGATCGGGAAGATCAGAACAACTAACCATAAACCACCCTCGGCAAGTCTGGAGAGCGAAGACATTGGATCAGCGGCCTCGGTGGGATCTTGTCAAGGAGAGTTTTGAGGACGGCAAGGTCAGCCCGCTCGGCGGGGGTCAATCGGTCCTCCGCCCAAGGATCGACTGGTGGGGGCAACGTCGTCCAGTAGAGGGGGAACTTCGGTCGATCCTCCTCATAAAAAATGTATTTCCTGCCTCGACCGCGAATTGAGACCTTAAGAAAACCGATCTTAAAACCCTTGTACGAACCAAGGTAAAGGCTAAACAAACTTTTGTTCGCCCCAAGAAAAGAGACCCAACCTTTGGATGTGGTGGGTCGGGTCTTGTAGAAATGCAGGAATAACGGTATGGTTGCGGTCAAACCAGCCGCTAGGCAGAGGACGTCGAAGGCCTGCATCGACGCCCAGACGTTCGGGTGTATCTGGGTAGGAGCACACCTGATCTCCCTTAGCACCGCCATTTGCCAGTCGACGAACGACACAGTCAGGCCCAAGTCGTGGAAGAAGCAAGTGTAGACATAGAAAAAATCTAGCTTCGCTCCTTCCTTACCATGGCACACCTTCTCGTTGCCCGCGCAGACCTTCACCCAGAGGAACCCGTCCTCCACTTCGTCTCCAAAGACCTTTGTCCGCTCCACCAGGTCCCCGAGGTCGTTCCCCCATCGAAACCTCATCTCATGCGTACACGGCTCATATAGTGCCCACTCATATCCCTACACCACCGGCAGATTGGCCTGTTCCCCCTCGTCAGCGACGTCGATACTGATCACGTCTCCACTCTCCGCAGGAGCGTTGGTCTGCTCTACCGCTGCGTCGGCCGACTCTTCAGTTGGGCGACCATCATTACTTTGGATGGAAGAATCTATTGAAGACGACACCCCCCTGAGCGACGTCCCTGCATCGGACGAACTGAACAGGGCGAAGACCGACCCGTCGCCCACATATACCTTGATCGCCCCACCGGAGGACCCGTCTAAACTCGATGCACTAGAAGCCATTATTACCTATAGAAAGAGAAGGACAATCGGTGACTCGGGTAGAAAGAGAGAAGAAAGCATGAAAATAACGCCAGCCACACACACCTATTTATAGAAAGGTCTGGGACACGTGGCAGCACCTGAGCCAAACGATCACTTGACGATCAACACAAACATCGCGACGCTTCGCATCCCAACTGACAGGCACGATCTACGAAGCCAGATAACTGTCAGGGAACCCCTTCGGCCCATCGGCACAACAGTCTTTGCAAACCTTCTCGCTTCACCTTCAACCGATCGAGGAAAGAGGAAGATTTCTTGGCGAGGAAGTTACAGCAGATTACGAAGAGAGGAGACATAGAGAAAAAAAGAGTAAAATTGAAGTGGTTCTTAGTAGGAGCTTGGTCTCTACACCAGAAACACAAACCAAAATAAAAAAATACAAATTATTTATGTGTTGGATAAAAAAACAACTTAACATGATCCAAATGTAAAGCCCAACTTAATAAAAATAAATAAAAACACTTGTGTGACTCTTTTATCTGCGGGTTGGTGAGCCAACCCGGCTCGCCACGGGTTCAACCCAGATGAACCGGGTTCTAAATGAGCCAGGTCAAAAATCAACCCGTATTGAAATTTGTAAAAAAAGTTCAACGCAACCCGATCCGAACCCGTGATGAGCCGGGTTAACTCGCGGGTTCCAACCCATTTTGACATCTCTACCTTTTCCCCTATTGAATGTGTATCTTCCCATTTTTATCTTGTGTGATCCCTCTTCTTAGGGCAGAAGAACCCTCGTGCTCTAACATCAAATCACTTCAAGAGGAAGTGGCGGTTGCGGATTTGTTTGAAAATATTTTGAGAAAATTAATTTTATTTGACGTCGAAAAATCAATTTTAGTTTGAAGAAATTAGAAAAATTTAATCTTTTTAATGTGAATTTTTTATTTATAATTAATTCATCATCAATCCATCTTCTAAAAATTTCCCTTTTTTGTGTATCACCTAGCAGCATTACAACAAAGTATAGACTGGAACACTGAACACTTACCGAATGAAGAAAATGAGATAGCCTGTTAAGCTCCAAATTTTGAATCTCTATGCTGCATTTTATTTTCTCAATAAAGGTAAAATTAGAAATATATATATATATACTAAAATAAAAAAATAAAATAGAATAAAATAAAATAAAATAACAATATGAAAACAAATACTAAAAATAATAAAACTTAACAACAAAACTAAACATATATTTTCCTGTTCTCCTTCTTTTACTTTCATGTTTTTAAAATATTTTTCATTTTTAATATATTTCACTTTTATTAATTTCTAAAAATAAATTTTGATTACTCGAATGAAATAGGCCGAACCCATGTACCTCCACTCATCAAACATATTCTTTACCCACTAAGCTAATTAATTTTCATGATTTAAGGAGCATTACTAATTTATACGCACTATTTTTTCATAAATCAAAATTAAATTAAATAAACAGCAACTTAACTCAATTAAATAATTAAATTAATTCTTCCATGTTAAGCCTCATCCACTGTATACTCTTACTCAAAAATCCTAAAGCTTTTTTCCAGTCTTACAGTTTCCCAACTCAAAAATGTTTGTCCTGGAAAATTGTTTAACTAGGAAAGTAAAATATCATGCGTACCTAAAATTTTGCAGTCATGAAATATGAAAGTCCCACACCAAATAAATTTGCACAAATAAAATATTCACTATTAATATAAAATAAAAACCTCATATTTCAAAAAAAATAAAATGTCCTTACCCAAAAAACAAAAATCATCCATGAATTAACGTAACTAAAATATTATTCGAAAAAAATATTAATTTAACATACAATTTTTTTTTCCAATTTCTTTCACACGTAGCTTTTTGTACCTTATGTATTTTCATAATATTTTTAAATAAAAATTATAAACAGCAAATCAACTAAAAAATATACAAAATTTATATTATTTTCTTTTAAATTTATTAAAACAAAACAACCACTAAAATAATTATATAACATTATTTTACTCAAATAAAACTCACCTCGTTTGATCTTAACATATGTATAACTCCACAAACATAACCTGAAATATGTTCCCAAAATAAAAATATGCAATCATTAACATATTACTACCAAGTAATATCCAACGGTAACCAACCATTTCTGCGTAGCAATGCCTCTTGGAAAGGGTCTTTCCCTTACAAGCAACAACTTTACTCGCTCAACAAAGCCTTGGGTAAAAGCACTCATGCTAAGCTTAGACCAAAATCTTACAATAGAACATAACCCCCTTTTACCCGACTCACCATAGTCTTATGGGATTCTACATATATAAGAGAATTCATATTATAAATAACATTTGTACATTATTAAGTATAACATGCTTCATGACCATAACATTCACCACGACTAGCATTTCACCAAAGCATGCATCATACCAATATCACCAATCATAAGCTAGATGAGCTCACATCCCACAATCCCAAAGTTTTTTCGAGGCTCTGATACCAAGATGTAACATCCCAAATTGGGGTGTTACAATTATGAAGTGTGTACAAAACGTATAACTTAAGATAAGACATTTCTTAATGTGCATCAAATTTATAACATAGTGAACTAAATAATCTTATGACATTCCATGTGACCAAAAACTTACTATTGTTGCCCCAAACAAATATTTCACTTTGGACTTTTTTATTTGGTGCAAAAAGTATAAAACATAAAGCTTGTTACTGCTTAATAAAAAAACCATAAGGCAACTGAGATCTGGCTTCGTTCATAGTTGGCCTGTAATAATTGACTTGACAATTATTAAACAACTAAGACAAAAAGGCAACTACGTTTTACTCCAACTATCAAACTTCCTCAGCTCAAATTAATTTCATATTTCAGATTACAGGAATGATCTGATCATGAGATTAATTCCTATTGATCTCTTGATTTTGGACATTAATGTTGTAGCTAGATCTAATTTTATACATAGTATAGAAACATTTATGAATATATATTTTTGTTTGCGGATCAAAAGA
Organism: Vigna unguiculata; assembly: GCF_037176805.1. Lineage (NCBI taxonomy): Eukaryota > Viridiplantae > Streptophyta > Magnoliopsida > Fabales > Fabaceae > Vigna > Vigna unguiculata. Next base: position 31,085,786 of record NC_140797.1, read on the forward strand.
CCACAAAAAGATTGTCTAATTATTGAGGATTGCACCCACTCAATATCGGGTGGAACAAAATGTCCAAGAAAGTTCACTAGCTAGGATAGAGTCTAACCTGGCTCTGATACCATATTAGAAGTGGGCCTTAAGCCTAACTCAACCCCACAAAACCGGCTTGTAAGGTGAGGATTGCATCCACTTATATATTGTGAATTGGCTTTATCTCTAGTTGATGTGAGACTTCTAACAGTATTTATATTTACTTTCCATTAAAAGAGAAAAATATATCTCAACAAATTATAATTTCTTAAAAATGTACTCAATTAAATAATCTTTCACTAATGATAAACTATCTTCTTATGCGTAAAGAGATTTGTCTCTTTGCTCTCAGCAAATCTTAACTTTAATCGGATGCACTTTAAAGAATAAGAATGAATAAGAAAAAATAGTGGAACTATTTTTGTTTTTTTCAAATGGAAATAAGTTTAAAACAATATTTTTTATGTTATAAATTAATGGTTGTCTATTGATTTGATACAATTACTCTCACATGATTTATATGATTGATTGATTTGCTACAATTACTTATATGAGTAATTACTCTTTATGAAATTTAAATATTAAATATTTATATAAACTATTTGATTTGTATCCTTCATGGATTACATTTTGTAATACTTGATCTCAATTCTCACTTTTTTCATTCTCTCCTTCCATCTATTATATTTATTAATAGTTTTATTTTATAACACTTAATTATTAATAAATAAGATAGAATTGATTATCATATAAATAACGAAATTTTACAAGAAATAATACGTAAATAAGACATTAACCCAAAAATGAGGTAATTAAGACTTGGTGTTGGAAACTTCGCAAAAACATCAGTATTGGATTAACTACCAAAGCATAGAAAGAAAAAAAGGAAAAATTGTTGATTTAATTTTCTTCGATTACAAAACTACATCCTTAAATTAATTTTCACCTAAACTCAAATGAATTTTGATTCTGTTTCTTTTTGTATATCTTATAAACACAATACCTAAAAGAGCTATGTATGCAACTTTCCTGTTAAAACTTCAACGCCCAATATTTGTCACCTAATTATTATGAAAACCATGAACTATGTTAAATAGGTACAATAAGATAAAAATAGTAATGAACTACTAATTTATACTTAAGTATATATTCAAATTACTATCACAAAAGATAAAGAAACCATCATGGTTTTAAATCCCATTGTATACTTGTATCATTAACATTATATATATATATATATATATATATATATATATATATATATATATATATATATATATTTTGGTCGGCAAAAATATGTATATTTATATAATAGAGTATTTGGGGTATTCTATCCCTTATACACAGATACTTACAAGATTACCAAAATATATAAAATATAAATGAAAGACCTTAAAGTTTGTATTTAAACAATAAGTCTACAAAACTACCCCCAAACTATAGTATATATATAATCAGACAACCTACCACATTAAACAACTAAGATACTAAAAACATAACATAAATCCTCCAGTAAAAGCTCACTTCACAAAATTTGCCTCCGCACACATGCCTATATTGCATCCATGAAAGGTATCCATATGCGATTCTTCCTTGGTAGAAACTGAACAGTACACCTGCAGCAAAAACAAAACACTCTAGACCACAAAGTCTAGGTGATAAAACATAGATATCCTTTTACAAATACCATATTATTCTTCCTAACTCATGAATGCTCTATTACTCTCCCATGCTACACCTTTTAATGTAAAGCCTCCCTATGGTAAAAACCCCTCAAGACTAAGTACATACCTACTTCTGAAGATTCCTACAACCTAGGTGTGTGATGGGTGCCTACCTATTGATCTTAAGCAATGTAAGGGACAAAAGCACCAATCAGAAAAAGAAAAAGTTACATTTTCATTTTTATGTTTCAACCTTGCCCATACTTTCACTTGGGCCATACTGAAGATTTCATTTGGATCTGGTAATTTGTTCTTAAAAACTACATGATTCCTTTGATTCCAGAGATTCCACACTATAGCAATCCACACCCCCCTCCATAACATATTACCTTTATGGTTGAGGTCCAACAGGTGGAAATGTTCAAAATGTGCTTGTACCTGATTATGACATACCCCTAAAGTCCCTGTTCATCTATTGCACATGTTCCAAACTTTGGTAGCAACTATGTAGGTAATGAATAAATGACTTATGCTCTCTTCATGCTCACCACACATAGCACAATTATCATTGTTTAGGTTGACCCCTCTAAGTCTTAAATTCACATTTGTTGGTATTCCATTTAGAATAACCCGCCATATAAAAAACTTCGCAGAGGGGATAACCTTTACTCTCCAAAGGTAATCGAAGAAGTGTTGTTGATCTGCTTCACTTGCTTGTAACTTTTGATATGCTGATTTAACTGTATAAACCTTATCTTCACCATCATTCCACATCCAACAATCCTTTCTTTCCCTAGCAAGAGTTATCTTATGAATGTATTCTGAGAACATTTCAATTTGAGGTCTTTCCCATTCAAACTATTCTCTTCTCCAGGCCAAATTCCATTCCCATTTGTTGTTGTCCCATTTCCCACATTCACTTATTGTTTGTTCTTTCTTATTAGAGTTGGCATATAACCTAGGATAAGATTCTTTAAGTGATCTATCCCCTACCCATATGTCTTCCCGAAATAAAATCCTAGTTCCAGATCCCACTTTCCAATACACACATTGTCAAACCAAGTTTTGTCCTCACTAGAACCATAAATCTTTCTTAAATCTTTCCACCATTTAGATGTGAGAAACTAAAGAACTAGTGGTTACTGAAAACTCCAACCAAAATTTTAAATTTGGATAATTTTCTCTAATTTATTATCACCTTTTAGGTCATGAAGACCATGAAATGAAGAAAGTAGCTAGAATAACATGATAATAGATACTTTTATATAACTTGTTCTTGGTGGTACCTTTAATCAGATAATTTTAACCTTCGAAAAACAAAAATAAATTTATTTACTTATTACATATATTATATTTATACATTGTGGCATTAGAGGATAACCCAGATGATATACTTCTCATAAGTTTAACAAATTTGGTGAATAAATGTGTATAATATTGTAGAACATTCAAATTATAAATTCAAAATTTGTTCTATTTTGATTTGTTTTCTTTTAATAATTTTCTCCATCAAACCTAATAGATGCAACATTTATGTTTCAGATATAGTAATCAAGAACATTCACTTAAACAACTTGTCAAGTTTCCAAACCTTTACTCTTATCGTCCGTTCAGTGCTCATGTACGTTAATCAATCACGAGTATATGTCAAAATGCTCTGATGCTAAAGTCAGCAATTGCTTGATCCACGTGTCAAAGGCGTTATGTTACTAAAGTAAAAAATTGTGTGATCCACGACGGCAGTTAATACTATTATTAATGTGAGATAAAAAAAAAACTCCAACAACCATACCTTTGTCTTATATTTATAGTTTTTCAAAGTAATCTCACACGAATGTTGATCAGTCGACGTGACCCATGATGGACTGGGGTGAAATCCTACAGAGAGTCCAACTAGTGTCAGTGGGATAGTTCACTCCGCTGCATGTTTGATAACCTCATAAGAACTCTTTTTGGAAGTAATCTCACACGCCCGATCGATTATTAGTGTCAACCGACCCATACAGTACAATTCATATTATTAATATAAGTCTTTTTTTTCTCATTCATATGTTCAACATATTCTTTCTCTACATTTATAGGCATGAACAAAGTTAGGAACATTATATTCTAGCACACACATACCATACATGAGTGAAATAATATGTATAATATAATAATCTTTACATAATTGATTTTGGTTTGGTTTGATTCGGTTTACACCAATTCAAAAATTTCATATTCGAAACTAATTTGAATCTTTTAGTTTCCAAAGAAAAATACAAGTTAATCCAAAAAATTCTAATTTCAATTGGTTGTCATTTTCTTAATACTTTTTAGTATTTTTTTTTTTTGGATCCGTTTAGTTATAATGACCCCTAACTAATATATATATATATATATATATATATATATATATATATATATATATATATATATATATATATATATATATATATATATAATTAGTTACACAAAAATATATTACCAAATTATAAAGAAATGTTATCAATAACATTTTATCAAATGTTAGGTATATTTTACGGAATTTTAATAATATTTTACATATAAACTGAAATATTTATAAAAATGTTACTAATTTTTTTAATCACATTTAGTTAATAAAATGGTAATATTTTAAAAATGTTATTAATATTTTTAATAACATTTATTTATAAGTTAAAGTGGTAGCATTTTAAAAGTATTATAATTTGCACACATGTGTGTTAATATGCTACAATGTTTTTGGTAGTTTATAATAAGATCAAATATCCATTCATTACACGAGCTCTCACTCTATAATGACTTAATTAAAAACTTGAAACAAAGTTAAATAATATTTCAAAATTAAAATTTCAAAATCAATAAAACATTATAGAAAAAAAAGTGATCATGATAATGCTTTATTAATGACTTTAAAAATTAATTAATTAATGGTAAGAAATACTTAATGACCAACGATGAGATGTTTGGACGATCGGGTGGGATAAGCAATGTTGAGCCTGATGAACAAGACCTTTTATTCTAATAAAGAAATATTTCTTCGCGAACTTATCAATAATGCTTCAAATGTAAGTAATCTTTTAATTTGATTTTATATTTATACATTTTTTTCTTATAAGTGTTATCGATCATTGTATATACACACATGCTTTGGATAAAATTCAAGTTGAGAGGCTTATGGACCATAACATTTTACATGATAGGATGATTATAAGATTGGTGCCCCACAAGGGTAACAAAACACTTTCTATCATCGACACTAGTATTGGCATGTCCAAAGCAGGCCGGGCACTAATGTTTCGCATTTGGTTGCATTTTTGTTACATGCTCATTATATTTTAACAATGTGTCTATGTTTTTATTTTAGATTTGGCAGATAGTTTGGGAGTTGGGTTTTACTCTGCTTATTTGGTTGCTCATAAGGTTATCGTCACCTCTAAGCATAATGATCATGATCAATATATCTCGGAATCTCAATGTAGTGGCTCTTTCATTGTTACCAAGGACACCAATGCCCAACGACTCTCAAGGGGGACCAATATCACCCTTTTCCTCAAGGAAAACCAGGTTTATAAATTAACTCATTCACATTTTCTTTTATTTCTTTTGTTCAGTAATTTTATTTAACAGTTGGAGTACTTGGAAGAAACCACCATCAAGAATCTCGTTGTCAAAAATTGCCAACACATTTCCCATCCTATTTACTTATGGAATACCAAAGGGCATTGGCAACTCATTAACATTTGGTTGCACAACCAAGAGAGGGACAAACAATTTGTAGCTCAAAGACTTATGAATCACTTACCAGATGATCTTATATTCTTTATTCTTTCTAAACTGCATTTGAAATCCCTCAAGAGATTTGGATGCTTACAAAGATCATGGACCCTTTTGTTTGAAAATTCTCATTTCATGAACCTCTTTCATAATAGCTTCATTTGTAATAATCATTCCTCCTATGATGACACATCTCTCCTTTTAAGCGTCACTATAGATAGTACCACCTTATATTCAGTTTCGAATGAGTGGTTTCAAAATAAGGAAAAAATATGTTGGCCCAATCCACTTTAAGAGGATCACAATGTCATATTTTATATTTTAGGTTCTTCTACTATTAATGGAATTGTTTGCATATATTCACATGATAAATGAACTTCATGTTTGTGGAACCCAACTAACAACGATTTGAAGGTTATTCCTCCTAGTCCATTTGAGCCTTTACAATACGATATCAATTTTGATCGTCACTATCAAGGATTTGGTTATGATTGTGTTAGAGATGACTATAAGGTAATTATATATCTATCTTTTGGTGATGATACTGATATGGAAGACTTAAATGATTCCAAATATGCACCCATATTGGAGATGTATAGCTTAAAAAGTAACTTTTGGAAGAAACTCGAACATGATATTAATGTGCCTGTGTTTTACGATGATATGGATAAATTGTACTTTGAAGGAATGTGTCATTGGTTGGGTTATGAACTTTATGATAGATGTTTGGTATCATTTGACTTAAGCAATGAGGTTTTAATTATGACCTGGGCACCTTTAGACATACCCAAGGAAATATTTTATAAGTTTGAAGTAGATTATGAATGGAGACACTTATTGATCTTAAATGGGTCAATTGCTTTAATGTCAAATTATGAAGGTATAATTGATCTATATATTTTAGCTGAAGTTAGTAAAAAGGAAGCATGGACTAAACTCCATGTTTTTAGACCCATACCTTGTGTTGTTTACCTTATTGGAACGTGGAATATGGGCAATATACTCTTTAATACCCATGATGATGAACTAGTCTGGTTTAATTTAAGTACCCACAAAATTGAGAAGCTTAATGTGAAGCTTGATGTGAATGTTGTACGTTATGGGGCAGCTTATAAGGAAAGTCGTGTAAGAATTAATAGTTAATTATGTTTCTTATTCTCATCCACTGGTTATCATAATTTTCACTTGTACATATTCAAAATGTTTCATCAATTTCACACTATAATTAAGTATATGATAATTTCTGAAACCAATTGATAATATGAAAATTGATATTTAATTTTATTTTAAAGGTTTAGTCTTTCTCATTTATAATATGATATTGTTTTATTTCAATTTCAAAGTGATCTTTTTTTTACCTTGAAGCATGTGTTATCGCCTTAAAAAAGAAAGGAACTTGTTTTGATGATAAAAGATAAAAGGCTTAAATATATATCTGGTTTCTATTTTTGTTGTTTTTATTCAATTTGGTCCTCACTTTCGTTTTGTGTTCAATTAGGTTCTCGTTTTTGTCAAATTTTGTTTAATTTGGTCCTTTTCACTAACGGTGTTTAAATAGTTAACATTTTTGAACAATACATGCCACGTGTCAACTCCTGGTTTTTATATTTTTAAATATTTTTAATATTTTTTTAATTTCAAAAAAATTGTTCATGTGTCAAGTCACAATTGTTTCATGTGTCAATGCTAGTGCCATGTGTCAGTTTGTGGTAGTTTTATTTAATTACTCGAATCATACCCAGTTTGGTTCCAAAATTTCAAAATGGTACCCACTTTTAAGTTTTTCTCAATTTAATACCCAAATTTGTAATGTGCATCAATGTAATACCCTGCCACGTGTCAGCCTCTGGTTTTTTTGATTTTTTTTTGATTTTTTAATTTTAATTTTTAATTTTTTTTGCCACGTGTCAAATCCTTGATGTGACACGTGGTATTGTCAGTGACACGTGGCAAGGTATCGCCACGTGGCAAGGTACATGCCAAGTGTCATTGTCTTGATTTCAATTTAGTACCCATATATGTTTATTTGTTTCAATTTAGTCCCTACTCTATTTGTTTGAATTTTTTTTAAAATATATATATTTTTTAAAATAGAGAAATATTGTATCTCTGTTAAGACAAAATTTATTATTTATATAAATGTTATATTGATATTTGTTACTAAAAATGACTTATAAAATTAAGTATTGAATAACATGTTTATCTTTTGTTATTCATGACTTTTACTATTAACTTTAATATAAATTTTAATACTTAATTTTATAAGTCATTTTTAATAATAAATATAAATAATAAATTTGGTCTTAAGGGAGACACAATATTTCTCTATTTTGTAAAAAATTATTTGGACAAAATTGAAACAAATAGAGCGGGTACTAAATTGAAACAAATAAACATATATGGGTTTAAAAACTACCATATATAAATAAACAAATAAACATGTAAATACCAGGGGTTCCAGAACCGCCGGGAAATACAAGGGTTTCAAAACTGCCGGTAAATACCAGGGGTTTCAAAACCGCCAGTAAGTGTTGCTTTACCAGGGGTTAGTCAAAATCGTCGGTAATATGTTAACGACGCTGGTTTTTCTAAGGGAAAAGCAAACCGCGGGTAATGCCTTTAGCGGGGTTAAAAACCCCGGAAATGCCAAAAACAATCCCGTTAAAAATAATTTTTCTTGTAGTGATTAACAAGGAAGGTTAAATTAAGCATGTATTATTTTATGTATCACGCACAAAATAGGCGTAATAAATTGAATCAAACTCATTCGTAAAAATAAAAAAATATTTAACAAAAATGTGCTTTGCAATAATCAAAGTAATATGAAGAATGGTATCGATTGATAAAATAAAAATGCATGTGCTTTGACATCTGATAACTTTTTTTAAGGATAATAATATATTAACCCACTTTTTTTTATCCAATTTTAACCCACCACTTCAATCACTCTTAGATTATCACATCCATCACTAAAAAAAATTAAAATAGATGATTTAAGAGTGATGAAAACGATGAATTAGAAGTAGGTGAAAAAAGTGGGTTAAAATATCATCATTCACGTTGTTGAATTAAAAGTTGATCTTTGGAGGTAGAGATGCATTCTAGAGACTATAGACATTCATTATAATTCTTTTTCCTAGAGTTCACAATTTATAGGAGTAACTAACTCTCGTATTCACGGGGGTTAGACATAGTATCTTAAATCTTTGTGATTTCTACTATTCAATATTTCTTTTTTCTATACTCTTGTGTTCTATTCCTGTTCTTAAATGCATGCATTGATTAATTGCATATTTGTGGGTATCTAATTATTGGACAAAATGTTAGAACCTATGTAAGACCCGTAAAATTAATTAATTAATTAATAAATACGGGTAGTGAGAGCCTTTATGGCATTGAATATTGATTGATGTGATGTGGAAAAGTACTAGCTCAAATGGTTGAGAGTATTTTATTGTGTGAGAGGACTTGGGTTTGAGTCTTATGTATGCCAATTATGTGTTGTTTTAATTATTATTATTAATTTTTAATAATATGCATGATCATGTTGAGTGATAACATAATTATAGAATTTTGTGAATTATCACGAAACACAAATTACTTGAGTGGTTGTGCATTGAATTGATGATGAGCATGGTATGGGTTCGAACTTTGGTGAAGCCCTTTTCTTTGGGCAAAAGAGCGTCTCGCTTAGGTGAGATTTCCTCGCCTAAGTGAGAATTCGAGGAATGATGTGTTGACTATTTTGACTCGTCACCTAGACGAGAGACTGGATTCCTAGGCGAAGGGTGGTCTCGCCCAAGCGTGTAAGGCTCGCCCAAGCGAGAGTTTGAGGATATTTTATGCAAGGTGCCCGCTCAGGCGAGAGATTCTAGCTTAAGCGAGATAGGATTTGGTGCTTGAATGAAGGCTTCTATCCTAAGCAAAGAATGGTGCTAATGGGTATTTCAAGTCAAGCGATATTGTCGTATTATAATGGTTTATGTTTGATTCGTGATGCATGGTCTACTGGGCTTATAGGATATCTCGAAGGTGGGCTTGCTGGTGTTCCTTGAGTTGTGGCTTGGAACGTATCCCTTGAGTTGTGGCTCGGGATAGGGGTTAAGCATGTGGTGTTCCTTGAGTTGCGGCTTGGAATGACGTCCCTTGAGTTGTGGCTCGGGATAACGGATGAACATGAGGAACTCTTGAGTTGTGGCTCGGGTTGGCGAGTGTTGTCGGTGTGAGTGTGCTGGTTGTGGCCAGTACGGATGGGTCCAGATAGATTGCCCTCCTCAGTAATTAGCTGACGAGTTTGGTAGTCTTGGGACATTACGAACTACGTTCGTATTGGGAACTCCACTTGGCGTTATAGTGTGTGATCCGTAGCATGGTTTCCTACACGTGCTCTATCGATTGTGGCCGATAGGTGTGGCAGCAAGGCGTCTTGAGGTACTCACTAGAAAACGTAGAACACGGTTAACATGGTTGTGGCTATATGGGAGGAAATGATGAGATTCCTTTGATGTAGTTGGATATCAAACCATGGTTGTGACCATGTGGGGTCAAAGGATGGAATTCCTTTGGTGTGAATTTGATATCAATCATGGTTGTGGTCATGTGGGATGGCAGGATATAATTCCTTTGATGTGTTTTTGATTTATGTATTTGAATTATATACGAATAAGTGTTTATTATGTTAGCTCACCCTATCTGCTTGTGTTTAGCGATGATTGTGTATACAATAACTCCTTTAGCAGGGTTAAAAGCTCCGAAAATGCCAAAAATAACCCCGTTAAAAACAATTTTTCTTGTAGTGATTAACAGGGAAGGTTAAATTAAGCATGTATTATTTTATGAATCATGCACAAAATAGGCGTAATAAATTGAGTCAAACTCATTAGTAAAAATAAAAAAATATTTAACAAGAAATGTGCTTTGCAATAATCAAAGTAATATGAAGAATGGTATCGATAAATAAAATAAAAATGCTTTCAGATTTTTGAATTACTCTAAAGTGTGTTAAATTTAATTATCATATAAACTACATTCACTTTCCCAAAGTGCTTTGCAATTACACACTTTTAATGCATTCCATTTTTGAGGAAGTACATAAAACATGACATAATATGCATTCCACTTTTAGCAAGCACTAAAACATGTCATAAAATTTAATCCATTTTTATGTACAATATTATGAATTTAAGGTCCCAAACATTTATGATAATTGAATAATGGTTTGATAATATATTTTTTTTCTTATTATTCTAAATGTTAGGAATTAGTTAAGATGAATTCACTACAAAGTGTCTAGCGCATAAATAGATTGAATAATAAAGAAAATTGCAAGTGCTAGACGATAAACGAGAAAGAAAGGAACAAAAAAGGAATCACACCTAGAAATCAATGTAATTTAATTAAAGTGTTAATGATATAATCTACTTCTAGGGAAAAATTTGCTATAACACAGAGATTACAACTTCACAATTTCTTTCTAATTTAGATAGCAAAGTATTCAACTCTCAGTTAGCTTTCATTGAAAATAAAAGAACTAAATGATTTAGATTACAATTAATAAGAACAAATGTTAAAGAATTCAAACTAAAGATTATCAACAAATGTTAAAAAACAATCCAATGGTTTAGATTTTGTTTAAAGAAGTTGAAGAATATTATGAACATGTCATAAAATTTATTCTACTTTGTGAACAAATATTATGATTTTGGGATAGTTTAAATAATAATGTCGTTCCGGTTATTAAAAATAAATAAATACACTACTTCAATAAATTTGTTTTGGTTTAGGCATAACATCATTATTATTTTTTTTAAATTAGACAACACGTAAGTTGAAATAATACCTTAAATAATGTCATTGGTATGACTGTAAAGTATTTTATTTTTAAAATAAATCATAAACAAGAGGCTTATAATAGTATTCCCTTATTATAGCCTTATACTTTTGACAAGATCATGCTTCAGTTAAGAACATTAAATTAAATCATATTCAAAAAGTTTAGAGAAGGACCACCATGTTTTAAAACCAAGAACTTTATTTTTGTAAAATGCATTATTACAAGGTTGAATTTAAATTTTACAGAAAGTTTACTTTCTTAGGACAATTTAATTGTGGGTTTTGACACTTGATGTAATGGGGAATGGGGCTTTTGTTCAAGCATAACCTTATTTCAACTAAATCCTTACTTCTACAATTCAGTTGTGGTTCAACACCAATTGGTGATGTTTTTATAGTTGCGATGATTTGCCTCGCAGGGTAAGTTCTACCAGGTAATATATTTGCATGTTCAAGTATTTGTTGAAGATCATTCCTTGCATATATATCTAACGTGAGTCTGAAATAATCAAATGGTAGCATATTTGAACACGTTCCATGTTTCATCCATTCTGAATTCCAAAAGTAATTGTTGTTCCAAAGATAATTCGGCCAATCTTGATCAAGTTCATGAACTATTCCGCTAATCTAATAAAATAAATAAATAAAAGTCATCTTCTAAATATAATATCGAAATAATATTATCATAAAATAGAAGCTTACCAAAGAAATATTTAAACCAGTAGATGAGCACAAAGATGGTTGTGGTATGCTGTAATTGGATGGCCACAATCCGTGTATAGTAAACTTGAATGGTATTAGTGAGATTTACGGATTAATTAGTACATTTTAATAAGGTCTTAGTGTACTTGAATTTATTTTAGGACACATTTTGATCATCATAAAATTCATTCCATTTTTGTGTGCAGTATTATGAATTGAGGGTCCCAATTATATAATAAAATAAACAAAAAAGAAATATCATTCTGTGAATATATTATTAAGAAATAGAGCTAAGGAAACATTTAAGTTGATGGATGAACACCAAAATGGTTGTGACATGGTGTAATTAAATAGCCATAAGCTATGTATTGTCATAACTTAATTTATAAAACTTATTTCATAAAACATAACATACCATATGGCTGGCGCATGGTGTGTGATTGGACACCATACCACTTCTCCTCCTAACTTAATTCATACCATTCAATCTTCTTTTCATCTTCTCCTCCTTGCTGAGAACAAATTAATCTCTTTATTTTTGCTAAAATACTTGTGGTCTGAATGTGAAAGGGTGGGAAAGCCCTAGAGACAATGGGCTCCCAAGGGAGTTGGGAGAAACAACCTATAATGGTCTATAAAAGGTAATGATAAACATTAAAAAGGACCATTTTTCGTTTTATTTTTTTTACCACAATTAGGAGCCATATAAAAGGGGAGAATTAGGCAAATTGAAGGGTTTTAGAAGTCTGAAACCTAGAGTGAGAAGGGAGCACGAATTTTGAGTGGGAAAGTGAATTAGGATTGAGAGCAAAACTGTGGTGGTTGAGAGAGCAAAAGGAGGGTTCTTAGGTATCCCAAAGCCTAGGTTAGACAACCTTTTGAAGCAAGGATTCAAAAGTTAGGGGAGCTCTTTTTCATATCTATATGTATTTGGTGACAATCTTTGCATTCTGTGTTGGGCATGAATAAATTGTATGATAGACATAAGATTTTCGTAGCCAATATACTGTGAAATTGAGTTTCTTATGGTTTTGATGTGTATGGGAAATCCTTATGCAAATATATGCCAATAATGAGGTTTGAAATGCTGTATGCGTGGTTGTGGTTAAAAATTCGAATTTTATGGTCAAGTTGGAGTCTGAATCAAGTTCTTAATGCTGGTGTTATGTGATGAAGTGTTTGGGTAATGTTGAATGTGATTTTGGGTCTTGTTTATGTGTTTGGGTGTGCGTAAACAGGGAACTTATCTGCTGATTTCGCTCAGGCGAGCCAGGCTCGCTCAGGCGAGAATTGCAGAGTGGTGACCCTGATTCTGCTCGAGCCACTCGCTCAGGCGGAGGCCCATGGTTTTGGGCGACTTGTTAGCTCTCTCAGGCGAGTGTATCTCGCTTAAGCGAGAAATTGAGGGTTGTGAGACTCGGGTTTGGGGCATCTCGCCCAGGCGAGAGGTTCTCGCCTAAGCGAGAACTCGTGATTGTTTTGTGTGATGTTTAGCTCGTCGCCTAGGCGAGAGTGATGCTCTAGGCGAAGGAAGGGCTCGCCCAAGCGAAATAGGCTCGCCTAAGCGAGACTTCGCAAGTGAGCTGCTGTAGCACACTCGCTCAGGCGAGGAAGCTTAGCCTAAGCGAGACAAGCCTGATCGCTTAAGCTAAGGCTTCTAGCCCAAGCGAGTTTAGTGCAGTTTGTGGGTATTGTTTGTACGCATTTATGAGAACGTGGATCAGGAGATGCTGTGCCATGAGCGGGTAGGTTCATGGAAGGTGATTGGCATGTGATGGTATGAGCGGGGAGGTTCATACTCAATTACTCTCCTGTGAGGATACGAGCGAGGTAAGTTTGCATGTTCCGTGCTCACAATTGAGAGATGCTGCATGCGGAGAGGTACGTAGCTGGTGGATCACATGTGTTGGACTACGGGCGGGCAGGTCCGTAGAGTAGGACTACGAGCGGGGAGGTTCGTAGAGGCTGGACCACGAACGGGAAGGTTCGTGTGAGCATCATGAATCCTGAGTCCATGGCTAACTTTGTTGATTAAATTGGAGTTTACAAGCCTTGGGGGTATTAAGGATGTGATTAGGGTCTAACTATGAGAATATAATTGGGTGTAATTGTATTGTTTACCTATTATGTTTCTTATATTCTGTTGAGCTCACCCTTTCTATTTGTGCTTGGCGATGATCGTGTAATTCTTTACACGAGAGCAGTTTATGATACAGTTGATGCTGCTAACACCTGAGATGGAGAGAGGGCTATCCTAGGGATTTTGAGTTAGGAAATTCTTAGGGTTTTCATTGTTTGTCAGATTTTGAAAATTGTAATAAAAGTACTATTTAGTTTCCTTTAAATTTATAATGCTATTATTATTGTGTTAAATTTTCCCGCGTTTTGGAAGTAATAAAGTGCAACATTTGAACTCATTTATTATTATTTATATATTGATTTATTTAAATCAAGAAATTTCTAGTAAGTTAAATTATTTTTATATGTAAGATAAAATAGTAATTTATTATTTTTATCAATTAAATTATTTGTCATTCACTAATTTTTATAAACTTTCTTCTTATTTATCTTCAAATTTCTCTATCTTTCCCTTAATCCAAACAATCTAATTTTCATCTTTCTTTCTTCTCAAATCTGTTTAAATTCACTCTTTCAAATCTATTCCTGAAAACAAACACAAGTTATAAGAGCGTGTAGAAAGGTTATTAGAATTTACGTAAGTCTTGCTTCAACAGTGTGGAGGAGTAATTAGAAGAATTTTTGGACTAAACCTCACAATACCCTAACCACAAGAGTGTAAGAAAGGTCAAACACTAGCTCAAAGTATCTTTGAATTGGGACAAGGAACATCATAGACTTAGAGTCTATTATATAGTCACTAACACCCACCTCCTACGTTATCCGAGGCGATGTAGGACTTTTCAAGACATGTTCCTTTCATCAGCCCAACATTCTCCACCCTGATCAAAATAAACATATCTTCATTGCCTATATCAACAATCACACTCCACCATAAAGAGTATCACTTGAAATCAAATCGTCTCAAGAATTTCCACTTGGAATCAAACTATTCAGGGAATTTCCACTTGGAATTCAACCATCCCAAGAATTTTCACTTAAAATCAAACCATCCTAAGAATTTCTACTTGGAATCAAACTATCCCAAAAATTTTCACTCAGAATCAAACTATCCCAAGAATTTCCCTTGGAATTAAACCATATGAAGAATTTTCACTTGGAATCAAACCATCCAAAGAATTTTCACTTGGAATCTATCACGTGACTCTACAAGTCACCCTCTGTACTCTATATATAGTTTTCCTTTTGCAATAATAAAATAACTTTTCTCTCTCATCTTACATGGTATCTAGAGCTAAAATTTTTGCTCAACCATGACCTCTTCTTCCGCTGTTACTTCTTCCCTCACTGCAGAAAAATCTTCTCTTCTCCCCCAAACCTTCAATACACCCATTAGTCTCAAATTGGATGAAGACAACTATCTTCTTTGGCAACAACAAGTTCTGGCAACCGTGGAAGGTCTTGATCTGTTATATTTCTTGGATGAATCTTTAGTTTCGTGTGATAATACAACAACCCACACTCCTCCTCCAAATACTGCCCTTCATCGTCAACAAGACCGGCTTCTTCTTGCTTGGCTCCTGGCCTCTATGACCCAACCTCTCTTGACCAAAATGGTGGGCCTTCGTACTTCAGCACAAGTTTGGGGTCGGCTGCGCACGTACTATGCCACGCACACAAAAGCCAAGATTCGAAAGTTAAAGGTACAATTACGTCAACCCAAAAATAATAGAACGATTGCTAATTATCTTCTTGATATCAAGAAGATAGTAGACACTCTTTTAGCTGTTGGATCACCTGTTACTACTGAAGATCATATCGAAGCCATTCTTGATGGCTTACCTGAGGAATTTGATGGGTTCGTCACGTCTCTAACTTCTCGCTTGGATCCATATACCGTGGAAGATGTAGAAGCATTACTGCTGGCTCAAGAAGAAAGGCTTGAGAAACATCGCCTCCAAGAACAACACATGGTGCAAGCTCATATGACTTCTACATCTGATGATCATTCAAGAATCTCTTCTAGACCCCCGTCGAATTCTTTCAGAGGTGGCAGATTTCGCTCTACCAGGGGTGGAAGATCTTCGTCTCGCAATCCCTCTAGACACAATAACACGTACACCACTACTCGCGTGCAATGCCAAATTTGTGGAAAGAATGAACATAGCGTCGTGGACTGCTGGCATAGGTATGATCAAGGTTCATCCCCTCAGATTAATGCTAACTCTGCTCAGTTTTTCTCAACAGAAGACACAACTTCATCCATTCTGGGTGCACCCTCCACCATAAATGATCCACTATGGTATCCTGATAGTGGAGCTACTCACCATATTACAAATGATGTCAATAACTACACCAAGAAACAAGCTTTCAATGGAAATGACGTTGTCAAATTGGGTAATGGTGCAGGTATGAATATTCGTCATGTAGGCACTGCTTGTTATCAACTTACACACACATACAATCACCTATTTTTCTTCACAATCTTTTGCATGTCCCTGAAATCACAAAGAACCTCATGAGTGTTTCAAAATGTGCTCAAGATAATAATGTCTTTTTTGAATTTCATGCTAACAAATGCTTTGTTAAACATCAGGCAACCAAGGAGATAATTCTTCAAGGAAATGTTAAAGATGGTTTATATGTTTTTCCATCCCTTAAAAACATAAACATGTGTTCTGTTAATACTACTACATGTAACTCTGTACAATCTCCCTTTTCTCTTTGGCATTCAAGACTTGGCCATGCATCTATGGCTGTTGTTAAACGTGTGCTCACTGATTGTAATATTACGTGTAATAAGCAATCTTTTATGTGTGACTCATGTATTGTTGCTAAAGCTCATCAAATCCATTTTTCTACATCTAATACTGTGTATGATACTCCTCTTCAATTAGTTTACATCGATATATGGGGTCCAGCACCTATTAATGCAACTTGTGGTGCTCGTTATTACATCTCCTTTTTAGATGCTTTCACACGTTATACCTGGTTGTATTTAATCAATACCAAATCTTAAGCCTTGGCTGTTTTCAAATTATTCAAAACTTTTGCAGAAAACCAAACTGGTCATAAGTTAAAAAGTATTCAAACAGACAATGCCAAAGAGTTCTTATGCTTTAATTCGATTTTATGTGAATATGGTATTCATCACCGCTTAACTTGTCCCTACACTCATGAGCAAAATGGTTCTATTGAACGTAAGCATAGACATATAGTTGATGTTGGGTTATCTATGTTAGCTCACTCATCTTTGCCTATGAGTTATTGGGGGGAGGCTTTTACTTCCGCTGTATACATAATCAATATGCTTCCTACACCTGTCTTGCACAATAAATCTCCTTATCAACTTCTGTTTAACAAAGTACCTGAATATCAATTTTTAAAAACTTTTGGGTGTGCCTGCTATCCTATGTTAAGACCTTACAACACCAATAAACTTAGTTTGCGGTCTACTTTGTGTGTGTTTCTTGGATATACTTCTAACTTCAAAGGCTACATATGTAAATCTCCAACTGGAAAAACCTATATATCAAGACATGTTGTTTTTAATGAACAAAGTTTTCCATATAAAATGGTTTCTAATCCTTTTATCAAAAATGATTTGGTTACTGATTCTACTATATATCATACATCTCCACTAACTGTTTTTAAAACTCAACCTATTCAACATGTGCATGATAATGTCACTTCTCCCGAAGACTTTAATTCTCGTATACCTACTTTCATTGATAATGCATCCCCACATGATTCTTTGGATAACCCTGCTTGTGAACAAAATGATATTGCTTTGTCTCCTGTTACTTCATCTTTTGCAACATCATCTACCGAACACCCAGAACCTTCTCCCTCAAATAACCATCCAATGATCACACGTTCTAAGGCAGGGATTTTCAAACCAAAGACCTTTAGTGTGGAAGCTGACAATGCTCTACGTGAACCCACCACAGTCAAGGCAGCCTTATCTCAACCACAATGGTTTCAAGCCATGCAAAAGGAATATGAAGCTCTGCAACAAAATAACACTTGGACTCTTGTATCACCTCCTTCAAACGCTACCATCATAGGATGTAAATGGATCTTCCGAAATAAGTTCAACGCTGATGGTACGCTTCAACGGCATAAAGCGAGACTTGTCGCCAAAGGGTATCATCAAACTCAGGGTCTCGATTATAATGAAACTTTTAGCCCCGTAATCAAGTTTTCCACTGTACGTATCATTCTCTCCCTAGCTCTCTCATATAAATGGCCAATACATCAGATAGATGTCAATAACGCTTTCCTTAATGGAGAGCTTGAAGAAACGGTTTACATGGAACCCCCACCAGGTTTTTCTCCTCCTGACTAAAATCTTGTTTGCAAGTTAAACAAAGCTATATATGGCTTAAAACAAGCCCCTAGATCCTGGTACTTAAAACTTGCTAACACTCTAACCACTCTTGGTTTCTCTTCTACAAAGAGTGACACATCCTTATTCATAAAGTTTTCAAAAGTGGCTACTGTTTTTGTTTTAATTTACGTAGATGATATTATTATCACAGGAAGTTCTTCCTTAGCCATTCAAAACTTGATTAAAATTCTCCATACTAACTTTGCTCTCAAGGATTTAGGTAAATTGCACTACTTTCTTGGAATTGAAACTACATGGACTCCAGAAGGCAATCTTCATCTTTCGCAGTCCAAATACATACGTGACCTTCTACACAAAACCAACATGACCGGTGCCAGTCCTCAACCCACACCCATGATATCTTCCTTACGTCTAACCCAAGAAGGGTCCACTGCCGTTTCAGATCCCACGCTTTATCGTTCTGTTGTAGGCTCTCTTCTTTATATCACCATCACACGCCCTGAGTTAGCTTTCTCAGTGAATAAAGTATGTCAGTACATGACCAATCCTCAAGAACACCATTGGAAGGCAGTCAAGAGGATTCTGCGCTATCTTGCCGGCACCATTAATCATGGTCTTCTCCTCCGACCGTCAAAGCAACTCACTGTCATGGGCTTCTGCGACTCAGACTGGGCAACTGATGTAGATGACCGAAAATCCATAACAGGGTATTGCATATATTTTGGATCGAATGCTGTTTTGTGGAAATCAAATAAACAAAAGGTTGTGTCAAGGAGTAGTACGGAGGTTGAATATAGAAGCTTAGCTGCAGCTCTCACTGATATTATATGGATTACTTCGCTATTAAAGGAGCTGCGCGTTCAAATTTCAACACCCATCCTTTATTCCGATAATTTGGGTGTAGTTTTACTTGCTGCCAATCTGGTTAACCATGCTCGTTCGAAACATTTTGAACTGGATTTGCACTTTGTACGTGACAGGGCTCATCAAAAGCAAATTCAGATCATTCATATGCCATCACGTTTTCAGATCGCAGATATTTTAACAAAGCCATTATCTTTTTCTTCTTTTCAGCACTTTACCGATAAACTTATGGTGTCTGTAAAACCCCTCATAAGTTTAAGGGGGAATATCACGTGACTCTACAAGTCACCCTCTGTACTCTATATATAGTTTTCCTTTTGCAATAATAAAATAACTTTTCTCTCTCATCTTACAGAATCAAACTATCCCAAGAATTTCCACTTCGAATGAAATCATCCGAAGAATTTCCATGTGTTAGCACAAATAGCCTTAATGATTTGGTGCTTGAAGATTTGATGAAGATACATGAAGCCATTGCCTTGGAACATGTTGGAACCATGCTTAAATTGAGGAAGATGTGAAGATTTGATGTTTCACGTATTGATCAAGGCTTGTGTGCGTGCTCTCTATCTAGTTTATTCATGAAGAAAATAAGCTTGAAGATTGGTGTTCATGTTATAGACCATTTTGCATTGTATAGATGTATAGGGTCTTAGTTGTGTCTTTTAATATGTTGAAATGTTTTTCAACAGATTAAATGGTGTCTTTTAATTTGTTGAATGACTTTTTAACAAATTAAAAGGTTCGTTTTAGTAGTTTTAACCGATACATATTCAATCAGTTGATTTATTTTGTAATTGACTAATTTCACTTAAGTTAAGTAAAATCAACCGATTGATTTGAAAATAAACCTGTTGAATTTCGTAACAGTTTGCCTACAAAGTTTGTTTTTCTCGAAAGAGAGGTAACACTTACCATTTTGAGCGCGAAGACTGTTTGGAATCAATGGAATACTCTCTCTTTCGTGATCATACAGATGTGCAACTGTTGAAGATTTATCTTAGATCATTCTTGGAGCTTTTAGCTTTGTGTTTGAAGCTTGGAGAAAGAGGTTTTTGTAGGCAAGGTTTTGCTACCACTGAGGTTTGATCTTTCTCAAGTTTTTGGGTTTGATCTTTTGAAATAGTGCAAAATCAGGCTTGGGTTGCCTTGACTAATTGGATATAGCTCAGGTTTGAGTGAACTAATATAAATATCTTATGCATTGTACTTGTCTCTAACTCTTCTCAATTGTTTAGCACTTTAAAGTTTAAAGAAATTTGAATTGAACCATATTTTTTATATGTTATGTTGTGTATTCCTTAATTACTATACTTGTTAACTAATTTTCTCATTACCTAAAACAATATCCATCTTAAGTAATATTTTAATACAACTCAATATAAGTGATTTCTCTTTTAATAAAACTTTTTTTTTTCATTTGTGGAGAAATCTAAAAAAACTAGCATGTTCCAAGTGAAATCAAACTAAAATTCGTTGAATAAAATTTGGAGTTTTAATTTTGTGTGAATAAGAAAAAATTATTATTCTAAGAAAAAAAATCTAACTAAATATGGTTAAACTAGTTTTTTCATAATATTTTGTACAAATATCATGGTAGGAAACCCGAGCTTATGTTTAATTAAGACATGATAGTTGGGTCGATGGAAATTTCAAAGAAAATTGTTAATATATATATCTATATATATATATATATATATATATATATATATTATTTAATAATTCAATTTAAAGTGAGAATAATAAATTTTTGAATATCTTTCCAGAAAGATGATGTTTTCATGATTCTACACCATGTTTCTTCTACTAAACTAATTCTAGTAAGGATGAATAGTGGAGGGTAAGATGAAGTGTTACATCCAGTTTAAAGGAGAACTTTTGCTAAGGCTTTACAAAGTTAAAACTTAACTCCCTTTTGGGAAACCTCCCTTTTTGGGGAGGGATGAAACATGATCTTTGGAAGCATAGACACATTCCGGAGGATAGAGATATTCATTATTATACTTTTTCTTAGAGTCCAAAATGTATAGGAGTAACTTACTCCCATATTCACGGGAGTTGGACATAATATATCTTCAATCTTTGTGATTTCTACTATTCAATTGTATGAATTGATTGATTGCATATTTGTGTGTATCTAATCATTAGACACAATGTTAGAACCTAGACTAGAATAAAACAATTAATTGAGTGTGAATGACATAAAGTACATCATTGGTCATTCCTAGCATCCAAATTTAAAGCTTAATGCAAACTTAATATGCTTTAGAGGGAAAATATTTGACTTTGACTAAATTAGTGGAAATTAAGAGATTATGTTGGAGAAGGTTCAGCACAACAAACAATACAGTGGGCCTTTAAACAAACTCAGTTGTGGTTCTACATATATTCCTTTTATATATTTGGATAAATAGAGTCATTGTCGCACATGTTTGTTCAAATGTAATTAGTCCAATTATGAGGGTTGGGCAAAATAAACCAAACTGCACTGCATTATCAAAAACTGCACTGAACTAAAAAACTGTTCGCATGAACTGCACTGAATTGAAAAACAATTTAGATGAACTGAACTGAACTGTTATTCTTAAAAATAAACTGGACTGCACTACACTGAACTACACTGCACTATAATATAAACTGAACTAAACTATTATAAACTGAACTGTTTTATGAACTACACTACGTAAGATCTGAACTGCACTATTTTTGGACTGAATTGCACTAATTTTTAACTTAACTACACTGTTTTTGAATCGTTTTTGAACCGAATTGCACTGATTTTGAATAAACTTCACTCTTTTTGAACTGAATAGTACTATTTTTGAATCGGATTGCATTGATTTTGAATTGAATTGCACTATTTTTGAACTCAATTACACTGTTTTGAATCGAATTGCACTAATTACATATGATTGTACTACACAATAATAATCTAAAGTTTATAATTTGAAAGTGCGTAGAAAATAATATTTGAAATATGCATCATACTTCAATACACCAATTAACACCAATTACGTTAGTACCAATATTTATATTTATTATACTAATTTCAATATTTAAGTTACAAAAAACTTTAATATAAATAAAAAATTATAAAAATGTTAGCTGTCACAAAATTTAATTCTTAAAAATAACTTCCGTAAAATCATAACATAAAAAGAACATTACATAATAAAATTCATTCAAAATAAAATAAGATATTGAATTAATTTATAATTTTTTTAATAAATTAATTATAAATATTTTATATTTTTCTCAAAGAAAAAGTAAAGAAAAAAATTAAGACAAAATAAAATAAATATTTCAATATGAAAGAGAAAGAATAGAACGTAAGACATAAAACACATAAGTCCAATTCTTATCCTAATACCAATATTTTTATTTGAGGTATTTTGCTCTTTCAATCTACTATAGTTCAATAGTTAACTTAACATAAGTTTAGTTTCTTAAAACTGAACTATTTTATAGTACAATTCAATTATTATTATGAATAGTTTAGTATATTTTAGTTTAATATAGTACAATTAACTATAGTTTAGTAAATTATGCCCAGCCCTACCAATTATAGAAGACTATGCTTTGGAAGCTATTTTTAAATTGATTACGGAAATTGTAGTAGAAATTTTTTAGTTTGAGTGTTTATTTTTATATCTAAAAGTGGTTGATCGTGACTCATTTATCTTTTAGTAATTTATTATTAGACAATTTAGTAACTATATTATGCTAATAGAAGATTATAACGTTGTGATGAATTAATACCGCATTTTAAACATGTCTAATAATAAGTATGAAAGCTTTAAATTATAATAAAAAGTATAAGCAATAAAAAAATTAGTTCATTAATAAGTTTTATCTATAATCATCAAAACAAGTTCCTTTCCTTTTTAGGCGATAACATATGCTTTAAGGTAAAAGATCACTTTGAAAATTGAAATAAAATAAGGTCATATTATAAATGAGAAAGACTAAACCTTTAAAAGAAAATTAAATATTAAATTTCATATTATTTGGTTTCATAAATTATCATATGCTTAATTATAATGTGAAATTGATGAAACATTTTGAATATGTACAATTGAAAATTATGATAACCATTCATTTACCACATTGATGAAAATGAGAAACATAATTAACTATTAATTCTTACAAGACTTTCCTTATAAACTACTAATTGCAATCCGTTACTACATGTAACATGCACATTAACCTTAAAATTAAGCTTCTCAATTTTGTGGGTACATAAATTAAACCAAACTAGTTCATCATCATCTGGAGTATTAAAGAGTATATTACCCATATTCCATGTTCCAATAGGGTAAGCAATGCAAGGTGTGGGTCCAAAAACATGGATTTTTGTCCATGTTTCCTTCTTACCAACTTCAACTAAAATATATAGATAAATTGTACGTTCAAAATTTAACATAAAAGCAATTGACCCATTTAAGATCAATAAGTGTCTCCATATGTAATCTGCTTGAGAATTATAAAATATTTCCTCGGGTATGTCTAAAGGTGTCTTGGTGATAATAAAAACCTCATTGCTTAAGTCAAATGATACCAAATATGCTTCCGCAGCTTCATATGGATAACCCAACCAATGACACATTCCCTCGAAGTAGAATTTATCAATATCATCATAGCACACAGGCAAATCGATATCATGTTCGAGTTTCTTCCAAGAGTTCCTTCTTAGGCTATACATCTCTACTATAGTTGCATATTTGGGATCGTAAAAGTCTTCAATAGTAAAAGCGTCATTTAAAGATACATGCTTAATCACCTTATAGTCATCTCTAACAGAGTCATAGCCAAATCCTTGACAATTACGGTTAAGAGGGATACCATATTGTAAAGGCTCAAATGGACTAGGAGGAATGACCTTGAATTCATTGTTTGTCGGGTTCCACAAATACATAGTTTCTCCAACATGTGAGTATATGCAAATAATTCCATTAATACTATAAGAACCCACAATAGAACACAAAGCAGAGTAATCCTCTTGAAATGAATTTGGCCAATCTATTTTTTCCATATTTTGAAACCTCTCATCAGAAACTGAATATAAGGTGGTACGATCTATAGTGAGGCTTAAAAGGAGAGATGTGTCATCATAAGAGGAATGATTATTACAAATGAAGTTATTATGAAACAAGTTCATGAAATGAGAATTTTCAAACAAGAGGGTCCATGATCTTTGTAAGCATCCAAATCTCTTGAGGGATTTTAAACACAGTTTAGAAAGAATGGAGAATATAAGACCATTTGGTAAGTGATTCACAAGTCGTTGAGCTATAATTATTTTGTCCCTCTCTTGGTTGTGCAACCAAATGTTAATGAGTTGCCAATGCTCTTTGGTGTTCCATAAGTAAATAGGATAGGAAATGTGCTGACAGTTTTTGACAACGAGATTCTTGATGGTGGTTTCTTCCAAGTACTCCAACTGTTAAATAAAATGAGTGAACAAAAGAATAAAAGAAAATGTGAATGAGTTAATTTGTGAACCTGGTTGTCCTTGAGGAAGAGGGTAATGTTGGTCCCCCTTGAGGGTTGTTGGGTATTGGTGTCCTTGGTAACAATGAAAGATCCATTAGACTGAGATTCCCAGATATATTGATCATGATCATTATGCTTAGAGGTGACGATAACCTTGTGAGCAACCAAATAAGCAGAGTAAAACCCAACTCTCAAACTATCTTCCAAATCTAAAATAAAAACATAGACACATTGCTAAAATTAATGAGGGTGTAACAGAAATGCAACCGAACGCGAAATATTAGTGTCTGACCTGCTTTGGACATGCCAATACCAGTGTCGATGATAGAAAGTGTTTTGTTACCCTTGTGGGGGACCAATCTTATAATCATCCCATCATCTAAAATGTTCTCGTCTATAAGCCTCTCAATTTGAATTTTATCCAAAGCCTGTGTATATATATATAATGATCAATAACACTTATAAGAAAAAAAATAAAAAATATAAAATCAAATTAAAAGATTACATACATTTGAAGCATTATTGATAAGTTCACGAAGGAATATTTCTTTATTAGAATAAAAGGTCTTGTTCATTAGGCTCAACACCTTGCTCATCTTGCCCGGTTGTACAAACATCTCATCGTTGGCCATTACAATTGGTTTGGA
The DNA here is from genome assembly GCF_037176805.1 of Vigna unguiculata. Taxonomy (NCBI): domain Eukaryota; kingdom Viridiplantae; phylum Streptophyta; class Magnoliopsida; order Fabales; family Fabaceae; genus Vigna; species Vigna unguiculata. The sequence goes on from NC_140797.1 coordinate 31,111,198, forward strand.
ATAATGATAAACCAAATGGAGCCAATTCAACAAATCAAATCCACTCATAACTAGATTTATATTCGATTATAAAAACCACTAAATTTTAATCTCTTAATAGAAAACTATTATACACTCTTACTTTTATTATCTAATGCAAACATCTAATCATTGACCATTACAATTGGTTTGAAATAATAACCAACCAAATCCATGCAATTCAACAAAACAGAACCACTCATAACCATTTTTATATCCATTTATCACAACTGCCAAGTTTTAGTTTTTTAAAAGAAAAACATCATACACTTTTACTTTTTATTATTTAATTTAAAAAACATTAAGTATTTCTTAATATTAATTAATTTTTAAAGTTATTAATAAAGCATTATCATGATCACTTTCTTTTTTTCTTAAATGTTTTTTTTTTAATTTTGAAATTTTAATTTTGAAATATAATTTAACTTTGTTTCAAGTGTTTAATTAAGTCATTATAGAGTATGAGCTCGTGTAATGCACAAATATTTGATCTTATTATTGCAGGAACGTTTTTGACTTTCTATAATGCTCTCCTAAAAGCTTAATGAATCTTTATTAATGTAGTTTCTTTTATTGTTTGTGTATTTCTATTACTTGTGATTCATTGTTTTCAAAACAAACTCCACGAAGAGATAAATGTTGTGAAATGAGGATGGGATGCTCAAGTTCTTGGTGAAGCCTCTCATAAGTTCAGATTTTTGCTTGCAAGTAAAATGTCTTTGTTCAAATCATTAATAGGATTTTCCATAATATTGTAATTTATGGAAATCCATAATATTTCTAGCTGCTTATTTTGTTATTAATGGTGAATGATGGAACTATGTAATACATGAGAATTATGAATTACTAACTTCCTTGCCAACATTGTAGGGTGATGAATGTAAGTACCCTTGTTCTCGTCTAATCATTCCGACAAATTCAGTTAGCTCTATCAAAACATACTTTTTTTATTCTTTGCATTTTAAATGAAAATTGAGCTTTCTGAAATCAAAATTAATATTTTTTTTAACATTTGTATTAATTAATATTTGTGTGAAAAATGTTATAGAAAGTTTATGAAGTTCTAAAATTAATATTTTAAGAATTTTTTAAAATAAAATCTCTTTAAAAAAGTTGATGCCACATAATAAATATTTTAAAACTAAAAAATAATATTACATAAGATTTTAAAATAAAAAAGGGTTAAATATGTCTTTGGTCCGTCAAGTTTCAGCGAAATTTGGAATTAGTCCCTCATCAAAAAATTTGACCAATTTAGTCCTTCATCTTTCAAAATGCATGAATTTATTCCTTTTAACCAAATTTTGTTAAGTTTATCTGACGTTTCAAGCGCATTTCATGATAGTATTTAAATTATTTACACTGTTTGACACATTTTTGCTTCAATGTTAACTTAAATACTATCATAAAATGTGCTTGAAACGTAAGATAAACTTAACAAAATTTGGTTAAAAGGACTAGATTCATACATTTTGAAAGATGAAGGACTAAATTGGTATAAAGTTTTGATGAGGGACTAATTCCAAAATTCACTAAAACTTGAAGGACCTAAAACATATTTAACCCATAAAAAAATACGTTAGTACCAATATTTATCCTAATACCAATATTTTTATTTGAGGTATTTTTGCTCTTTCAATCTACTATAGTTCAATAGTTAACTTAGTTAACTTAACATAAGTTTAGTTTCTTAAAACTGAACTATTTTATAGTACAGTTCAATTATTATTATGAATAGTTTAGTATATTTTAGTTTAATATAGTACAATTAACTATAGTTTAGTAAATTATGTCCAGCCCTACCAATTATAGAAAACTATGCTCTGGAAGCTATTTTTAAATTGATTACGGAAATTGTAGTAGAAATTTTTTAGTTTGAGTGTTTATTTTTATATCTAAAAGTGGTTGATCGTGACTCATTTATCTTTTAGTAATTTATTATTAGACAATTTAGTAACTATATTATGCTAATAGAAGATTATAACGTTGTGATGAATTAATACCGCATTTTAAACATGTCTAATAATAAGTATGAAAGCTTTAAATTATAATAAAAAGTATAAGCAATAAAAAAATTAGTTCATTAATAAGTTTTATCTATAATCATCAAAACAAGTTCCTTTCCTTTTTAGGCGATAACATATGCTTTAAGGTAAAAGATCACTTTGAAAATTGAAATAAAATAAGGTCATATTATAAATGAGAAAGACTAAACCTTTAAAAGAAAATTAAATATTAAATTTCATATTATTTGGTTTCATAAATTATCATATGCTTAATTATAATGTGAAATTGATGAAACATTTTGAATATGTACAATTGAAAATTATGATAACCATTCATTTACCACTTTGATGAAAATGAGAAACATAATTAACTATTCATTCTTACAAGACTTTCCTTATAAACTACTAATTGCAATCCCTTACTACATTTAACATCCTCATTAACCTTAAAATTAAGCTTCTCAATTTTGTGGGTACATAAATTAAACCAAACTAGTTCATCATCATCCGGAGTATAAAAGAGTATATTACCCATATTCCATGTTCCAATAGGGTAAGCAATGGAAGGTGTGGGTCCAAAAACATGGATTTTTGTCCATGTTTCCTTCTTACCAACTTCAACTAAAATATATAGATAAATTGTACGTTCAAAATTTAACATAAAAGCAATTGACCCATTTAAGATCAATAAGTGTCTCCATATGTAATCTGCTTGAGAATTATAAAATATTTCCTCGGGTATGTCTAAAGGTGTCTTGGTGATAATGAAAACCTCATTGCTTAAGTCAAATGATACCAAATATGCTTCCGCAAGTTCACATGGATAACCCAACCAATGACACATTCCCTCGAAGTAGAATTTATCAATATCCTCATAGCACACAGGCAAATCGATATCATGTTCGAGTTTCTTCCAAGAGTTCCTTCTTAGGCTATACATCTCTACTATAGTTGCATATTTGGGATCGTAAAAGTCTTCAATAAAAGCGTCATTTAAAGATACATGCTTAATCACCTTATAGTCATCTCTAACAGAGTCATAGCCAAATCCTTGACATTTATGGTCAAGAGGGATACCATATTGTAAAGGCTCAAATGGACTAGGAGGAATGACCTTAAATTCATTGTTTGTCGGATTCCACAAATATATAGTTTCTCCAACATGTGAGTATATGCAAATAATTCCATTAATACTATAAGAACCCACAATAGAACACAAAGAAGAGTAATCCTCTTGAAATGAATTTGGCCAATCTATTTTTTCCATATTTTGAAACCTCTCATCAGAAACTGAATATAAGGTGGTACGATCTATAGTGAGGCTTAAAAGGAGAGATGTGTCATCATAGGAGGAATGATTATTACAAATGAAGTTATTATGAAATAAGTTCATGAAATGAGAATTTTCAAACAAGAGGGTCCATGATCTTTGTAAGCATCCAAATCTCTTGAGGGATTTTAAACACAGTTTAGAAAGAATGGAGAATATAAGATCATTTGGTAAGTGATTCACAAGTCGTTGAGCTATAATTATTTTGTCCCTCTCTTGGTTGTGCAACCAAATGTTAATGAGTTGCCAATGCTCTTTGGTGTTCCATAAGTAAATAGGATAGGAAATGTGCTGACAGTTTTTGACAACGAGATTCTTGATGGTGGTTTCTTCCAAGTACTCCAACTGTTAAAGAAAATGAGTGAACAAAAGAATAAAAGAACATGTGAATGAGTTAATTTGTGAACCTGGTTGTCCTTGAGGAAGAGGGTAATGTTGGTCCCCCTTGAGGGTTGTTGGGTATTGGTGTCCTTGGTAACAATGAAAGAGCCATTAGACAGAGATTCCCAGATATATTGATCATGATCATTATGCTTAGAGGTGACGATAACCTTGTGAGCAACCAAATAAGCAGAGTAAAACCCAACTCCCAAACTATCTTCCAAATCTAAAATAAAAACATAGACACATTGCTAAAATTAATGAGGGTGTAACAGAAATGCAACCGAACAAGAAATATTAGTGTCTGACCTGCTTTGGACATGCCAATACCAGTGTCAATGATAGAAAGTGTTTTGTTACCCTTGTGGGGGACCAATCTTATAATCATCCCATCATCTAAAATGTTCTCGTCTATAGGCCTCTCAATCTGAATTTTATCCAAAGCCTGTATATATATATATATATATATATAATGATCAATAACACTTATAAGAAAAAAAATGAAAAATATAAAATCAAATTAAAAGATTACATACATTTGAAGCATTATTGATAAGTTCACGAAGGAATATTTCTTTATTAGAATAAAAGGTCTTGTTCATTGGGCTCAACACCTTGCTCATCTTGCCCGGTCGTACAAACATCTCATCGTTGGCCATTACAATTGGTTTGGAATAATGATAAACGAAATGGAGCCAATTCAACAAATCAAATCCACTCATAACTAGATTTATATTCGATTATAAAAACCACTAAATTTTAATCTCTTAATAGAAAACTATCATACACTCTTACTTTTATTATCTAATGCAAACATCTAATCATTGACCATTACAATTGGTTTGAAATAATAACCAACCAAATCCATGCAATTCAACAAAACAGAACCACTCATAACCATTTTTATATCCATTTATCACAACTGCCAAGTTTTAGTTTTTTAAAAGAAAAACATCATACACTTTTACTTTTTATTATTTAATTTAAAAAACATTAAGTATTTCTTAATATTAATTAATTTTTAAAGTTATTAATAAAGCATTATCATGATCACTTTCTTTTTTTCTTAAATGTTTTTTTTTTAATTTTGAAATTTTAATTTTGAAATATTATTTAACTTTGTTTCAAGTGTTTAATTAAGTCATTATAGAGTATGAGCTCGTGTAATGCACAGATATTTGATCTTATTATTGCAGGAACGTTTTTGACTTTCTATAATGCTCTCCTAAAAGCTTAATGAATCTTTATTAATGTAGTTTCTTTTATTGTTTGTGTATTTCTATTACTTGTGATTCATTGTTTTCAAAACAAACTCCACGAAGAGATAAATGTTGTGAAATGAGGATGGGATGCTCAAGTTCTTGGTGAAGCCTCTCATAAGTTCAGATTTTTGCTTGCAAGTAAAATGTCTTTGTTCAAATCATTAATAGGATTTTCCATAATATTGTAATTTATGGAAATCCATAATATTTCTAGCTGCTTATTTTGTTATTAATGGTGAATGATGGAACTATGTAATACATGAGAATTATGAATTACTAACTTCCTTGCCAACATTGTAGGGTGATGAATGTAAGTACCCTTGTTCTCGTCTAATCAATCCGACAAATTCAGTTAGCTCTATCAAAACATACTTTTTTTATTCTTTGCATTTTAAATGAAAATTGAGCTTTCTGAAATGAAAATTAATTTGAAGCCTTTCCTGCTTTTCTTCTCTAGCTGTTTGTTAAAGGGTGTATTGTCCTCATTTATACGTACTTCTTAAGTTAATCATTGTTGGTCTCTTTTGTTTTGGATTCAGCAATTCAAGCTCTTTTTGAATGTTTGGGTTTGTTAAAGACTTATGTCGTTCTATTGTACCTTATAAGACTAAAGAAAATTAGGAAAGGAAATAATACATGAATACCAAGTTCCTCACTAGCAAACATACCTCACCTCTCTGTTAAGACAAAATGTGCAGAAAATAACTTTGGAGTTCAGGCACAAATCTGAAAATAAATTAGTTGGAACATATTATGGAGAAGATAGTGGAAGTGGTTGAAGGCTTGAAGTTTGTGTATATGTGTATTTACTTCTGTGATGATTGGTATATTTCTTAGTTGGAACGTGGTTGAAGGCTTGAAGACAACACAAGGAGCAGTAAATTTAATCTGCTTCATGAAGGTGATCACTTTTCATCAATCATATCTGTTTGGTAGCAATAGTGGTTAACAAAATTCCTTATAACTGTAGGAGTTAATGGAATCGGGGATGTTTATGTTGTGCAATTACTCACTCGATTTGGTAAGGTTTTATTAACTCTGTCTTATTTTATCCAAAAGGTCAAATTGTCTTAAGTAGATGATTCTCATCTAGTGTTTTATTAGCTTAAATTATCTATAGTGTTGCAGATGTAACAATACTTTATTTGGATTGTTTTCCCTTTTCAATGATGTTCTTGTTCTGTCTATAAATTATTTTAAAAATTATTGATGTGGTATGAAATTATGGGAAATTATGATAGGTGGTACTAGCAATAGGAAAGATTTGTTATGAAATTCCATCAATATTTGGTAGATATATGCTTTGTTGTCCTCCTCCATCCAAAAGAGGAAATTTTTTAATACAGGGCTTGCTAGCAAGAAAAACTTGAATTTGTTAAAATAATGCTAGAAAAATTATGAGTATACTTAATACCAAGGTCCAAATTAATGTTCTATCTATATGGTATCCCTTTTTCGTTGTCTCACAGTTCTTTATCAAGCATTATTTACTATAGGATAAACTTCGGAATTCACAAAAATATTCCTCAAATAAGGAATGAGATTTATGTTATTTAGTGAGTTTGATATTTGGCTGTGTTGGCATAATGCATCAAAAACCTTTTCTCTTTGATTTCTTAATATCAATTTTCATTTTTTACAGCCTCAATATTACTGGATAGGAAATGATGTATAACTTGGTTTCATGGCTACTGCAAGGTATATTCATTCCACTTTCTAGTGTTCACTCTATTCTTTTGTTTTCTTTCCTCACTAGGAGCTTTTAAATATTAGATATTGTATACAGGTTAATCATTTCTTAACACTACTAAAATATTTAATTTTAACGAAGGTTTACCTGATATTTATGTCCTTCAAATTTTTTTATGTGAAAACATAAATAACACCTAAAAGAACTTTTATACAATGAGACTCTTTATGAAGTTTGATTGGAAACTACTGCATATTGAGAATAAATGTAGAACTGAAAATGGTTAAAGAATATTTTTAGTAGTATATCACAAATTAATAATCTTAATACGTGATACAATATTAGTTAACTTTATAGTATTTCTCCTAATGCCACTTTATGCACATTCAACTAAATATATATATATATATATATATATATATATATATTAATTGAATGTGTATAATATTCTACTTTTTTGTGTAATATTTTACAAATACATATATAAGAGATAACTTTGACAATTATCTCATATTTTACCATCATGTCCACATATATATGATAACTACTATGTACTTTGTCTTTGTGTTCTGTTTCTCTAAAATGATAAATCATCATTGTTTATATATTTTATACTAGTTTCTTAAATAGTGGTTAACTATCTAATCAAACCTTTTTGTCAGGAATGCTGAAAAGTTTGGAAAGATCTTCGGCCAAGAAAACATGTAATCAAATAAATTCCATAGAAGGTGGGTTCATGTGGTAGTTATTATAAGTTAGCATTGGGTGAAATATGAAATATATTTGAAGATTTTTTGTCATAAATTACTTACCTTCATATACTTCATACAACGAGTTTGCTCGAGATAAAAATGTTATCTTTTTCTTGATATTACTAACAGAGAGACTAATAAAGATATTTTGTGTTATTATTATGGGTTTTAATCATACAAAGGGATGAAACAATCAAACAGCCACTAGCAACAAGAACAAAACATTGGTCCTCCAACATTCTGTAAAATTTGAACATGAGATTGAGTGTGGTGGAGGTTACATCAAGCTTCTCTTTGGATTTGTTAATCAAAAGAAGTTTGGTGGGGATACACCTTATATGTATGTTCCTTATTCCATGTTTTCTACTTTGTTTTTCTTCTTGGTTTATGTCAAATGAACGAATAGTAAATCTGCAACCTAAATAAGTTAACTTAATGGTGCCTATAGCTCATTACACAATCATACAAACTGTTGAGATATAAAACATGTCTACTAATGAGTGAACCTTATTACACAGAAGATTCAACATCAGTATTTCATACTTTAATATTTTGATAATATTTTGTTTTTGTTTATTTTTATTTTTATACTTAAAATTTTTCGCTAAATTTGAGTGATTCCACTGTTAAATATGTATTTGACATATGATGTGACACTACAAAAAAATATGTCAATACCGACGTTTATTTTTGTAATTTACGTCATTTTTAACTGTCTTTATTTACTTGAGTGAGGGTTTCCTGAAATGTCGTAATTCTTGCTGTCACAAGGTATAATATAGCAGTTATAGATGAACCGCCGCAACAACTGTCATTTTATACAACGTATAAAGTGGCGGTTTAAAGAGGCAAAAAGCGTAAGTTAAAATTGATGTAATATTTTTACTGGATGACAAATATAATGTGAAAAACAACGCTTTAAACTGACACTATTATCATTATATTATGACATTTTTAAATGTCACCAGTTCAATTAATTAGAATTAATTCTGATATTAATTACGTCATTATCAAATGTATCATGTGACGTAATTTTAATATTTAATTATTTATTCATTTTTAATATTTCTTATACTTTCATAATTCGATAAAATTATTTTTTCATGATAATTTAAAAAATATAAAAAATTATAGCACTATCAAATAGAAATTGATAAACTAAATTGATTCATTGTCAATATAACATAACTACACCAAAGTACCAATTCAAGCATTTGAAAAAAAAAGACAACATTAAGAGTACCAAAATATTCAAGCATCTAAGAAAAAAAGACAACATTAGAAGTCCTAAGTCTAAGGTGCTTTGCTTCTACCACTTGATCCTAGTATTTCATGCGGAGATGGCACACCACTTTCAATATTTGGTGCCTGCAATGAAGAAATAATATAGTATATATGAGTAAGTGAAATTGAAATAAATTATGACATCCACACAGTAAGTTTAAGTAATTTACTAATGTAAATTATAACTAATGTAAATTATGAAATAAGCTGGACAAAGTTTGCAGCAGCTTTAACTTGCAAGTTGTCCAAGTTTTATCCTATACAAATAGAGAAGGTATATATGAAATTGGAGTTCATGCCATGTAATATCTGATTAGAGAGAAAAAATTGCTGCAGATCCTTACAAACAATAACACCAATAATGTACCAACATAAATAACTAGTATGCAGAACCACAAAAAAAAATGTATTTGTTAATAAATTTCAGTCAAAAATTACAGATTATGATCACAAAAAAATAACCATGTTTCAGAACATGAAAAAATGCTGAAATCATAACTAATCACAAGCACCAAGCAACCAAATTTTTTGCAGAACCACACCAAGGCAGACACAAAATTTAACTATACTACTTAAATATGAGAAATTTAAGAATAATGTCATCAGCAATTCAAACATGTACCTAAATGTACCAACATTTTTGCACCAACCATGTGTCAAAAATATTAGCTTATAGTAGATAATAGGAAGAGTGGTTACCCAATCATTTATAATGGAGAAGAAAACAAATCATGGATAGTGTGCTTAAGATCACATATCTTCATATACTCCAAAATCACAGGAAGGAAAAAACAAAATAACCAGCACCAAACAAGCTAAACTAATATCAATATTAACACAAGAAATGCCTTCTCTAGGGCACAAACAAATTATTCAAAATTCCAACAGAAACCTTAAATGGACTAAACTAAAGATAGGGTAATTAATTCTACATAAGTGAAAAGTATAAGCCAATGATCACTTTTCATTGACATGATATGAATGGTGTATGATTCAAAACCTCACAACACTAAGAAAAAGGTCTAGTATAAAAACGTGATTGCATTCTTCATATTAGTTAATGAACACTATCATACCATGCCACAAACAATCTTATGCTTCATGCACTTTTCAGATGTAGCAAACACAGGTAACAAATGAATAAATAAATATATTATATATATAAAATGTATTGCAATCCACATGACATAATCGTCCAATATATAAAACACTTTCAGACAACTAAAATGGGGAAGCATGTGCAGGGGAAATCAATAAGGTGTAGTTATTGGTAATGGAAGTTTAGTAGTTTAGCAGACGAAAATCGAGCAATAGAAGAATTAAATAGCCCTAATTTCAGTTGGAGCAATGCAAACCATAACATTATTGAATCCATTGTTTCCTACTCAAAAGGGGCATGATAAATGTATTTTGACCACAAATCAAGCAGAAAACCAGCACCCAACAAAAAAAAAGAAAATAAAATATTGGAAGTGAAATTCGGAGGCAGAACCGGAAGTGGTTTTGTTCTACGAAGAATGTATTTCGAGCTTCAGTGTGGTGGAGACAACTGGTGCGAGTTCCTCACCCTTCGATGTCAAACTGGCGTTATCCACCGCACGAACCCTAATCGTACAATTGGTCACTCAAATCAAAAATAGGCAAGAGTAAATTCAAAAAGGCAACACTAATTTGATGAATGTCATACCAGAAATAGAAAAGGAGTGGACTGAGGCGCAAATGCGAGCAATCGAACCTTTCTCCTTCAGAACGAGGTTGAAGAACCCAATGAGCAAATGCGAACGGAGGCAATGGTGGACTGAGGCGCAAATGGAGGTGCGAACACAGATTGAGAAGGAAGGAGAAAGGAGAAACAGGCGAAATGGAGAGGTGAGTGAACAAAGAGGTGAGTGAACGAAGAGGTGAGTGAATGAAGAGGTGAGTGAACGGAGATGTGAGTGAACGAAGTGATTTAGGGTGAAATGAAGGAGAAAGGAGAAAGAGGCGAACGCAGAGCTGAGTGAACGCAAAAAGTGAGAGTGAAGTGATCTGGGTTTGAGTAATTTAGGTGTCAGTGACTCTCGAAAGTTAAGAAAATATTAAATTGTTGAGTGGGAAAATGAAATAGAAAAGAGAGGGAACAAAGTTTTACCAAAAAAAAGGAGTATCGAGACAAAAGTGGGACAGAAAATAATTTCATAAAATTATAAAAATAATGTTTTATATAAAGTGGCATTTCAAAATGACATAATTTTAAATAATAATATGACAATGTAAAAGATGGTGGTTAGAAATGCCATATTATACATTTACATTATGGTTGTTGTCAAACTGACGTATTATACTGCAAAAAGCGACAGTTTTAATTAACCGTTGTATTAAAAACATCGTTATATACATGATTTCTTGTAGTGATTATAACCTATTGAATGATGAACATAAATATCTCTCTTTTTATACCAATTGAATGAAATGTGTACATATATATTCAGACTCAGTTTGAACAGAAATGAAACTCTATATAGTTTATTCTTTGTCAATATACAATCTTTCAATGTGGTTGCCATTGCCTTGCTTTTCTTCTTGATAAACTCTCACGATTTGACCAGCTTCTAGATGTTATTAACAAGATAAAGTATAACCTTGATGATCGAGGGATAATTCTTTCAGTTGGAATCCATCTGATCTTAAAATGATGGCACTTCCTCCTTGCCACATGTTTGTGCAGGTTTGCAGCTATATTTGGGTTTATCTTAGAATAACTATCTCTTTCTCTCATTTACCTTTCATGAAGTTTTTTCAACAAAAAAAATCCTGCAGTTTTACGTAGAAAATGGGGAATTATCGTGTCAAATGTATCAGCAATCTGCGGACATGGGCCTGGGTGCCATTTACTAATGCAACAATTATCTTACCATTCACAGAAGTAGCATTGGTAATTGCGTACTATGTTTATCATAAAAGCTAAGCTCAATGAATTAGTTGTTATGTTTATGTGCAACAACATTGCAAATTTTGTAAAAGAAAACGTAGTTCTTTACTGAACATTTTTAGGATTAGAGATAAATATGTAAAGCTCAAGAAAAGTGTCCATTTAAATTTTCAGTTCTTTTTCTACCATCAACAATATTGTGAACCATGTGGTGCAAGAGCCAAAGATCAACACATATGCCAACTTTAGAGATGATGTACTACCTCACATTAAAAAGCTTGGCTATAATGTTGTCCAGAATATGGCCATCCAAGAACATTCTTATTATGCCAGACAAGCTTTGTGCTTTCAGGTCAATCTCCCATAAAATTTCTTGATAGACCAGCTTACGAGTCAGGTTTATAAGTGTACCTTGTACTAAATCTTAACATTGATAACTACTTTGACTCATTATGTATAATCTCACTTGTTTGAGGCCGAATTAGCATAGCTTCTGCTTAAACATGCATTTTTGCTTACCTCAAATCTCCTTCTAGCAAATAAAAATTCTTAAGAGAATAGCCACAAGATCTTTTTGTTGTCATTCATCATATTTTGATCCTCTACTAATAGAATATTAAGTGGAAAAGACGTGATATTTTTATATCTTCGGTTTTCTTCTATCGAATATAACTTTATATATAATAATTGGAATTTTAATCTTAAGAATACTAAAGTTAGCAAGGATAAAAGTTTCAGCAAACAGAATCACAAATGTTATGGCTGGAAGGATGAAAATGATAAAATTAATGGAATTTGAAAAATAAGTAAAAACATCAACAAATAATGAATTGCATTGAAGGGTAAAAAACATTGAAAAGGGAATTTCAGTACCGTTATACGGGGTTCTCGAACGGTCAGTAAATATCAGGGATTTCAGAATCGTTGGTAAATATTAGGGGTTCCAGAACCGTCAGTAAATACCAGGGGTTCCAGAACCGCCGGTAAATACAGGAGTTTCAAAACCGTCGGTAAATACTAGAGGTTTCAAAATCGCTAGTAAGTGTTGCTTTACCAGGGGTTAGTCAAAATTGTCGATAATATGTTAACGACGCTGGTTTTTCTAAGGGAAAAGCAAACCGCGGGTAACGCCTTTAGCGGGGGTTAAAACCCCGAAAATGCCAAAAATAACCCCGTTAAAAATAATTTTTCTTGTAGTGATTAATAGGGAAGGTTAAATTAAGCATGTATTATTTTATGAATCACGCAAAAAATAGGCATAATAAATTGAATCAAACTCATTCGTAAAAATAAAAAATATTTAACAAGAAATGTGCTTTGCAATAATCAAAGTAATATGAAGAATGGTATCGATAGATATTTTTAGTTTAATTTAGTCCCTATATTCGTTATTTTTGTTCAATTTAATCCCAATTTTTGTTAAAATAAATAAACTTTGTCACTATGAAATTTACATTAAATTTAATATCTTTTATACAAATTATATTAATTTTTTTTTCTAAAATTGACATTTGAATTTATAATTTTTTAAATTCAATTATAAATTATTAAATTTAATTATAAATTGAATAAAATTCTTATATTTAATTGTTAAATAGAATATAATTATTTAAAATATTATAAGAATATAATTATTAAATATTTTGTTTCTAATATTTATATTCTAAATACTTTTAAAATTTATATTCAAAATATTTTAGAGAAGCAAACTAATATTTGTAAAATTAATATTTAAATATAAAATATTTTAGATTTTAATATCTAAAATGCAATAAAAATATTAAATATTTAGATTTAAATGTCAATTTTACAAATGTTAATATAGATTTTTAAAATTTTAATAATATTTAAATAATTATATTCTATTTAACATTTGAATCTAAGAATTATATTCAATTTATAATTAAACATTATAATTTATAATTTAATTTCAAAAATAACAAATAGTAATGTCAATTTTAAAAATTAAATTGTTCCATTTTAACAAAATTTGGGACTAAATTAAACAAAAATAACGAATATAGGGATTGAATTGAACCAAAAAAACCAATATTGAGATTAAATTGAACAAAAAGAAATAATACAACCACACACTGACATGTGGCACTAGCATTGAGACGTAGCACAATTGTGACTTGACATGTGGACAATTTTTTTGAAATTAAAAAAAATTTAAAAATTTTAAAAAACATCAAAAAAACTAGGAGCTGACACCTTGCATGTGTTGTTCAAAAACGTTAACTATTTAAACACCGTTAGTGAAAATGACCAAATTGAGCAACATTTGATGAAAATGAGGACCTAATTGAACACAAAATGAAAATGGGGACAAAATTGAAAAAAAACAACAAAAATAGGAACCAAATGTATATTTAAGCCAAAATAAAACTTAATAATGAACTAATTGTTTTATTGCTTATAATTTTTTACTATCATTTAAAGCTTTCATACTTATTATTAGACATGTTTAAAATGCAGTAATAATTCATCACAACTTTATAATCTTCTATTAGCATAATATAATCACTAAATTGTCCAATAATAAATTACTAACAAATAAATGAGTCACGATTGACCATTTCTAGATATAAAAATAAACACTCAAACTAAAAGTTCTCTAATAGAATTTACTTAATCAATTTTAAAAATAGCTTCCAAAGCATAATCTTCTATGATTGGACTGATTACATTTGGACAAACATTTATCAATCTTAATAATTAAAATAGAGAACCACATCACTTAGGATTGTGAGATGTGGTTCTCTATTTTACTATATAAGAGACCCTATGTAAAGTTTGAGATATATCATAAATAAAAATACTTCCTAGTGTAGTCGTGGACGTAGGCATACACATTGTACGCCGAACCACGTTAAATTCTCCGTGTCTATTTTTTCTCTCCTTTATTCTTTCCTTTATTGCCTTGTTCCTAACAATTGGTATTAAAAGCCATTTTTCTTAGTATGCTCTATGGTTGCAGCATTGTCTGATCTTCCACATCATAAAAGATTTGGTTTCTTTTTCTTCTTGGGAATCTCAGTTTAGAGAAGTAGTGGGAGCTTTGGTCAAAAGCAGCATGAGCTTTCGTCAAAGGCAGCAGGAGCTTTCATTAAAGGCAGCAGAAGCTTTCGTCAAAGCAATAGGAGCAATGACATTGGAAGAAGGGAAGGTGATGATTGAGAAGTTTGATGGCAATGACTTCGGGTTCGGGAAGATGCAGATAAAGGACTACCTTTATCAAAAGAAGTTGTATCTACCCTTAATAGGGCAAAAGCCAACCAACATGGCGCAGCCAGAATGGGAGTTGTTCGATCGGCAAACACTGGGTGTGATCCGGTTGACATTAGCCAAGAATGTTGCGTTCAACATCATGAACGAGAACACAACCATAGATTTGATGAAGGCGTTGTCAAATATGTATAAGAAGCCATCTACAGCCAATAAAGTGTATTTGATTCGCAGACTAGTTAACCTAAAAATGGGTGAAGGTAACTCGATTACTAATCATATTAGTGAATTTAATACAATTATTGCATAGTTGACATCAGTGCAGATAACATTTGATGATGAGGTGAAAGCATTAATTTTATTATCATCTCTTCTGGAAAGTTGGAGTGCAACTGTTACTGTAGTTAGTAATTCTGCAACCGCTCGGCGCTGGCTTGTACTGCCAGGCGCAAGGCTCCTGATTGTGGGTGCTAGGCGCCACCATTTTTTTTGGTTTGTGCATTTTTCGTAAAACTGCATTTCCCGGTTCGTTAACCGTCCGATTTAGGAGAAATTTTGACAGGTGGTCCATAACATGTAGTTCTTCACTTTGAACGGTGTACATTTTTATTTGGATTTCATTAACGAGAGATATATGTTATGCACAATTGTTGGTTTCATAGTTTATCTTGTAAGCGAATTGATCGTATGTGCGTATAAAAGAGTTATGGGACGTTAAGGGGTAATACAGGGAGCTATCATAGCTAATGTAAATATTAAAGTGCTACCAGGACCATAAACAAACATATACATGTACTGGTTTGAGGTGGGGAACACATGGATGTTACCTAACTGTTTTAGATCCCTTGGAAGGGAATAACTTTGTGGCAAATGGCTGAATAATATGGTTGGAGTTGGGGATACCCTTACATGTATATGAAAGTAGCACATGGGTACAGAGAATTGTTATGGGAATAGAGGTGGAAATTCTGTTGTAGCACCTACACGAACTTGGGAAAAAAATCAGGCTACAAGGGGATAACCAGTACAACTCACTATACTGATGTATCGCATGGCGGAAGTTTTGGAGCTGCTAGGCGGTAGTTTCGAAACCAATGGCTATTGGAACGCGTGGCGCCTAGCGGTGAGGAGTGTCTTGCCAGGCGATAACTACAGGCATGGGCATCAGAGGCGCGTTTACGCTTGGCGATACATGTCCCCCGCCAGGCGATTTTGGAAGCAGTAGCGCTTGGCACCTCATGAGCAGCGCCAAGCGATCTGGTGGTAGCAGAATGATGTGTCCTTGCTGGTATTTGTTTGCGTGGTCTATAAGGCTTCTTTGATACCCAAAATGTGGGTTTGCTGGTGTTCCTTGAGTTGTGGCTCAGAACGTATCCCTTGAATTGAGCTCGGGATAGGGGTTAAGCACATGGCATTCCTTGAGTTGAGCTCGGAATGGCATCCCTCGAGTTGAGCTCGGGATGGCGGATGAACACAAGGAACCCTTGAATTAAGCTCGGGTTGGCGAGTGTGCTAGTTGTAGCCAGTACGGATGGGTCCAGATAGGTTACCCTACTAAGTAGTTAGCTGACGAGTTTGGTAGTCTTGGGACGTTACGAACTATGTTCGTATTTGGGAACTCCACCTGGCGTTACACTGTATGATCCGTAGCAATGGCTTCCCGCACGTGTTCTATCGGTTGTGGCCGATAGGTATGACAGCAAGACATCTTGGAGTACTCATTAGAAGACGTAGAACATAACTGACATGGTTGTGGCCATGTGGTATGGAATCAAGGGAAGGGATTCCTTTGGTGTGTTTGTGTGATATATATAAAGGTGTTTATATTTATATGTTTATTCTATTAGCTCACCCTATCTGCTTGTGTTTGGCGATGATCGTATATGTGATATACGTGAGCAGATGGTGTTGCAGGTGTATCTGGTGAGGCGTAGAGCTGGAGCGGGGCTAGCTTAGGGGTAATTTTCTCAAAGTTTTTACATTGTCTTTATGATTTCAAATAAGTTGTAATTATTAATATTACTGGACTATTTGATAATAGTAATAGTAATTATATTCAGGGATTTTGGAATTGTTATTGAAATAAATAAAGTTTTGAAATTTCCCGCGTTTTTGGGAAATGGATTTACAATTAAGGAGATTTTAATTTCTTATTTTATTTTATTATTTAAATCCGTAATATCCAGTAGGGATGTTACACTTAATATCTATATGGTAGTTGGATGATGAGGGACATTACACCACCTTTGGAGATGGACATTGGAAGGCAATGAAAGGTAATCTTGTTTTTGCTCGTGGAAAGAAGCAAAGATCTCTTTACATGATTGCAGATAGGGATATGATATCAGTTGCAGAAGTTGGCAACAATTCCTCTTTGTGGCATCAGAGGCTTGGGCATATGAGTGAGAAAGGAATGAAGCTCATGGTCTCAAAAGGTAAAATACCTAACTTGAAGCATGTTGATGTTAGAAAGCAGAAAAAAGGTTAGCTTCTCCAAAATAAGTAAATCGTCTAAAGTTGAAAGACTACAACTAATACATACAAATGTTTGGGGGCCAACTCCAGTGAAATTCCTTGGAGGTTCACAATATTAAGTAACCTTCATTGATGACTCTACAAGAAAGGTATGGATTTATTTTCTTAAAAATAAATATGATGAGTTTTTTGTGTTTAAAAGGTGGAAAAAGGAGGTTGAGACTCAAACAGGTTTAAAGGTTAAATGTTTGAAGTCTGATAATGGTGGAGAATTTGACAGTAGTCAATCCAATGAGTTTTGTTCAAAGAACGAGATCCGAATGATCAAGACAGTTCCAGGAACACTAGAGAAAAATGGTGTTGTAGAAAGAATAAACAAAACCTTAAATGAGAGTGCAAGATGTATGAGAATCAAATCAAGATTACCCAAGGTATTTTGGCCAGATGTAATATGCACAACAACTTATCTCATAAATAAAGGACCATCAGTTCCTTTAGACTATCAGTTACCTGAAGAAGTATGGTTTGGAAATGAGGTAAACCTTTCACATTTGAAAGTTTTTTGTTGTGCTTCATATATTTGTTGAACTCTAATAGTAGAGATAAACTAGACCCTGAGGCACAGCAATGCTATTTCATTGGTTATGGATCTGACATGTATGGCTAAAGGTTTTGGGATGACCAAAACAAGAAAATTATCAACAGTAGAAATGTTAATTTTAATGAAAACATGTTATATAAAGACAGGACTGCAGAATTTGCAAATGCAAATAAACAGCCAGAGCAGGTATCATTAGAAGAAATTTCAAAAAGTGATGTAGCCAACAAAAGGTAGAATATAGAAGTAGAGCTTGAGTCAAAGCCTGAGTCAGAGTATGAGTCAGAACCTGAACAAATAGTAGAGTCAGTAACTCCTGAATTTCCAATTAGAAGGTCTAGCAGAACAATTGTAGCACCACAAAGGTACTCTCCTTCATTGCATTACTTGTTGTTGACTGATGCTAGTGAGCCAGAGCATTTTGTTGAGGCTATGCAAAGAGATGAATCTATTAAGTGGGAGTTAGCAATGGAAGAGGAGATAAAGTCTCTTCGGAAGAATAAAACATGGTCTTTAACCAAACTTCCAGAAGGAAAGAAGGATTTGCAAAACAGGTGGGTTTATTGGTTATAAGAAGAACCAGATGGTAGCAAACGATATAAGCCTACACTCGTAGTGAAAGGGTTCCAACAAAGACAAGGAATTGACTTCACATAAATGTTCTCCCTTGTTAAGATGACTACCATCATAGTTATCTTGAGTATAATAGTTGCAGAAAATCTTTATTTGAAGCAATTAGATGTGAAAACTACATTCCTACATGGGGCTCTTGAGGAAGAATTCTTTATGGCACAGCCAAAAGGTTTTGAAGTACAAGGCAAAGAGAATTTTGTATGCAAGCTTCATAAAAGTTTGTATGGATTGAAACAAGCACCGAGACAATGGTACAAGAAGTTTAATAAGTTTATGAGAAACTCAAGATTTCACAAATGTGAAGAAGATCAATGTTGTTACGTGAAAAAATATGTTAACAACTATATCATTATTGCCTTGTATGTTAACGACATGTTGATTGCTGGTGCTAATATGGTAGAAATTGACAAGTTGAAGAAACAATTGTCAAAAATTTTTGAAATGAAGGATCTTGGTCCAGCCAAGCAAATTCTTGTCATGAGAATTTTGAGGGATAGATCTGAAGGTATTATGAACTTATATCAGGAAACATATGTAGAAAAATTACTTAGTAGATTTAATGTTGGAAATACTAAAACTAGGAATACACCTTTAGGAACTCACTTAAAGTTCTAAAATAGGAAATCTTCTCAGATAGAGGAAGAAGAAAGTCACATGTCTAAAGTGTCATATGCATCTGCAGTAGAGAGCTTGATGTATGTTATGGTTTGCACTAGACCTGACATAGCACATGCAGTGGGAGTTGTGAGCAGATTTCTATCAAATCCCGAAAGGGAGCATTGGGAAGGCGTGAAGTTGATATTGAGATATTTGAATGGCACTTGAAATATGAATTTGTCTTTTAGAAGAAGTAATCTCACTTTACAAGGGCTTTTTTATGTAGATTTGGGAGGTGATTTGGATGGTAGAAAGAGCACAACAAGTTACATTTTTACGTTGGATGGTACAACTATTAGTTAGAAGTCCAAACTTCAAGGGAGAGTCTCCCTTTCAACCACTGAAGCTGAGTATGTTGCTATCTTAGAAGCAACAAAGGAGATGATATGGTTGAAGAAGCTTCTAAAAGAATTAAGAAAAAAGCAAGATGATTCTCCGTGTCAATTTTTTCTCTCATTTATTCTTTCTTTTATTGTCTTGATCATAACAATTGGTATCATCCATACACTGGTCCTGACTCACTGTTTATGGGTAATGGTTTAGGTTTAAACATCTCTCACTCTGGAACACTTTTACTTAATGATTTATCCCTGTCTAATATTTTGTGTGTTCCTTCCCTGAACCAAAAAATCGTTTTTGTCTATAAACTTACCTAACAAACTAACTTTGCTGTTGTTTTCCTGCCAAACTCTTTTTACGTGAAGAATTTGCAAACAGGCCAAACAACCCATAAAGGCTCATGTGTGGATGGACTTTATCTTTGGCCCGCTACCTCACCATCCATCCACAATGTCTGCACAGATTCCTCTGCCTCATGGCACCATAGCCTTGGGCATCCTTCATCTTCTATCTTCAAATTTATTCAACAACACTTTTCTCTAGGCTGCAATAAATTCCAACAATCAGATTGCACATCCTGCCATATTAGCAAAAGTCATAAGCTTCATTTTCATGAATCCACTCTTAAATCTTCTTATCCATTGGAAATAATTTTTTCAGATGTATGGACTTCCCTTATTTTATCAATTGATAATTTTCACTACCATTGCATGTTTGTTGATCATTTTACTCGTTATATTTGGCTTTATCCAATGAAACACAAATCTGATGTGCAAACTATATTTCCCAAATTTAAATTGCTCAATGAAAATTTCTACCACCACACAATAAAAATCTTGTACACAGATAATGGAGGCGAATATATTGGTCTTCGCCCTTTTTTAAGCACTCATGGTTTAAGTCATCACACCACCCCACCTCATACACCTGAACATAGTGGATTTTCATAACGACGCAATCATCACATCGCCGAAATCGGTCTCTCTCTTCTTCATCACTTGGGCTTGCCTCTCACCTATTGGCCTCATGCCATGACCACTGCAGCCTACCTCATAAATCGCCTCCCATTTCCAATTCTTGGGTACAAGTCACCCTATTCCAAACTGTTCCACATTAGCCCGGATTATCATAAGTAAAAATGTTTTGGATGTTTGTGTTTTCTCTAGATTAAACCATATGCTAACCATAAACTTGCGCCAAAGTCTACTTTGTGTGTTTTTATAGGTTACTCAACAGATCAACATGCTTACTTATGTCTCGATCCCAAAACATATAGGATTTACACCTCTCGACATGTGAAGTTCGTCGAATCTGAGTTTCCGTTCACCTCCCTCGTAGCTAAACCCAATCCAAGTGAAGAACAACAAAAAAGTCCACTTCGCTACCCCTTACTCTCCATCCATCCTTCACTCACTAGATCTGCCCCAATCCTCAACCCCAAACGAACCTACCAACACCACTCAATCTTCCCCTCCAACCTTATGACCATCCCCACAACTTTCTAACCCACCACCCACTCTTGTTTCCAATCCCCATGGCATCTCTATTCATATACCAAAAATCGCGGACAGCCTTAGGTTCAGCTCCCCGGCCGTCCGCAAAGCCTCTTCCTCAGCACGTCTTTCAACATGTCCTTCACGCGGGGCCCAAGTGGAAGGAGACCTCCTCACTACCGAGGAAGGCAGTGGCCAATGATCCCGAAGCCTCGACCTTCTTGCTTCTCTTGGACTAGCGGCTTGCGGGAGAGTCGTCTTTCTTCGTCTTCTTCCCCTTATCCCCTACGACGGCAGGAACAATAGTGAAGGGGGGGGGATGGCGACTATCCGAGGCCTAGTCCCGACACTCGAGGCCCTGGTCGGTGCGTTGGTCGTAGGGGAAGGAGCCGTTGAAGGACCGACCTCGACGTTCTGTTGAGGTGCAACATCATCCGCCGAATCATTGACCTTCGACGAGTCTTCGCGCGGGCCATGAATTCGCCGTTAAAGATCGTCATACGGGCCATGATATCTGCAAACAAGCAAAAAATTGCATAAGTTAATAGCGACCTCTACAACGATCGGGAAGATCAGAACAACTAACCATAAACCACCCTCGGCAAGTCTGGAGAGCGAAGACATTGGATCAGCGGCCTCGGTGGGATCTTGTCAAGGAGAGTTTTGAGGACGGCAAGGTCAGCCCGCTCGGCGGGGGTCAATCGGTCCTCCGCCCAAGGATCGACTGGTGGGGGCAACGTCGTCCAGTAGAGGGGGAACTTCGGTCGATCCTCCTCATAAAAAATGTATTTCCTGCCTCGACCGCGAATTGAGACCTTAAGAAAACCGATCTTAAAACCCTTGTACGAACCAAGGTAAAGGCTAAACAAACTTTTGTTCGCCCCAAGAAAAGAGACCCAACCTTTGGATGTGGTGGGTCGGGTCTTGTAGAAATGCAGGAATAACGGTATGGTTGCGGTCAAACCAGCCGCTAGGCAGAGGACGTCGAAGGCCTGCATCGACGCCCAGACGTTCGGGTGTATCTGGGTAGGAGCACACCTGATCTCCCTTAGCACCGCCATTTGCCAGTCGACGAACGACACAGTCAGGCCCAAGTCGTGGAAGAAGCAAGTGTAGACATAGAAAAAATCTAGCTTCGCTCCTTCCTTACCATGGCACACCTTCTCGTTGCCCGCGCAGACCTTCACCCGGAGGAACCCGTCCTCCACTTCGTCTCCAAAGACCTTTGTCCGCTCCACCAGGTCCCCGAGGTCGTTCCCCCATCGAAACCTCATCTCATGCGTACACGGCTCATATAGTGCCCACTCATATCCCTGCACCACCGGCAGATTGGCCTGTTCCCCCTTGTCAGCGACGTCGATACTGATCACGTCTCCACTCTCCGCAGGAGCGTTGGTCTACTCTACCGCTGCGTCGGCCGACTCTTCAGTTGGGCGACCATCATTACTTTGGATGGAAGAATGTATTGAAGACGACACCCCCCTGAGCGACGTCCCTGCATCGGACGAACTGAACAGGGCGAAGACCGACCCGTCGCCCACATATACCTTGATCGCCCCACCGGAGGACCCGTCTAAACTCGATGCACTAGAAGCCATTATTACCTATAGAAAGAGAAGGACAATCGGTGACTCGGGTAGAAAGAGAGAAGAAAGCATGAAAATAACGCCAGCCACACACACCTATTTATAGAAAGGTCTGGGACACGTGGCAGCACCTGAGCCAAACGATCACTTGACGATCAACACAAACATCGCGACGCTTCGCCTCCCAACTGACAGGCACGATCTACGAAGCCAGATAACTGTCAGGGAACCCCTTCGGCCCATCGGCACAACAGTCTTTGCAAACCTTCTCGCTTCACCTTCAACCGATCGAGGAAAGAGGAAGATTTCTTGGCGAGGAAGTTACAGCAGATTACGAAGAGAGGAGACATAGAGAAAAAAAGAGTAAAATTGAAGTGGTTCTTAGTAGGAGCTTGGTCTCTACACCAGAAACACAAACCAAAATAAAAAAATACAAATTATTTATGTGTTGGATAAAAAAACAACTTAACATGATCCAAATGTAAAGCCCAACTTAATAAAAATAAATAAAAACACTTGTGTGACTCTTTTATCTGCGGGTTGGTGAGCCAACCAGGCTCGCCACGGGTTCAACCCAGATGAACCGGGTTCTAAATGAGCCAGGTCAAAAATCAACCCGTATTGAAATTTGTAAAAAAAGTTCAACGCAACCCGATCCGAACCCGTGATGAGCCGGGTTAACTCGCGGGTTCCAACCCATTTTGACATCTCTACCTTTTCCCCTATTGAATGTGTATCTTCCCATTTTTATCTTGTGTGATCCCTCTTCTTAGGGCAGAAGAACCCTCGTGCTCTAACATCAAATCACTTCAAGAGGAAGTGGCGGTTGCGGATTTGTTTGAAAATATTTTGAGAAAATTAATTTTATTTGACGTCGAAAAATCAATTTTAGTTTGAAGAAATTAGAAAAATTTAATCTTTTTAATGTGAATTTTTTATTTATAATTAATTCATCATCAATCCATCTTCTAAAAATTTCCCTTTTTTGTGTATCACCTAGCAGCATTACAACAAAGTATAGACTGGAACACTGAACACTTACCGAATGAAGAAAATGAGATAGCCTGTTAAGCTCCAAATTTTGAATCTCTATGCTGCATTTTATTTTCTCAATAAAGGTAAAATTAGAAATATATATATATATATATATATATATATATATATATATATATATATATATATATATATATATATATATATACTAAAATAAAAAAATAAAATAGAATAAAATAAAATAAAATAACAATATGAAAACAAATACTAAAAATAATAAAACTTAACAACAAAACTAAACATATATTTTCCTGTTCTCCTTCTTTTACTTTCATGTTTTTAAAATATTTTTCATTTTTAATATATTTCACTTTTATTAATTTCTAAAAATAAATTTTGATTACTCGAATGAAATAGGCCGAACCCATGTACCTCCACTCATCAAACATATTCTTTACCCACTAAGCTAATTAATTTTCATGATTTAAGGAGCATTACTAATTTATACGCACTATTTTTTCATAAATCAAAATTAAATTAAATAAACAGCAACTTAACTCAATTAAATAATTAAATTAATTCTTCCATGTTAAGCCTCATCCACTGTATACTCTTACTCAAAAATCCTAAAGCTTTTTTCCAGTCTTACAGTTTCCCAACTCAAAAATGTTTGTCCTGGAAAATTGTTTAACTAGGAAAGTAAAATATCATGCGTACCTAAAATTTTGCAGTCATGAAATATGAAAGTCCCACACCAAATAAATTTGCACAAATAAAATATTCACTATTAATATAAAATAAAAACCTCATATTTCAAAAAAAATAAAATGTCCTTACCCAAAAAACAAAAATCATCCATGAATTAACGTAACTAAAATATTATTCGAAAAAAATATTAATTTAACATACAATTTTTTTTTCCAATTTCTTTCACACGTAGCTTTTTGTACCTTATGTATTTTCATAATATTTTTAAATAAAAATTATAAACAGCAAATCAACTAAAAAATATACAAAATTTATATTATTTTCTTTTAAATTTATTAAAACAAAACAACCACTAAAATAATTATATAACATTATTTTACTCAAATAAAACTCACCTCGTTTGATCTTAACATATGTATAACTCCACAAACATAACCTGAAATATGTTCCCAAAATAAAAATATGCAATCATTAACATATTACTACCAAGTAATATCCAACGGTAACCAACCATTTCTGCGTAGCAATGCCTCTTGGAAAGGGTCTTTCCCTTACAAGCAACAACTTTACTCGCTCAACAAAGCCTTGGGTAAAAGCACTCATGCTAAGCTTAGACCAAAATCTTACAATAGAACATAACCCCCTTTTACCCGACTCACCATAGTCTTATGGGATTCTACATATATAAGAGAATTCATATTATAAATAACATTTGTACATTATTAAGTATAACATGCTTCATGACCATAACATTCACCACGACTAGCATTTCACCAAAGCATGCATCATACCAATATCACCAATCATAAGCTAGATGAGCTCACATCCCACAATCCCAAAGTTTTTTCGAGGCTCTGATACCAAGATGTAACATCCCAAATTGGGGTGTTACAATTATGAAGTGTGTACAAAACGTATAACTTAAGATAAGACATTTCTTAATGTGCATCAAATTTATAACATAGTGAACTAAATAATCTTATGACATTCCATGTGACCAAAAACTTACTATTGTTGCCCCAAACAAATATTTCACTTTGGACTTTTTTATTTGGTGCAAAAAGTATAAAACATAAAGCTTGTTACTGCTTAATAAAAAAACCATAAGGCAACTGAGATCTGGCTTCGTTCATAGTTGGCCTGTAATAATTGACTTGACAATTATTAAACAACTAAGACAAAAAGGCAACTACGTTTTACTCCAACTATCAAACTTCCTCAGCTCAAATTAATTTCATATTTCAGATTACAGGAATGATCTGATCATGAGATTAATTCCTATTGATCTCTTGATTTTGGACATTAATGTTGTAGCTAGATCTAATTTTATACATAGTATAGAAACATTTATGAATATATATTTTTGTTTGCGGATCAAAAGACCACAAAAAGATTGTCTAATTATTGAGGATTGCACCCACTCAATATCGGGTGGAACAAAATGTCCAAGAAAGTTCACTAGCTAGGATAGAGTCTAACCTGGCTCTGATACCATATTAGAAGTGGGCCTTAAGCCTAACTCAACCCCACAAAACCGGCTTGTAAGGTGAGGATTGCATCCACTTATATATTGTGAATTGGCTTTATCTCTAGTTGATGTGAGACTTCTAACAGTATTTATATTTACTTTCCATTAAAAGAGAAAAATATATCTCAACAAATTATAATTTCTTAAAAATGTACTCAATTAAATAATCTTTCACTAATGATAAACTATCTTCTTATGCGTAAAGAGATTTGTCTCTTTGCTCTCAGCAAATCTTAACTTTAATCGGATGCACTTTAAAGAATAAGAATGAATAAGAAAAAATAGTGGAACTATTTTTGTTTTTTTCAAATGGAAATAAGTTTAAAACAATATTTTTTATGTTATAAATTAATGGTTGTCTATTGATTTGATACAATTACTCTCACATGATTTATATGATTGATTGATTTGCTACAATTACTTATATGAGTAATTACTCTTTATGAAATTTAAATATTAAATATTTATATAAACTATTTGATTTGTATCCTTCATGGATTACATTTTGTAATACTTGATCTCAATTCTCACTTTTTTCATTCTCTCCTTCCATCTATTATATTTATTAATAGTTTTATTTTATAACACTTAATTATTAATAAATAAGATAGAATTGATTATCATATAAATAACGAAATTTTACAAGAAATAATACGTAAATAAGACATTAACCCAAAAATGAGGTAATTAAGACTTGGTGTTGGAAACTTCGCAAAAACATCAGTATTGGATTAACTACCAAAGCATAGAAAGAAAAAAAGGAAAAATTGTTGATTTAATTTTCTTCGATTACAAAACTACATCCTTAAATTAATTTTCACCTAAACTCAAATGAATTTTGATTCTGTTTCTTTTTGTATATCTTATAAACACAATACCTAAAAGAGCTATGTATGCAACTTTCCTGTTAAAACTTCAACGCCCAATATTTGTCACCTAATTATTATGAAAACCATGAACTATGTTAAATAGGTACAATAAGATAAAAATAGTAATGAACTACTAATTTATACTTAAGTATATATTCAAATTACTATCACAAAAGATAAAGAAACCACCATGGTTTTAAATCCCATTGTATACTTGTATCATTAACATTATATATATATATATATATATATATATATATATATATATATATATATATATATATATATATATATATATATATATTTTGGTCGGCAAAAATATGTATATTTATATAATAGAGTATTTGGGGTATTCTATCCCCTATACACAGATACTTACAAGATTACCAAAATATATAAAATATAAATGAAAGACCTTAAAGTTTGTATTTAAACAATAAGTCTACAAAACTACCCCCAAACTATAGTATATATATAATCAGACAACCTACCACATTAAACAACTAAGATACTAAAAACATAACATAAATCCTCCAGTAAAAGCTCACTTCACAAAATTTGCCTCCGCACACATGCCTATATTGCATCCATGAAAGGTATCCATATGCGATTCTTCCTTGGTAGAAACTGAACAGTACACCTGCAGCAAAAACAAAACACTCTAGACCACAAAGTCTAGGTGATAAAACATAGATATCCTTTTACAAATACCATATTATTCTTCCTAACTCATGAATGCTCTATTACTCTCCCATGCTACACCTTTTAATGTAAAGCCTCCCTATGGTAAAAACCCCTCAAGACTAAGTACATACCTACTTCTGAAGATTCCTACAACCTAGGTGTGTGATGGGTGCCTACCTATTGATCTTAAGCAATGTAAGGGACAAAAGCACCAATCAGAAAAAGAAAAAGTTACATTTTCATTTTTATGTTTCAACCATGCCCATACTTTCACTTGGGCCATACTGAAGATTTCATTTGGATCTGGTAATTTGTTCTTAAAAACTACATGATTCCTTTGATTCCAGAGATTCCACACTATAGCAATCCACACCCCCCTCCATAACATATTACCTTTATGGTTGAGGTCCAACAGGTGGAAATGTTCAAAATGTGCTTGTACCTGATTATGACATACCCCTAAAGTCCCTGTTCATCTATTGCACATGTTCCAAACTTTGGTAGCAACTATGTAGGTAATGAATAAATGACTTATGCTCTCTTCATGCTCACCACACATAGCACAATTATCATTGTTTAGGTTGACCCCTCTAAGTCTTAAATTCACATTTGTTGGTATTCCATTTAGAATAACCCGCCATATAAAAAACTTCGCAGAGGGGATAACCTTTACTCTCCAAAGGTAATCGAAGAAGTGTTGTTGATCTGCTTCACTTGCTTGTAACTTTTGATATGCTGATTTAACTGTATAAACCTTATCTTCACCATCATTCCACATCCAACAATCCTTTCTTTCCCTAGCAAGAGTTATCTTATGAATGTATTCTGAGAACATTTCAATTTGAGGTCTTTCCCATTCAAACTATTCTCTTCTCCAGGCCAAATTCCATTCCCATTTGTTGTTGTCCCATTTCCCACATTCACTTATTGTTTGTTCTTTCTTATTAGAGTTGGCATATAACCTAGGATAAGATTCTTTAAGTGATCTATCCCCTACCCATATGTCTTCCCGAAATAAAATCCTAGTTCCAGATCCCACTTTCCAATACACACATTGTCAAACCAAGTTTTGTCCTCACTAGAACCATAAATCTTTCTTAAATCTTTCCACCATTTAGATGTGAGAAACTAAAGAACTAGTGGTTACTGAAAACTCCAACCAAAATTTTAAATTTGGATAATTTTCTCTAATTTATTATCACCTTTTAGGTCATGAAGACCATGAAATGAAGAAAGTAGCTAGAATAACATGATAATAGATATTTTTATATAACTTGTTCTTGGTGGTACCTTTAATCAGATAATTTTAACCTTCGAAAAACAAAAATAAATTTATTTACTTATTACATATATTATATTTATACATTGTGGCATTAGAGGATAACCCAGATGATATACTTCTCATAAGTTTAACAAATTTGGTGAATAAATGTGTATAATATTGTAGAACATTCAAATTATAAATTCAAAATTTGTTCTATTTTGATTTGTTTTCTTTTAATAATTTTCTCCATCAAACCTAATAGATGCAACATTTATGTTTCAGATATAGTAATCAAGAACATTCACTTAAACAACTTGTCAAGTTTCCAAACCTTTACTCTTATCGTCCGTTCAGTGCTCATGTACGTTAATCAATCACGAGTATATGTCAAAATGCTCTGATGCTAAAGTCAGCAATTGCTTGATCCACGTGTCAAAGGCGTTATGTTACTAAAGTAAAAAATTGTGTGATCCACGACGGCAGTTAATACTATTATTAATGTGAGATAAAAAAAAAACTCCAACAACCATACCTTTGTCTTATATTTATAGTTTTTCAAAGTAATCTCACACGAATGTTGATCAGTCGACGTGACCCATGATGGACTGGGGTGAAATCCTACAGAGAGTCCAACTAGTGTCAGTGGGATAGTTCACTCCGCTGCATGTTTGATAACCTCATAAGAACTCTTTTTGGAAGTAATCTCACACGCCCGATCGATTATTAGTGTCAACCGACCCATACAGTACAATTCATATTATTAATATAAGTCTTTTTTTTCTCATTCATATGTTCAACATATTCTTTCTCTACATTTATAGGCATGAACAAAGTTAGGAACATTATATTCTAGCACACACATACCATACATGAGTGAAATAATATGTATAATATAATAATCTTTACATAATTGATTTTGGTTTGGTTTGATTCGGTTTACACCAATTCAAAAATTTCATATTCGAAACTAATTTGAATCTTTTAGTTTCCAAAGAAAAATACAAGTTAATCCAAAAAATTCTAATTTCAATTGGTTGTCATTTTCTTAATACTTTTTAGTATTTTTTTTTTTTGGATCCGTTTAGTTATAATGACCCCTAACTAATATATATATATATATATATATATATATATATATATATATATAATTAGTTACACAAAAATATATTACCAAATTATAAAGAAATGTTATCAATAACATTTTATCAAATGTTAGGTATATTTTACGGAATTTTAATAATATTTTACATATAAACTGAAATATTTATAAAAATGTTACTAATTTTTTTAATCACATTTAGTTAATAAAATGGTAATATTTTAAAAATGTTATTAATATTTTTAATAACATTTATTTATAAGTTAAAGTGGTAGCATTTTAAAAGTATTATAATTTGCACACATGTGTGTTAATATGCTACAATGTTTTTGGTAGTTTATAATAAGATCAAATATCCATTCATTACACGAGCTCTCACTCTATAATGACTTAATTAAAAACTTGAAACAAAGTTAAATAATATTTCAAAATTAAAATTTCAAAATCAATAAAACATTATAGAAAAAAAAGTGATCATGATAATGCTTTATTAATGACTTTAAAAATTAATTAATTAATGGTAAGAAATACTTAATGACCAACGATGAGATGTTTGGACGATCGGGTGGGATAAGCAATGTTGAGCCTGATGAACAAGACCTTTTATTCTAATAAAGAAATATTTCTTCGCGAACTTATCAATAATGCTTCAAATGTAAGTAATCTTTTAATTTGATTTTATATTTATACATTTTTTTCTTATAAGTGTTATCGATCATTGTATATACACACATGCTTTGGATAAAATTCAAGTTGAGAGGCTTATGGACCATAACATTTTACATGATAGGATGATTATAAGATTGGTGCCCCACAAGGGTAACAAAACACTTTCTATCATCGACACTAGTATTGGCATGTCCAAAGCAGGCCGGGCACTAATGTTTCGCATTTGGTTGCATTTTTGTTACATGCTCATTATATTTTAACAATGTGTCTATGTTTTTATTTTAGATTTGGCAGATAGTTTGGGAGTTGGGTTTTACTCTGCTTATTTGGTTGCTCATAAGGTTATCGTCACCTCTAAGCATAATGATCATGATCAATATATCTCGGAATCTCAATGTAGTGGCTCTTTCATTGTTACCAAGGACACCAATGCCCAACGACTCTCAAGGGGGACCAATATCACCCTTTTCCTCAAGGAAAACCAGGTTTATAAATTAACTCATTCACATTTTCTTTTATTTCTTTTGTTCAGTAATTTTATTTAACAGTTGGAGTACTTGGAAGAAACCACCATCAAGAATCTCGTTGTCAAAAATTGCCAACACATTTCCCATCCTATTTACTTATGGAATACCAAAGGGCATTGGCAACTCATTAACATTTGGTTGCACAACCAAGAGAGGGACAAACAATTTGTAGCTCAAAGACTTATGAATCACTTACCAGATGATCTTATATTCTTTATTCTTTCTAAACTGCATTTGAAATCCCTCAAGAGATTTGGATGCTTACAAAGATCATGGACCCTTTTGTTTGAAAATTCTCATTTCATGAACCTCTTTCATAATAGCTTCATTTGTAATAATCATTCCTCCTATGATGACACATCTCTCCTTTTAAGCGTCACTATAGATAGTACCACCTTATATTCAGTTTCGAATGAGTGGTTTCAAAATAAGGAAAAAATATGTTGGCCCAATCCACTTTAAGAGGATCACAATGTCATATTTTATATTTTAGGTTCTTCTACTATTAATGGAATTGTTTGCATATATTCACATGATAAATGAACTTCATGTTTGTGGAACCCAACTAACAACGATTTGAAGGTTATTCCTCCTAGTCCATTTGAGCCTTTACAATACGATATCAATTTTGATCGTCACTATCAAGGATTTGGTTATGATTGTGTTAGAGATGACTATAAGGTAATTATATATCTATCTTTTGGTGATGATACTGATATGGAAGACTTAAATGATTCCAAATATGCACCCATATTGGAGATGTATAGCTTAAAAAGTAACTTTTGGAAGAAACTCGAACATGATATTAATGTGCCTGTGTTTTACGATGATATGGATAAATTGTACTTTGAAGGAATGTGTCATTGGTTGGGTTATGAA
Source organism: Vigna unguiculata (assembly GCF_037176805.1). Lineage (NCBI taxonomy): Eukaryota > Viridiplantae > Streptophyta > Magnoliopsida > Fabales > Fabaceae > Vigna > Vigna unguiculata. The sequence continues at coordinate 31,143,061 of NC_140797.1, forward strand.
CTTTATGATAGATGTTTGGTATCATTTGACTTAAGCAATGAGGTTTTAATTATGACCTGGGCACCTTTAGACATACCCAAGGAAATATTTTATAAGTTTGAAGTAGATTATGAATGGAGACACTTATTGATCTTAAATGGGTCAATTGCTTTAATGTCAAATTATGAAGGTATAATTGATCTATATATTTTAGCTGAAGTTAGTAAAAAGGAAGCATGGACTAAACTCCATGTTTTTAGACCCATACCTTGTGTTGTTTACCTTATTGGAACGTGGAATATGGGCAATATACTCTTTAATACCCATGATGATGAACTAGTCTGGTTTAATTTAAGTACCCACAAAATTGAGAAGCTTAATGTGAAGCTTGATGTGAATGTTGTACGTTATGGGGCAACTTATAAGGAAAGTCGTGTAAGAATTAATAGTTAATTATGTTTCTTATTCTCATCCACTGGTTATCATAATTTTCACTTGTACATATTCAAAATGTTTCATCAATTTCACACTATAATTAAGTATATGATAATTTCTGAAACCAATTGATAATATGAAAATTGATATTTAATTTTATTTTAAAGGTTTAGTCTTTCTCATTTATAATATGATATTGTTTTATTTCAATTTCAAAGTGATCTTTTTTTTACCTTGAAGCATGTGTTATCGCCTTAAAAAAGAAAGGAACTTGTTTTGATGATAAAAGATAAAAGGCTTAAATATATATCTGGTTTCTATTTTTGTTGTTTTTATTCAATTTGGTCCTCACTTTCGTTTTGTGTTCAATTAGGTTCTCGTTTTTGTCAAATTTTGTTTAATTTGGTCCTTTTCACTAACGGTGTTTAAATAGTTAACATTTTTGAACAATACATGCCACGTGTCAACTCCTGGTTTTTATATTTTTAAATATTTTTAATATTTTTTTAATTTCAAAAAAATTGTTCATGTGTCAAGTCACAATTGTTTCATGTGTCAATGCTAGTGCCATGTGTCAGTTTGTGGTAGTTTTATTTAATTACTCGAATCATACCCAGTTTGGTTCCAAAATTTCAAAATGGTACCCACTTTTAAGTTTTTCTCAATTTAATACCCAAATTTGTAATGTGCATCAATGTAGTACCCTGCCACGTGTCAGCCTCTGGTTTTTTTGATTTTTTTTTGATTTTTTAATTTTAATTTTTAATTTTTTTTGCCACGTGTCAAATCCTTGATGTGACACGTGGTATTGTCAGTGACACGTGGCAAGGTATCGCCACGTGGCAAGGTACATGCCAAGTGTCATTGTCTTGATTTCAATTTAGTACCCATATATGTTTATTTGTTTCAATTTAGTCCCTACTCTATTTGTTTGAATTTTTTTTAAAATATATATATTTTTTAAAATAGAGAAATATTGTATCTCTGTTAAGACAAAATTTATTATTTATATAAATGTTATATTGATATTTGTTACTAAAAATGACTTATAAAATTAAGTATTGAATAACATGTTTATCTTTTGTTATTCATGACTTTTACTATTAACTTTAATATAAATTTTAATACTTAATTTTATAAGTCATTTTTAATAATAAATATAAATAATAAATTTGGTCTTAAGGGAGACACAATATTTCTCTATTTTGTAAAAAATTATTTGGACAAAATTGAAACAAATAGAGCGGGTACTAAATTGAAACAAATAAACATATATGGGTTTAAAAACTACCATATATAAATAAACAAATAAACATGTAAATACCAGGGGTTCCAGAACCGCCGGTAAATACAAGGGTTTCAAAACTGCCGGTAAATACCAGGGGTTTCAAAACCGCCAGTAAGTGTTGCTTTACCAGGGGTTAGTCAAAATCGTCGGTAATATGTTAACGACGCTGGTTTTTCTAAGGGAAAAGCAAACCGCGGGTAATGCCTTTAGCGGGGTTAAAAACCCCGGAAATGCCAAAAACAATCCCGTTAAAAATAATTTTTCTTGTAGTGATTAACAAGGAAGGTTAAATTAAGCATGTATTATTTTATGTATCACGCACAAAATAGGCGTAATAAATTGAATCAAACTCATTCGTAAAAATAAAAAAATATTTAACAAAAATGTGCTTTGCAATAATCAAAGTAATATGAAGAATGGTATCGATTGATAAAATAAAAATGCATGTGCTTTGACATCTGATAACTTTTTTTAAGGATAATAATATATTAACCCACTTTTTTTTATCCAATTTTAACCCACCACTTCAATCACTCTTAGATTATCACATCCATCACTAAAAAAAATTAAAATAGATGATTTAAGAGTGATGAAAACGATGAATTAGAAGTAGGTGAAAAAAGTGGGTTAAAATATCATCATTCACGTTGTTGAATTAAAAGTTGATCTTTGGAGGTAGAGATGCATTCTAGAGACTATAGACATTCATTATAATTCTTTTTCCTAGAGTTCACAATTTATAGGAGTAACTAACTCTCGTATTCACGGGGGTTGGACATAGTATCTTAAATCTTTGTGATTTCTACTATTCAATATTTCTTTTTTCTATACTCTTGTGTTCTATTCCTGTTCTTAAATGCATGCATTGATTAATTGCATATTTGTGGGTATCTAATTATTGGACAAAATGTTAGAACCTATGTAAGACCCGTAAAATTAATTAATTAATTAATAAATACGGGTAGTGAGAGCCTTTATGGCATTGAATATTGATTGATGTGATGTGGAAAAGTACTAGCTCAAATGGTTGAGAGTATTTTATTGTGTGAGAGGACTTGGGTTTGAGTCTTATGTATGCCAATTATGTGTTGTTTTAATTATTATTATTAATTTTTAATAATATGCATGATCATGTTGAGTGATAACATAATTATAGAATTTTGTGAATTATCACGAAACACAAATTACTTGAGTGGTTGTGCATTGAATTGATGATGAGCATGGTATGGGTTCGAACTTTGGTGAAGCCCTTTTCTTTGGGCAAAAGAGCGTCTCGCTTAGGTGAGATTTCCTCGCCTAAGTGAGAATTCGAGGAATGATGTGTTGACTATTTTGACTCGTCACCTAGACGAGAGACTGGATTCCTAGGCGAAGGGTGGTCTCGCCCAAGCGTGTAAGGCTCGCCCAAGCGAGAGTTTGAGGATATTTTATGCAAGGTGCCCGCTCAGGCGAGAGATTCTAGCTTAAGCGAGATAGGATTTAGTGCTTGAATGAAGGCTTCTATCCTAAGCAAAGAATGGTGCTAATGGGTATTTCAAGTCAAGCGATATTGTCGTATTATAATGGTTTATCTTTGATTCGTGATGCATGGTCTACTGGGATTATAGGATATCTCGAAGGTGGGCTTGCTGGTGTTCCTTGAGTTGTGGCTTGGAACGTATCCCTTGAGTTGTGGCTCGGGATAGGGGTTAAGCATGTGGCGTTCCTTGAGTTGCGGCTTGGAATGACGTCCCTTGAGTTGTGGCTCGGGATAACGGATGAACATGAGGAACTCTTGAGTTGTGGCTCGGGTTGGCGAGTGTTGTCGGTGTGAGTGTGCTGGTTGTGGCCAGTACGGATGGGTCCAGATAGATTGCCCTCCTCAGTAATTAGCTGACGAGTTTGGTAGTCTTGGGACATTACGAACTACGTTCGTATTGGGAACTCCACTTGGCGTTATAGTGTGTGATCCGTAGCATGGTTTCCTACACGTGCTCTATCGATTGTGGCCGATAGGTGTGGCAGCAAGGCGTCTTGAGGTACTCACTAGAAAACGTAGAACACGGTTAACATGGTTGTGGCTATATGGGAGGAAATGATGAGATTCCTTTGATGTAGTTGGATATCAAACCATGGTTGTGACCATGTGGGGTCAAAGGATGGAATTCCTTTGGTGTGAATTTGATATCAATCATGGTTGTGGTCATGTGGGATGGCAGGATATAATTCCTTTGATGTGTTTTTGATTTATGTATTTGAATTATATACGAATAAGTGTTTATTATGTTAGCTCACCCTATCTGCTTGTGTTTAGCGATGATTGTGTATACGATAACTCCTTTAGCAGGGTTAAAAGCTCCGAAAATGCCAAAAATAACCCCGTTAAAAACAATTTTTCTTGTAGTGATTAACAGGGAAGGTTAAATTAAGCATGTATTATTTTATGAATCATGCACAAAATAGGCGTAATAAATTGAGTCAAACTCATTAGTAAAAATAAAAAAATATTTAACAAGAAATGTGCTTTGCAATAATCAAAGTAATATGAAGAATGGTATCGATAAATAAAATAAAAATGCTTTCAGATTTTTGAATTACTCTAAAGTGTGTTAAATTTAATTATCATATAAACTACATTCACTTTCCCAAAGTGCTTTGCAATTACACACTTTTAATGCATTCCATTTTTGAGGAAGTACATAAAACATGACATAATATGCATTCCACTTTTAGCAAGCACTAAAACATGTCATAAAATTTAATCCATTTTTATGTACAATATTATGAATTTAAGGTCCCAAACATTTATGATAATTGAATAATGGTTTGATAATATATTTTTTTTCTTATTATTCTAAATGTTAGGAATTAGTTAAGATGAATTCACTACAAAGTGTCTAGCGCATAAATAGATTGAATAATAAAGAAAATTGCAAGTGCTAGACGATAAACGAGAAAGAAAGGAACAAAAAAGGAATCACACCTAGAAATCAATGTAATTTAATTAAAGTGTTAATGATATAATCTTCTTCTAGGGAAAAATTTGCTATAACACAGAGATTACAACTTCACAATTTCTTTCTAATTTAGATAGCAAAGTATTCAACTCTCAGTTAGCTTTCATTGAAAATAAAAGAACTAAATGATTTAGATTACAATTAATAAGAACAAATGTTAAAGAATTCAAACTAAAGATTATCAACAAATGTTAAAAAACAATCCAATGGTTTAGATTTTGTTTAAAGAAGTTGAAGAATATTATGAACATGTCATAAAATTTATTCTACTTTGTGAACAAATATTATGATTTTGGGATAGTTTAAATAATAATGTCGTTCCGGTTATTAAAAATAAATAAATACACTACTTCAATAAATTTGTTTTGGTTTAGGCATAACATCATTATTATTTTTTTTAAATTAGACAACACGTAAGTTGAAATAATACCTTAAATAATGTCATTGGTATGACTGTAAAGTATTTTATTTTTAAAATAAATCATAAACAAGAGGCTTATAATAGTATTCCCTTATTATAGCCTTATACTTTTGACAAGATCATGCTTCAGTTAAGAACATTAAATTAAATCATATTCAAAAAGTTTAGAGAAGGACCACCATGTTTTAAAACCAAGAACTTTATTTTTGTAAAATGCATTATTACAAGGTTGAATTTAAATTTTACAGAAAGTTTACTTTCTTAGGACAATTTAATTGTGGGTTTTGACACTTGATGTAATGGGGAATGGGGCTTTTGTTCAAGCATAACCTTATTTCAACTAAATCCTTACTTCTACAATTCAGTTGTGGTTCAACACCAATTGGTGATGTTTTTATAGTTGCGATGATTTGCCTCGCAGGGTAAGTTCTACCAGGTAATATATTTGCATGTTCAAGTATTTGTTGAAGATCATTCCTTGCATATATATCTAACGTGAGTCTGAAATAATCAAATGGTAGCATATTTGAACACGTTCCATGTTTCATCCATTCTGAATTCCAAAAGTAATTGTTGTTCCAAAGATAATTCGGCCAATCTTGATCAAGTTCATGAACTATTCCGCTAATCTAATAAAATAAATAAATAAAAGTCATCTTCTAAATATAATATCGAAATAATATTATCATAAAATAGAAGCTTACCAAAGAAATATTTAAACCAGTAGATGAGCACAAAGATGGTTGTGGTATGCTGTAATTGGATGGCCACAATCCGTGTATAGTAAACTTGAATGGTATTAGTGAGATTTACGGATTAATTAGTACATTTTAATAAGGTCTTAGTGTACTTGAATTTATTTTAGGACACATTTTGATCATCATAAAATTCATTCCATTTTTGTGTGCAGTATTATGAATTGAGGGTCCCAATTATATAATAAAATAAACAAAAAAGAAATATCATTCTGTGAATATATTATTAAGAAATAGAGCTAAGGAAACATTTAAGTTGATGGATGAACACCAAAATGGTTGTGACATGGTGTAATTAAATAGCCATAAGCTATGTATTGTCATAACTTAATTTATAAAACTTATTTCATAAAACATAACATACCATATGGCTGGCGCATGGTGTGTGATTGGACACCATACCACTTCTCCTCCTAACTTAATTCATACCATTCAATCTTCTTTTCATCTTCTCCTCCTTGCTGAGAACAAATTAATCTCTTTATTTTTGCTAAAATACTTGTGGTCTGAATGTGAAAGGGTGGGAAAGCCCTAGAGACAATGGGCTCCCAAGGGAGTTGGGAGAAACAACCTATAATGGTCTATAAAAGGTAATGATAAACATTAAAAAGGACCATTTTTCGTTTTATTTTTTTTACCACAATTAGGAGCCATATAAAAGGGGAGAATTAGGCAAATTGAAGGGTTTTAGAAGTCTGAAACCTAGAGTGAGAAGGGAGCACGAATTTTGAGTGGGAAAGTGAATTAGGATTGAGAGCAAAACTGTGGTGGTTGAGAGAGCAAAAGGAGGGTTCTTAGGTATCCCAAAGCCTAGGTTAGACAACCTTTTGAAGCAAGGATTCAAAAGTTAGGGGAGCTCTTTTTCATATCTATATGTATTTGGTGACAATCTTTGCATTCTGTGTTGGGCATGAATAAATTGTATGATAGACATAAGATTTTCGTAGCCAATATACTGTGAAATTGAGTTTCTTATGGTTTTGATGTGTATGGGAAATCCTTATGCAAATATATGCCAATAATGAGGTTTGAAATGCTGTATGCGTGGTTGTGGTTAAAAATTCGAATTTTATGGTCAAGTTGGAGTCTGAATCAAGTTCTTAATGCTGGTGTTATGTGATGAAGTGTTTGGGTAATGTTGAATGTGATTTTGGGTCTTGTTTATGTGTTTGGGTGTGCGTAAACAGGGAACTTATCTGCTGATTTCGCTCAGGCGAGCCAGGCTCGCTCAGGCGAGAATTGCAGAGTGGTGACCCTGATTCTGCTCGAGCCACTCGCTCAGGCGGAGGCCCATGGTTTTGGGCGACTTGTTAGCTCTCTCAGGCGAGTGTATCTCGCTTAAGCGAGAAATTGAGGGTTGTGAGACTCGGGTTTGGGGCATCTCGCCCAGGCGAGAGGTTCTCGCCTAAGCGAGAACTCGTGATTGTTTTGTGTGATGTTTAGCTCGTCGCCTAGGCGAGAGTGATGCTCTAGGCGAAGGAAGGGCTCGCCCAAGCGAAATAGGCTCGCCTAAGCGAGACTTCGCAAGTGAGCTGCTGTAGCACACTCGCTCAGGCGAGGAAGCTTAGCCTAAGCGAGACAAGCCTGATCGCTTAAGCTAAGGCTTCTAGCCCAAGCGAGTTTAGTGCAGTTTGTGGGTATTGTTTGTACGCATTTATGAGAACGTGGATCAGGAGATGCTGTGCCATGAGCGGGTAGGTTCATGGAAGGTGATTGGCATGTGATGGTATGAGCGGGGAGGTTCATACTCAATTACTCTCCTGTGAGGATACGAGCGAGGTAAGTTTGCATGTTCCGTGCTCACAATTGAGAGATGCTGCATGCGGAGAGGTACGTAGCTGGTGGATCACATGTGTTGGACTACGGGCGGGCAGGTCCGTAGAGTAGGACTACGAGCGGGGAGGTTCGTAGAGGCTGGACCACGAACGGGAAGGTTCGTGTGAGCATCATGAATCCTGAGTCCATGGCTAACTTTGTTGATTAAATTGGAGTTTACAAGCCTTGGGGGTATTAAGGATGTGATTAGGGTCTAACTATGAGAATATAATTGGGTGTAATTGTATTGTTTACCTATTATGTTTCTTATATTCTGTTGAGCTCACCCTTTCTATTTGTGCTTGGCGATGATCGTGTAATTCTTTACACGAGAGCAGTTTATGATACAGTTGATGCTGCTAACACCTGAGATGGAGAGAGGGCTATCCTAGGGATTTTGAGTTAGGAAATTCTTAGGGTTTTCATTGTTTGTCAGATTTTGAAAATTGTAATAAAAGTACTATTTAGTTTCCTTTAAATTTATAATGCTATTATTATTGTGTTAAATTTTCCCGCGTTTTGGAAGTAATAAAGTGCAACATTTGAACTCATTTATTATTATTTATATATTGATTTATTTAAATCAAGAAATTTCTAGTAAGTTAAATTATTTTTATATGTAAGATAAAATAGTAATTTATTATTTTTATCAATTAAATTATTTGTCATTCACTAATTTTTATAAACTTTCTTCTTATTTATCTTCAAATTTCTCTATCTTTCCCTTAATCCAAACAATCTAATTTTCATCTTTCTTTCTTCTCAAATCTGTTTAAATTCACTCTTTCAAATCTATTCCTGAAAACAAACACAAGTTATAAGAGCGTGTAGAAAGGTTATTAGAATTTACGTAAGTCTTGCTTCAACAGTGTGGAGGAGTAATTAGAAGAATTTTTGGACTAAACCTCACAATACCCTAACCACAAGAGTGTAAGAAAGGTCAAACACTAGCTCAAAGTATCTTTGAATTGGGACAAGGAACATCATAGACTTAGAGTCTATTATATAGTCACTAACACCCACCTCCTACGTTATCCGAGGCGATGTAGGACTTTTCAAGACATGTTCCTTTCATCAGCCCAACATTCTCCACCCTGATCAAAATAAACATATCTTCATTGCCTATATCAACAATCACACTCCACCATAAAGAGTATCACTTGAAATCAAATCGTCTCAAGAATTTCCACTTGGAATCAAACTATTCAGGGAATTTCCACTTGGAATTCAACCATCCCAAGAATTTTCACTTAAAATCAAACCATCCTAAGAATTTCTACTTGGAATCAAACTATCCCAAAAATTTTCACTCAGAATCAAACTATCCCAAGAATTTCCCTTGGAATTAAACCATATGAAGAATTTTCACTTGGAATCAAACCATCCAAAGAATTTTCACTTGGAATCTATCACGTGACTCTACAAGTCACCCTCTGTACTCTATATATAGTTTTCCTTTTGCAATAATAAAATAACTTTTCTCTCTCATCTTACATGGTATCTAGAGCTAAAATTTTTGCTCAACCATGACCTCTTCTTCCGCTGTTACTTCTTCCCTCACTGCAGAAAAATCTTCTCTTCTCCCCCAAACCTTCAATACACCCATTAGTCTCAAATTGGATGAAGACAACTATCTTCTTTGGCAACAACAAGTTCTGGCAACCGTGGAAGGTCTTGATCTGTTATATTTCTTGGATGAATCTTTAGTTTCGTGTGATAATACAACAACCCACACTCCTCCTCCAAATACTGCCCTTCATCGTCAACAAGACCGGCTTCTTCTTGCTTGGCTCCTGGCCTCTATGACCCAACCTCTCTTGACCAAAATGGTGGGCCTTCGTACTTCAGCACAAGTTTGGGGTCGGCTGCGCACGTACTATGCCACGCACACAAAAGCCAAGATTCGAAAGTTAAAGGTACAATTACGTCAACCCAAAAATAATAGAACGATTGCTAATTATCTTCTTGATATCAAGAAGATAGTAGACACTCTTTTAGCTGTTGGATCACCTGTTACTACTGAAGATCATATCGAAGCCATTCTTGATGGCTTACCTGAGGAATTTGATGGGTTCGTCACGTCTCTAACTTCTCGCTTGGATCCATATACCGTGGAAGATGTAGAAGCATTACTGCTGGCTCAAGAAGAAAGGCTTGAGAAACATCGCCTCCAAGAACAACACATGGTGCAAGCTCATATGACTTCTACATCTGATGATCATTCAAGAATCTCTTCTAGACCCCCGTCGAATTCTTTCAGAGGTGGCAGATTTCGCTCTACCAGGGGTGGAAGATCTTCGTCTCGCAATCCCTCTAGACACAATAACACGTACACCACTACTCGCGTGCAATGCCAAATTTGTGGAAAGAATGAACATAGCGTCGTGGACTGCTGGCATAGGTATGATCAAGGTTCATCCCCTCAGATTAATGCTAACTCTGCTCAGTTTTTCTCAACAGAAGACACAACTTCATCCATTCTGGGTGCACCCTCCACCATAAATGATCCACTATGGTATCCTGATAGTGGAGCTACTCACCATATTACAAATGATGTCAATAACTACACCAAGAAACAAGCTTTCAATGGAAATGACGTTGTCAAATTGGGTAATGGTGCAGGTATGAATATTCGTCATGTAGGCACTGCTTGTTATCAACTTACACACACATACAATCACCTATTTTTCTTCACAATCTTTTGCATGTCCCTGAAATCACAAAGAACCTCATGAGTGTTTCAAAATGTGCTCAAGATAATAATGTCTTTTTTGAATTTCATGCTAACAAATGCTTTGTTAAACATCAGGCAACCAAGGAGATAATTCTTCAAGGAAATGTTAAAGATGGTTTATATGTTTTTCCATCCCTTAAAAACATAAACATGTGTTCTGTTAATACTACTACATGTAACTCTGTACAATCTCCCTTTTCTCTTTGGCATTCAAGACTTGGCCATGCATCTATGGCTGTTGTTAAACGTGTGCTCACTGATTGTAATATTACGTGTAATAAGCAATCTTTTATGTGTGACTCATGTATTGTTGCTAAAGCTCATCAAATCCATTTTTCTACATCTAATACTGTGTATGATACTCCTCTTCAATTAGTTTACATCGATATATGGGGTCCAGCACCTATTAATGCAACTTGTGGTGCTCGTTATTACATCTCCTTTTTAGATGCTTTCACACGTTATACCTGGTTGTATTTAATCAATACCAAATCTTAAGCCTTGGCTGTTTTCAAATTATTCAAAACTTTTGCAGAAAACCAAACTGGTCATAAGTTAAAAAGTATTCAAACAGACAATGCCAAAGAGTTCTTATGCTTTAATTCGATTTTATGTGAATATGGTATTCATCACCGCTTAACTTGTCCCTACACTCATGAGCAAAATGGTTCTATTGAACGTAAGCATAGACATATAGTTGATGTTGGGTTATCTATGTTAGCTCACTCATCTTTGCCTATGAGTTATTGGGGGGAGGCTTTTACTTCCGCTGTATACATAATCAATATGCTTCCTACACCTGTCTTGCACAATAAATCTCCTTATCAACTTCTGTTTAACAAAGTACCTGAATATCAATTTTTAAAAACTTTTGGGTGTGCCTGCTATCCTATGTTAAGACCTTACAACACCAATAAACTTAGTTTGCGGTCTACTTTGTATGTGTTTCTTGGATATACTTCTAACTTCAAAGGCTACATATGTAAATCTCCAACTGGAAAAACCTATATATCAAGACATGTTGTTTTTAATGAACAAAGTTTTCCATATAAAATGGTTTCTAATCCTTTTATCAAAAATGATTTGGTTACTGATTCTACTATATATCATACATCTCCACTAACTGTTTTTAAAACTCAACCTATTCAACATGTGCATGATAATGTCACTTCTCCCGAAGACTTTAATTCTCGTATACCTACTTTCATTGATAATGCATCCCCACATGATTCTTTGGATAACCCTGCTTGTGAACAAAATGATATTGCTTTGTCTCCTGTTACTTCATCTTTTGCAACATCATCTACCGAACACCCAGAACCTTCTCCCTCAAATAACCATCCAATGATCACACGTTCTAAGGCAGGGATTTTCAAACCAAAGACCTTTAGTGTGGAAGCTGACAATGCTCTACGTGAACCCACCACAGTCAAGGCAGCCTTATCTCAACCACAATGGTTTCAAGCCATGCAAAAGGAATATGAAGCTCTGCAACAAAATAACACTTGGACTCTTGTATCACCTCCTTCAAACGCTACCATCATAGGATGTAAATGGATCTTCCGAAATAAGTTCAACGCTGATGGTACGCTTCAACGGCATAAAGCGAGACTTGTCGCCAAAGGGTATCATCAAACTCAGGGTCTCGATTATAATGAAACTTTTAGCCCCGTAATCAAGTTTTCCACTGTACGTATCATTCTCTCCCTAGCTCTCTCATATAAATGGCCAATACATCAGATAGATGTCAATAACGCTTTCCTTAATGGAGAGCTTGAAGAAACGGTTTACATGGAACCCCCACCAGGTTTTTCTCCTCCTGACTAAAATCTTGTTTGCAAGTTAAACAAAGCTATATATGGCTTAAAACAAGCCCCTAGATCCTGGTACTTAAAACTTGCTAACACTCTAACCACTCTTGGTTTCTCTTCTACAAAGAGTGACACATCCTTATTCATAAAGTTTTCAAAAGTGGCTACTGTTTTTGTTTTAATTTACGTAGATGATATTATTATCACAGGAAGTTCTTCCTTAGCCATTCAAAACTTGATTAAAATTCTCCATACTAACTTTGCTCTCAAGGATTTAGGTAAATTGCACTACTTTCTTGGAATTGAAACTACATGGACTCCAGAAGGCAATCTTCATCTTTCGCAGTCCAAATACATACGTGACCTTCTACACAAAACCAACATGACCGGTGCCAGTCCTCAACCCACACCCATGATATCTTCCTTACGTCTAACCCAAGAAGGGTCCACTGCCGTTTCAGATCCCACGCTTTATCGTTCTGTTGTAGGCTCTCTTCTTTATATCACCATCACACGCCCTGAGTTAGCTTTCTCAGTGAATAAAGTATGTCAGTACATGACCAATCCTCAAGAACACCATTGGAAGGCAGTCAAGAGGATTCTGCGCTATCTTGCCGGCACCATTAATCATGGTCTTCTCCTCCGACCGTCAAAGCAACTCACTGTCATGGGCTTCTGCGACTCAGACTGGGCAACTGATGTAGATGACCGAAAATCCATAACAGGGTATTGCATATATTTTGGATCGAATGCTGTTTTGTGGAAATCAAATAAACAAAAGGTTGTGTCAAGGAGTAGTACGGAGGTTGAATATAGAAGCTTAGCTGCAGCTCTCACTGATATTATATGGATTACTTCGCTATTAAAGGAGCTGCGCGTTCAAATTTCAACACCCATCCTTTATTCCGATAATTTGGGTGTAGTTTTACTTGCTGCCAATCTGGTTAACCATGCTCGTTCGAAACATTTTGAACTGGATTTGCACTTTGTACGTGACAGGGCTCATCAAAAGCAAATTCAGATCATTCATATGCCATCACGTTTTCAGATCGCAGATATTTTAACAAAGCCATTATCTTTTTCTTCTTTTCAGCACTTTACCGATAAACTTATGGTGTCTGTAAAACCCCTCATAAGTTTAAGGGGGAATATCACGTGACTCTACAAGTCACCCTCTGTACTCTATATATAGTTTTCCTTTTGCAATAATAAAATAACTTTTCTCTCTCATCTTACAGAATCAAACTATCCCAAGAATTTCCACTTCGAATGAAATCATCCGAAGAATTTCCATGTGTTAGCACAAATAGCCTTAATGATTTGGTGCTTGAAGATTTGATGAAGATACATGAAGCCATTGCCTTGGAACATGTTGGAACCATGCTTAAATTGAGGAAGATGTGAAGATTTGATGTTTCACGTATTGATCAAGGCTTGTGTGCGTGCTCTCTATCTAGTTTATTCATGAAGAAAATAAGCTTGAAGATTGGTGTTCATGTTATAGACCATTTTGCATTGTATAGATGTATAGGGTCTTAGTTGTGTCTTTTAATATGTTGAAATGTTTTTCAACAGATTAAATGGTGTCTTTTAATTTGTTGAATGACTTTTTAACAAATTAAAAGGTTCGTTTTAGTAGTTTTAACCGATACATATTCAATCAGTTGATTTATTTTGTAATTGACTAATTTCACTTAAGTTAAGTAAAATCAACCGATTGATTTGAAAATAAACCTGTTGAATTTCGTAACAGTTTGCCTACAAAGTTTGTTTTTCTCGAAAGAGAGGTAACACTTACCATTTTGAGCGCGAAGACTGTTTGGAATCAATGGAATACTCTCTCTTTCGTGATCATACAGATGTGCAACTGTTGAAGATTTATCTTAGATCATTCTTGGAGCTTTTAGCTTTGTGTTTGAAGCTTGGAGAAAGAGGTTTTTGTAGGCAAGGTTTTGCTACCACTGAGGTTTGATCTTTCTCAAGTTTTTGGGTTTGATCTTTTGAAATAGTGCAAAATCAGGCTTGGGTTGCCTTGACTAATTGGATATAGCTCAGGTTTGAGTGAACTAATATAAATATCTTATGCATTGTACTTGTCTCTAACTCTTCTCAATTGTTTAGCACTTTAAAGTTTAAAGAAATTTGAATTGAACCATATTTTTTATATGTTATGTTGTGTATTCCTTAATTACTATACTTGTTAACTAATTTTCTCATTACCTAAAACAATATCCATCTTAAGTAATATTTTAATACAACTCAATATAAGTGATTTCTCTTTTAATAAAACTTTTTTTTTTCATTTGTGGAGAAATCTAAAAAAACTAGCATGTTCCAAGTGAAATCAAACTAAAATTCGTTGAATAAAATTTGGAGTTTTAATTTTGTGTGAATAAGAAAAAATTATTATTCTAAGAAAAAAAATCTAACTAAATATGGTTAAACTAGTTTTTTCATAATATTTTGTACAAATATCATGGTAGGAAACCCGAGCTTATGTTTAATTAAGACATGATAGTTGGGTCGATGGAAATTTCAAAGAAAATTGTTAATATATATATCTATATATATATATATATATATATATATATATATATATTATTTAATAATTCAATTTAAAGTGAGAATAATAAATTTTTGAATATCTTTCCAGAAAGATGATGTTTTCATGATTCTACACCATGTTTCTTCTACTAAACTAATTCTAGTAAGGATGAATAGTGGAGGGTAAGATGAAGTGTTACATCCAGTTTAAAGGAGAACTTTTGCTAAGGCTTTACAAAGTTAAAACTTAACTCCCTTTTGGGAAACCTCCCTTTTTGGGGAGGGATGAAACATGATCTTTGGAAGCATAGACACATTCCGGAGGATAGAGATATTCATTATTATACTTTTTCCTAGAGTCCAAAATGTATAGGAGTAACTTACTCCCATATTCACGGGAGTTGGACATAATATATCTTCAATCTTTGTGATTTCTACTATTCAATTGTATGAATTGATTGATTGCATATTTGTGTGTATCTAATCATTAGACACAATGTTAGAACCTAGACTAGAATAAAACAATTAATTGAGTGTGAATGACATAAAGTACATCATTGGTCATTCCTAGCATCCAAATTTAAAGCTTAATGCAAACTTAATATGCTTTAGAGGGAAAATATTTGACTTTGACTAAATTAGTGGAAATTAAGAGATTATGTTGGAGAAGGTTCAGCACAACAAACAATACAGTGGGCCTTTAAACAAACTCAGTTGTGGTTCTACATATATTCCTTTTATATATTTGGATAAATAGAGTCATTGTCGCACATGTTTGTTCAAATGTAATTAGTCCAATTATGAGGGTTGGGCAAAATAAACCAAACTGCACTGCATTATCAAAAATTGCACTGAACTAAAAAACTGTTCGCATGAACTGCACTGAATTGAAAAACAATTTAGATGAACTGAACTGAACTGTTATTCTTAAAAATAAACTGGACTGCACTACACTGAACTACACTGCACTATAATATAAACTGAACTAAACTATTATAAACTGAACTGTTTTATGAACTACACTACGTAAGATCTGAACTGCACTATTTTTGGACTGAATTGCACTAATTTTTAACTTAACTACACTGTTTTTGAATCGTTTTTGAACCGAATTGCACTGATTTTGAATAAACTTCACTCTTTTTGAACTGAATAGTACTATTTTTGAATCGGATTGCATTGATTTTGAATTGAATTGCACTATTTTTGAACTCAATTACACTGTTTTGAATCGAATTGCACTAATTACATATGATTGTACTACACAATAATAATCTAAAGTTTATAATTTGAAAGTGCGTAGAAAATAATATTTGAAATATGCATCATACTTCAATACACCAATTAACACCAATTACGTTAGTACCAATATTTATATTTATTATACTAATTTCAATATTTAAGTTACAAAAAACTTTAATATAAATAAAAAATTATAAAAATGTTAGCTGTCACAAAATTTAATTCTTAAAAATAACTTCCGTAAAATCATAACATAAAAAGAACATTACATAATAAAATTCATTCAAAATAAAATAAGATATTGAATTAATTTATAATTTTTTTAATAAATTAATTATAAATATTTTATATTTTTCTCAAAGAAAAAGTAAAGAAAAAAATTAAGACAAAATAAAATAAATATTTCAATATGAAAGAGAAAGAATAGAACGTAAGACATAAAACACATAAGTCCAATTCTTATCCTAATACCAATATTTTTATTTGAGGTATTTTGCTCTTTCAATCTACTATAGTTCAATAGTTAACTTAACATAAGTTTAGTTTCTTAAAACTGAACTATTTTATAGTACAATTCAATTATTATTATGAATAGTTTAGTATATTTTAGTTTAATATAGTACAATTAACTATAGTTTAGTAAATTATGCCCAGCCCTACCAATTATAGAAGACTATGCTTTGGAAGCTATTTTTAAATTGATTACGGAAATTGTAGTAGAAATTTTTTAGTTTGAGTGTTTATTTTTATATCTAAAAGTGGTTGATCGTGACTCATTTATCTTTTAGTAATTTATTATTAGACAATTTAGTAACTATATTATGCTAATAGAAGATTATAACGTTGTGATGAATTAATACCGCATTTTAAACATGTCTAATAATAAGTATGAAAGCTTTAAATTATAATAAAAAGTATAAGCAATAAAAAAATTAGTTCATTAATAAGTTTTATCTATAATCATCAAAACAAGTTCCTTTCCTTTTTAGGCGATAAGATATGCTTTAAGGTAAAAGATCACTTTGAAAATTGAAATAAAATAAGGTCATATTATAAATGAGAAAGACTAAACCTTTAAAAGAAAATTAAATATTAAATTTCATATTATTTGGTTTCATAAATTATCATATGCTTAATTATAATGTGAAATTGATGAAACATTTTGAATATGTACAATTGAAAATTATGATAACCATTCATTTACCACATTGATGAAAATGAGAAACATAATTAACTATTAATTCTTACAAGACTTTCCTTATAAACTACTAATTGCAATCCGTTACTACATGTAACATGCACATTAACCTTAAAATTAAGCTTCTCAATTTTGTGGGTACATAAATTAAACCAAACTAGTTCATCATCATCTGGAGTATTAAAGAGTATATTACCCATATTCCATGTTCCAATAGGGTAAGCAATGCAAGGTGTGGGTCCAAAAACATGGATTTTTGTCCATGTTTCCTTCTTACCAACTTCAACTAAAATATATAGATAAATTGTACGTTCAAAATTTAACATAAAAGCAATTGACCCATTTAAGATCAATAAGTGTCTCCATATGTAATCTGCTTGAGAATTATAAAATATTTCCTCGGGTATGTCTAAAGGTGTCTTGGTGATAATAAAAACCTCATTGCTTAAGTCAAATGATACCAAATATGCTTCCGCAGCTTCATATGGATAACCCAACCAATGACACATTCCCTCGAAGTAGAATTTATCAATATCATCATAGCACACAGGCAAATCGATATCATGTTCGAGTTTCTTCCAAGAGTTCCTTCTTAGGCTATACATCTCTACTATAGTTGCATATTTGGGATCGTAAAAGTCTTCAATAGTAAAAGCGTCATTTAAAGATACATGCTTAATCACCTTATAGTCATCTCTAACAGAGTCATAGCCAAATCCTTGACAATTACGGTTAAGAGGGATACCATATTGTAAAGGCTCAAATGGACTAGGAGGAATGACCTTGAATTCATTGTTTGTCGGGTTCCACAAATACATAGTTTCTCCAACATGTGAGTATATGCAAATAATTCCATTAATACTATAAGAACCCACAATAGAACACAAAGCAGAGTAATCCTCTTGAAATGAATTTGGCCAATCTATTTTTTCCATATTTTGAAACCTCTCATCAGAAACTGAATATAAGGTGGTACGATCTATAGTGAGGCTTAAAAGGATAGATGTGTCATCATAAGAGGAATGATTATTACAAATGAAGTTATTATGAAACAAGTTCATGAAATGAGAATTTTCAAACAAGAGGGTCCATGATCTTTGTAAGCATCCAAATCTCTTGAGGGATTTTAAACACAGTTTAGAAAGAATGGAGAATATAAGACCATTTGGTAAGTGATTCACAAGTCGTTGAGCTATAATTATTTTGTCCCTCTCTTGGTTGTGCAACCAAATGTTAATGAGTTGCCAATGCTCTTTGGTGTTCCATAAGTAAATAGGATAGGAAATGTGCTGACAGTTTTTGACAACGAGATTCTTGATGGTGGTTTCTTCCAAGTACTCCAACTGTTAAATAAAATGAGTGAACAAAAGAATAAAAGAAAATGTGAATGAGTTAATTTGTGAACCTGGTTGTCCTTGAGGAAGAGGGTAATGTTGGTCCCCCTTGAGGGTTGTTGGGTATTGGTGTCCTTGGTAACAATGAAAGATCCA
The DNA here is from genome assembly GCF_037176805.1 of Vigna unguiculata. Lineage (NCBI taxonomy): Eukaryota > Viridiplantae > Streptophyta > Magnoliopsida > Fabales > Fabaceae > Vigna > Vigna unguiculata. The sequence goes on from NC_140797.1 coordinate 31,161,769, forward strand.
TTAGACTGAGATTCCCAGATATATTGATCATGATCATTATGCTTAGAGGTGACGATAACCTTGTGAGCAACCAAATAAGCAGAGTAAAACCCAACTCTCAAACTATCTTCCAAATCTAAAATAAAAACATAGACACATTGCTAAAATTAATGAGGGTGTAACAGAAATGCAACCGAACGCGAAATATTAGTGTCTGACCTGCTTTGGACATGCCAATACCAGTGTCGATGATAGAAAGTGTTTTGTTACCCTTGTGGGGGACCAATCTTATAATCATCCCATCATCTAAAATGTTCTCGTCTATAAGCCTCTCAATTTGAATTTTATCCAAAGCCTGTGTATATATATATAATGATCAATAACACTTATAAGAAAAAAAATAAAAAATATAAAATCAAATTAAAAGATTACATACATTTGAAGCATTATTGATAAGTTCACGAAGGAATATTTCTTTATTAGAATAAAAGGTCTTGTTCATTAGGCTCAACACCTTGCTCATCTTGCCCGGTTGTACAAACATCTCATCGTTGGCCATTACAATTGGTTTGGAATAATGATAAACCAAATGGAGCCAATTCAACAAATCAAATCCACTCATAACTAGATTTATATTCGATTATAAAAACCACTAAATTTTAATCTCTTAATAGAAAACTATTATACACTCTTACTTTTATTATCTAATGCAAACATCTAATCATTGACCATTACAATTGGTTTGAAATAATAACCAACCAAATCCATGCAATTCAACAAAACAGAACCACTCATAACCATTTTTATATCCATTTATCACAACTGCCAAGTTTTAGTTTTTTAAAAGAAAAACATCATACACTTTTACTTTTTATTATTTAATTTAAAAAACATTAAGTATTTCTTAATATTAATTAATTTTTAAAGTTATTAATAAAGCATTATCATGATCACTTTCTTTTTTTCTTAAATGTTTTTTTTTTAATTTTGAAATTTTAATTTTGAAATATAATTTAACTTTGTTTCAAGTGTTTAATTAAGTCATTATAGAGTATGAGCTCGTGTAATGCACAAATATTTGATCTTATTATTGCAGGAACGTTTTTGACTTTCTATAATGCTCTCCTAAAAGCTTAATGAATCTTTATTAATGTAGTTTCTTTTATTGTTTGTGTATTTCTATTACTTGTGATTCATTGTTTTCAAAACAAACTCCACGAAGAGATAAATGTTGTGAAATGAGGATGGGATGCTCAAGTTCTTGGTGAAGCCTCTCATAAGTTCAGATTTTTGCTTGCAAGTAAAATGTCTTTGTTCAAATCATTAATAGGATTTTCCATAATATTGTAATTTATGGAAATCCATAATATTTCTAGCTGCTTATTTTGTTATTAATGGTGAATGATGGAACTATGTAATACATGAGAATTATGAATTACTAACTTCCTTGCCAACATTGTAGGGTGATGAATGTAAGTACCCTTGTTCTCGTCTAATCATTCCGACAAATTCAGTTAGCTCTATCAAAACATACTTTTTTTATTCTTTGCATTTTAAATGAAAATTGAGCTTTCTGAAATCAAAATTAATATTTTTTTTAACATTTGTATTAATTAATATTTGTGTGAAAAATGTTATAGAAAGTTTATGAAGTTCTAAAATTAATATTTTAAGAATTTTTTAAAATAAAATCTCTTTAAAAAAGTTGATGCCACATAATAAATATTTTAAAACTAAAAAATAATATTACATAAGATTTTAAAATAAAAAAAGGGTTAAATATGTCTTTGGTCCGTCAAGTTTCAGCGAAATTTGGAATTAGTCCCTCATCAAAAAATTTGACCAATTTAGTCCTTCATCTTTCAAAATGCATGAATTTATTCCTTTTAACCAAATTTTGTTAAGTTTATCTGACGTTTCAAGCGCATTTCATGATAGTATTTAAATTATTTACACTGTTTGACACATTTTTTGCTTCAATGTTAACTTAAATACTATCATAAAATGTGCTTGAAACGTAAGATAAACTTAACAAAATTTGGTTAAAAGGACTAGATTCATACATTTTGAAAGATGAAGGACTAAATTGGTATAAAGTTTTGATGAGGGACTAATTCCAAAATTCACTAAAACTTGAAGGACCTAAAACATATTTAACCCATAAAAAAATACGTTAGTACCAATATTTATCCTAATACCAATATTTTTATTTGAGGTATTTTTGCTCTTTCAATCTACTATAGTTCAATAGTTAACTTAGTTAACTTAACATAAGTTTAGTTTCTTAAAACTGAACTATTTTATAGTACAGTTCAATTATTATTATGAATAGTTTAGTATATTTTAGTTTAATATAGTACAATTAACTATAGTTTAGTAAATTATGTCCAGCCCTACCAATTATAGAAAACTATGCTCTGGAAGCTATTTTTAAATTGATTACGGAAATTGTAGTAGAAATTTTTTAGTTTGAGTGTTTATTTTTATATCTAAAAGTGGTTGATCGTGACTCATTTATCTTTTAGTAATTTATTATTAGACAATTTAGTAACTATATTATGCTAATAGAAGATTATAACGTTGTGATGAATTAATACCGCATTTTAAACATGTCTAATAATAAGTATGAAAGCTTTAAATTATAATAAAAAGTATAAGCAATAAAAAAATTAGTTCATTAATAAGTTTTATCTATAATCATCAAAACAAGTTCCTTTCCTTTTTAGGCGATAACATATGCTTTAAGGTAAAAGATCACTTTGAAAATTGAAATAAAATAAGGTCATATTATAAATGAGAAAGACTAAACCTTTAAAAGAAAATTAAATATTAAATTTCATATTATTTGGTTTCATAAATTATCATATGCTTAATTATAATGTGAAATTGATGAAACATTTTGAATATGTACAATTGAAAATTATGATAACCATTCATTTACCACTTTGATGAAAATGAGAAACATAATTAACTATTCATTCTTACAAGACTTTCCTTATAAACTACTAATTGCAATCCCTTACTACATTTAACATCCTCATTAACCTTAAAATTAAGCTTCTCAATTTTGTGGGTACATAAATTAAACCAAACTAGTTCATCATCATCCGGAGTATAAAAGAGTATATTACCCATATTCCATGTTCCAATAGGGTAAGCAATGGAAGGTGTGGGTCCAAAAACATGGATTTTTGTCCATGTTTCCTTCTTACCAACTTCAACTAAAATATATAGATAAATTGTACGTTCAAAATTTAACATAAAAGCAATTGACCCATTTAAGATCAATAAGTGTCTCCATATGTAATCTGCTTGAGAATTATAAAATATTTCCTCGGGTATGTCTAAAGGTGTCTTGGTGATAATGAAAACCTCATTGCTTAAGTCAAATGATACCAAATATGCTTCCGCAAGTTCACATGGATAACCCAACCAATGACACATTCCCTCGAAGTAGAATTTATCAATATCCTCATAGCACACAGGCAAATCGATATCATGTTCGAGTTTCTTCCAAGAGTTCCTTCTTAGGCTATACATCTCTACTATAGTTGCATATTTGGGATCGTAAAAGTCTTCAATAAAAGCGTCATTTAAAGATACATGCTTAATCACCTTATAGTCATCTCTAACAGAGTCATAGCCAAATCCTTGACATTTATGGTCAAGAGGGATACCATATTGTAAAGGCTCAAATGGACTAGGAGGAATGACCTTAAATTCATTGTTTGTCGGATTCCACAAATATATAGTTTCTCCAACATGTGAGTATATGCAAATAATTCCATTAATACTATAAGAACCCACAATAGAACACAAAGAAGAGTAATCCTCTTGAAATGAATTTGGCCAATCTATTTTTTCCATATTTTGAAACCTCTCATCAGAAACTGAACATAAGGTGGTACGATCTATAGTGAGGCTTAAAAGGAGAGATGTGTCATCATAGGAGGAATGATTATTACAAATGAAGTTATTATGAAATAAGTTCATGAAATGAGAATTTTCAAACAAGAGGGTCCATGATCTTTGTAAGCATCCAAATCTCTTGAGGGATTTTAAACACAGTTTAGAAAGAATGGAGAATATAAGATCATTTGGTAAGTGATTCACAAGTCGTTGAGCTATAATTATTTTGTCCCTCTCTTGGTTGTGCAACCAAATGTTAATGAGTTGCCAATGCTCTTTGGTGTTCCATAAGTAAATAGGATAGGAAATGTGCTGACAGTTTTTGACAACGAGATTCTTGATGGTGGTTTCTTCCAAGTACTCCAACTGTTAAAGAAAATGAGTGAACAAAAGAATAAAAGAACATGTGAATGAGTTAATTTGTGAACCTGGTTGTCCTTGAGGAAGAGGGTAATGTTGGTCCCCCTTGAGGGTTGTTGGGTATTGGTGTCCTTGGTAACAATGAAAGAGCCATTAGACAGAGATTCCCAGATATATTGATCATGATCATTATGCTTAGAGGTGACGATAACCTTGTGAGCAACCAAATAAGCAGAGTAAAACCCAACTCCCAAACTATCTTCCAAATCTAAAATAAAAACATAGACACATTGCTAAAATTAATGAGGGTGTAACAGAAATGCAACCGAACAAGAAATATTAGTGTCTGACCTGCTTTGGACATGCCAATACCAGTGTCAATGATAGAAAGTGTTTTGTTATATATATATAATGATCAATAACACTTATAAGAAAAAAAATGTGTCTATGTAAAATCTAATTAAAAGATTACATACATTTGAAGCATTATTGATAAGTTCACGAAGGAATATTTCTTTATTAGAATAAAAGGTCTTGTTCATTGGGCTCAACACCTTGCTCATCTTGCCCGGTCGTACAAACATCTCATCGTTGGCCATTACAATTGGTTTGGAATAATGATAAACGAAATGGAGCCAATTCAACAAATCAAATCCACTCATAACTAGATTTATATTCGATTATAAAAACCACTAAATTTTAATCTCTTAATAGAAAACTATCATACACTCTTACTTTTATTATCTAATGCAAACATCTAATCATTGACCATTACAATTGGTTTGAAATAATAACCAACCAAATCCATGCAATTCAACAAAACAGAACCACTCATAACCATTTTTATATCCATTTATCACAACTGCCAAGTTTTAGTTTTTTAAAAGAAAAACATCATACACTTTTACTTTTTATTATTTAATTTAAAAAACATTAAGTATTTCTTAATATTAATTAATTTTTAAAGTTATTAATAAAGCATTATCATGATCACTTTCTTTTTTTCTTAAATGTTTTTTTTTTTAATTTTGAAATTTTAATTTTGAAATATTATTTAACTTTGTTTCAAGTGTTTAATTAAGTCATTATAGAGTATGAGCTCGTGTAATGCACAGATATTTGATCTTATTATTGCAGGAACGTTTTTGACTTTCTATAATGCTCTCCTAAAAGCTTAATGAATCTTTATTAATGTAGTTTCTTTTATTGTTTGTGTATTTCTATTACTTGTGATTCATTGTTTTCAAAACAAACTCCACGAAGAGATAAATGTTGTGAAATGAGGATGGGATGCTCAAGTTCTTGGTGAAGCCTCTCATAAGTTCAGATTTTTGCTTGCAAGTAAAATGTCTTTGTTCAAATCATTAATAGGATTTTCCATAATATTGTAATTTATGGAAATCCATAATATTTCTAGCTGCTTATTTTGTTATTAATGGTGAATGATGGAACTATGTAATACATGAGAATTATGAATTACTAACTTCCTTGCCAACATTGTAGGGTGATGAATGTAAGTACCCTTGTTCTCGTCTAATCAATCCGACAAATTCAGTTAGCTCTATCAAAACATACTTTTTTTATTCTTTGCATTTTAAATGAAAATTGAGCTTTCTGAAATGAAAATTAATTTGAAGCCTTTCCTGCTTTTCTTCTCTAGCTGTTTGTTAAAGGGTGTATTGTCCTCATTTATACGTACTTCTTAAGTTAATCATTGTTGGTCTCTTTTGTTTTGGATTCAGCAATTCAAGCTCTTTTTGAATGTTTGGGTTTGTTAAAGACTTATGTCGTTCTATTGTACCTTATAAGACTAAAGAAAATTAGGAAAGGAAATAATACATGAATACCAAGTTCCTCACTAGCAAACATACCTCACCTCTCTGTTAAGACAAAATGTGCAGAAAATAACTTTGGAGTTCAGGCACAAATCTGAAAATAAATTAGTTGGAACATATTATGGAGAAGATAGTGGAAGTGGTTGAAGGCTTGAAGTTTGTGTATATGTGTATTTACTTCTGTGATGATTGGTATATTTCTTAGTTGGAACGTGGTTGAAGGCTTGAAGACAACACAAGGAGCAGTAAATTTAATCTGCTTCATGAAGGTGATCACTTTTCATCAATCATATCTGTTTGGTAGCAATAGTGGTTAACAAAATTCCTTATAACTGTAGGAGTTAATGGAATCGGGGATGTTTATGTTGTGCAATTACTCACTCGATTTGGTAAGGTTTTATTAACTCTGTCTTATTTTATCCAAAAGGTCAAATTGTCTTAAGTAGATGATTCTCATCTAGTGTTTTATTAGCTTAAATTATCTATAGTGTTGCAGATGTAACAATACTTTATTTGGATTGTTTTCCCTTTTCAATGATGTTCTTGTTCTGTCTATAAATTATTTTAAAAATTATTGATGTGGTATGAAATTATGGGAAATTATGATAGGTGGTACTAGCAATAGGAAAGATTTGTTATGAAATTCCATCAATATTTGGTAGATATATGCTTTGTTGTCCTCCTCCATCCAAAAGAGGAAATTTTTTAATACAGGGCTTGCTAGCAAGAAAAACTTGAATTTGTTAAAATAATGCTAGAAAAATTATGAGTATACTTAATACCAAGGTCCAAATTAATGTTCTATCTATATGGTATCCCTTTTTCGTTGTCTCACAGTTCTTTATCAAGCATTATTTACTATAGGATAAACTTCGGAATTCACAAAAATATTCCTCAAATAAGGAATGAGATTTATGTTATTTAGTGAGTTTGATATTTGGCTGTGTTGGCATAATGCATCAAAAACCTTTTCTCTTTGATTTCTTAATATCAATTTTCATTTTTTACAGCCTCAATATTACTGGATAGGAAATGATGTATAACTTGGTTTCATGGCTACTGCAAGGTATATTCATTCCACTTTCTAGTGTTCACTCTATTCTTTTGTTTTCTTTCCTCACTAGGAGCTTTTAAATATTAGATATTGTATACAGGTTAATCATTTCTTAACACTACTAAAATATTTAATTTTAACGAAGGTTTACCTGATATTTATGTCCTTCAAATTTTTTTATGTGAAAACATAAATAACACCTAAAAGAACTTTTATACAATGAGACTCTTTATGAAGTTTGATTGGAAACTACTGCATATTGAGAATAAATGTAGAACTGAAAATGGTTAAAGAATATTTTTAGTAGTATATCACAAATTAATAATCTTAATACGTGATACAATATTAGTTAACTTTATAGTATTTCTCCTAATGCCACTTTATGCACATTCAACTAAATATATATATATATATATATATATATATATATATATATATATATATATATATATATATATATATTAATTGAATGTGTATAATATTCTACTTTTTTGTGTAATATTTTACAAATACATATATAAGAGATAACTTTGACAATTATCTCATATTTTACCATCATGTCCACATATATATGATAACTACTATGTACTTTGTCTTTGTGTTCTGTTTCTCTAAAATGATAAATCATCATTGTTTATATATTTTATACTAGTTTCTTAAATAGTGGTTAACTATCTAATCAAACCTTTTTGTCAGGAATGCTGAAAAGTTTGGAAAGATCTTCGGCCAAGAAAACATGTAATCAAATAAATTCCATAGAAGGTGGGTTCATGTGGTAGTTATTATAAGTTAGCATTGGGTGAAATATGAAATATATTTGAAGATTTTTTGTCATAAATTACTTACCTTCATATACTTCATACAACGAGTTTGCTCGAGATAAAAATGTTATCTTTTTCTTGATATTACTAACAGAGAGACTAATAAAGATATTTTGTGTTATTATTATGGGTTTTAATCATACAAAGGGATGAAACAATCAAACAGCCACTAGCAACAAGAACAAAACATTGGTCCTCCAACATTCTGTAAAATTTGAACATGAGATTGAGTGTGGTGGAGGTTACATCAAGCTTCTCTTTGGATTTGTTAATCAAAAGAAGTTTGGTGGGGATACACCTTATATGTATGTTCCTTATTCCATGTTTTCTACTTTGTTTTTCTTCTTGGTTTATGTCAAATGAACGAATAGTAAATCTGCAACCTAAATAAGTTAACTTAATGGTGCCTATAGCTCATTACACAATCATACAAACTGTTGAGATATAAAACATGTCTACTAATGAGTGAACCTTATTACACAGAAGATTCAACATCAGTATTTCATACTTTAATATTTTGATAATATTTTGTTTTTGTTTATTTTTATTTTTATACTTAAAATTTTTCGCTAAATTTGAGTGATTCCACTGTTAAATATGTATTTGACATATGATGTGACACTACAAAAAAATATGTCAATACCGACGTTTATTTTTGTAATTTACGTCATTTTTAACTGTCTTTATTTACTTGAGTGAGGGTTTCCTGAAATGTCGTAATTCTTGCTGTCACAAGGTATAATATAGCAGTTATAGATGAACCGCCGCAACAACTGTCATTTTATACAACGTATAAAGTGGCGGTTTAAAGAGGCAAAAAGCATAAGTTAAAATTGATGTAATATTTTTACTGGATGACAAATATAATGTGAAAAACAACGCTTTAAACTGACACTATTATCATTATATTATGACATTTTTAAATGTCACCAGTTCAATTAATTAGAATTAATTCTGATATTAATTACGTCATTATCAAATGTATCATGTGACGTAATTTTAATATTTAATTATTTATTCATTTTTAATATTTCTTATACTTTCATAATTCGATAAAATTATTTTTTCATGATAATTTAAAAAATATAAAAAATTATAGCACTATCAAATAGAAATTGATAAACTAAATTGATTCATTGTCAATATAACATAACTACACCAAAGTACCAATTCAAGCATTTGAAAAAAAAAGACAACATTAAGAGTACCAAAATATTCAAGCATCTAAGAAAAAAAGACAACATTAGAAGTCCTAAGTCTAAGGTGCTTTGCTTCTACCACTTGATCCTAGTATTTCATGCGGAGATGGCACACCACTTTCAATATTTGGTGCCTGCAATGAAGAAATAATATAGTATATATGAGTAAGTGAAATTGAAATAAATTATGACATCCACACAGTAAGTTTAAGTAATTTACTAATGTAAATTATAACTAATGTAAATTATGAAATAAGCTGGACAAAGTTTGCAGCAGCTTTAACTTGCAAGTTGTCCAAGTTTTATCCTATACAAATAGAGAAGGTATATATGAAATTGGAGTTCATGCCATGTAATATCTGATTAGAGAGAAAAAATTGCTGCAGATCCTTACAAACAATAACACCAATAATGTACCAACATAAATAACTAGTATGCAGAACCACAAAAAAAAAAATGTATTTGTTAATAAATTTCAGTCAAAAATTACAGATTATGATCACAAAAAAATAACCATGTTTCAGAACATGAAAAAATGCTGAAATCATAACTAATCACAAGCACCAAGCAACCAAATTTTTTGCAGAACCACACCAAGGCAGACACAAAATTTAACTATACTACTTAAATATGAGAAATTTAAGAATAATGTCATCAGCAATTCAAACATGTACCTAAATGTACCAACATTTTTGCACCAACCATGTGTCAAAAATATTAGCTTATAGTAGATAATAGGAAGAGTGGTTACCCAATCATTTATAATGGAGAAGAAAACAAATCATGGATAGTGTGCTTAAGATCACATATCTTCATATACTCCAAAATCACAGGAAGGAAAAAACAAAATAACCAGCACCAAACAAGCTAAACTAATATCAATATTAACACAAGAAATGCCTTCTCTAGGGCACAAACAAATTATTCAAAATTCCAACAGAAACCTTAAATGGACTAAACTAAAGATAGGGTAATTAATTCTACATAAGTGAAAAGTATAAGCCAATGATCACTTTTCATTGACATGATATGAATGGTGTATGATTCAAAACCTCACAACACTAAGAAAAAGGTCTAGTATAAAAACGTGATTGCATTCTTCATATTAGTTAATGAACACTATCATACCATGCCACAAACAATCTTATGCTTCATGCACTTTTCAGATGTAGCAAACACAGGTAACAAATGAATAAATAAATATATTATATATATAAAATGTATTGCAATCCACATGACATAATCGTCCAATATATAAAACACTTTCAGACAACTAAAATGGGGAAGCATGTGCAGGGGAAATCAATAAGGTGTAGTTATTGGTAATGGAAGTTTAGTAGTTTAGCAGACGAAAATCGAGCAATAGAAGAATTAAATAGCCCTAATTTCAGTTGGAGCAATGCAAACCATAACATTATTGAATCCATTGTTTCCTACTCAAAAGGGGCATGATAAATGTATTTTGACCACAAATCAAGCAGAAAACCAGCACCCAACAAAAAAAAAGAAAATAAAATATTGGAAGTGAAATTCGGAGGCAGAACCGGAAGTGGTTTTGTTCTACGAAGAATGTATTTCGAGCTTCAGTGTGGTGGAGACAACTGGTGCGAGTTCCTCACCCTTCGATGTCAAACTGGCGTTATCCACCGCACGAACCCTAATCGTACAATTGGTCACTCAAATCAAAAATAGGCAAGAGTAAATTCAAAAAGGCAACACTAATTTGATGAATGTCATACCAGAAATAGAAAAGGAGTGGACTGAGGCGCAAATGCGAGCAATCGAACCTTTCTCCTTCAGAACGAGGTTGAAGAACCCAATGAGCAAATGCGAACGGAGGCAATGGTGGACTGAGGCGCAAATGGAGGTGCGAACACAGATTGAGAAGGAAGGAGAAAGGAGAAACAGGCGAAATGGAGAGGTGAGTGAACAAAGAGGTGAGTGAACGAAGAGGTGAGTGAATGAAGAGGTGAGTGAACGGAGATGTGAGTGAACGAAGTGATTTAGGGTGAAATGAAGGAGAAAGGAGAAAGAGGCGAACGCAGAGCTGAGTGAACGCAAAGAGTGAGAGTGAAGTGATCTGGGTTTGAGTAATTTAGGTGTCAGTGACTCTCGAAAGTTAAGAAAATATTAAATTGTTGAGTGGGAAAATGAAATAGAAAAGAGAGGGAACAAAGTTTTACCAAAAAAAAGGAGTATCGAGACAAAAGTGGGACAGAAAATAATTTCATAAAATTATAAAAATAATGTTTTATATAAAGTGGCATTTCAAAATGACATAATTTTAAATAATAATATGACAATGTAAAAGATGGTGGTTAGAAATGCCATATTATACATTTACATTATGGTTGTTGTCAAACTGACGTATTATACTGCAAAAAGCGACAGTTTTAATTAACCGTTGTATTAAAAACATCGTTATATACATGATTTCTTGTAGTGATTATAACCTATTGAATGATGAACATAAATATCTCTCTTTTTATACCAATTGAATGAAATGTGTACATATATATTCAGACTCAGTTTGAACAGAAATGAAACTCTATATAGTTTATTCTTTGTCAATATACAATCTTTCAATGTGGTTGCCATTGCCTTGCTTTTCTTCTTGATAAACTCTCACGATTTGACCAGCTTCTAGATGTTATTAACAAGATAAAGTATAACCTTGATGATCGAGGGATAATTCTTTCAGTTGGAATCCATCTGATCTTAAAATGATGGCACTTCCTCCTTGCCACATGTTTGTGCAGGTTTGCAGCTATATTTGGGTTTATCTTAGAATAACTATCTCTTTCTCTCATTTACCTTTCATGAAGTTTTTTCAACAAAAAAAATCCTGCAGTTTTACGTAGAAAATGGGGAATTATCGTGTCAAATGTATCAGCAATCTGCGGACATGGGCCTGGGTGCCATTTACTAATGCAACAATTATCTTACCATTCACAGAAGTAGCATTGGTAATTGCGTACTATGTTTATCATAAAAGCTAAGCTCAATGAATTAGTTGTTATGTTTATGTGCAACAACATTGCAAATTTTGTAAAAGAAAACGTAGTTCTTTACTGAACATTTTTAGGATTAGAGATAAATATGTAAAGCTCAAGAAAAGTGTCCATTTAAATTTTCAGTTCTTTTTCTACCATCAACAATATTGTGAACCATGTGGTGCAAGAGCCAAAGATCAACACATATGCCAACTTTAGAGATGATGTACTACCTCACATTAAAAAGCTTGGCTATAATGTTGTCCAGAATATGGCCATCCAAGAACATTCTTATTATGCCAGACAAGCTTTGTGCTTTCAGGTCAATCTCCCATAAAATTTCTTGATAGACCAGCTTACGAGTCAGGTTTATAAGTGTACCTTGTACTAAATCTTAACATTGATAACTACTTTGACTCATTATGTATAATCTCACTTGTTTGAGGCCGAATTAGCATAGCTTCTGCTTAAACATGCATTTTTGCTTACCTCAAATCTCCTTCTAGCAAATAAAAATTCTTAAGAGAATAGCCACAAGATCTTTTTGTTGTCATTCATCATATTTTGATCCTCTACTAATAGAATATTAAGTGGAAAAGACGTGATATTTTTATATCTTCGGTTTTCTTCTATCGAATATAACTTTATATATAATAATTGGAATTTTAATCTTAAGAATACTAAAGTTAGCAAGGATAAAAGTTTCAGCAAACAGAATCACAAATGTTATGGCTGGAAGGATGAAAATGATAAAATTAATGGAATTTGAAAAATAAGTAAAAACATCAACAAATAATGAATTGCATTGAAGGGTAAAAAACATTGAAAAGGGAATTTCAGTACCGTTATACGGGGTTCTCGAACGGTCAGTAAATATCAGGGATTTCAGAATCGTTGGTAAATATTAGGGGTTCCAGAACCGTCAGTAAATACCAGGGGTTCCAGAACCGCCGGTAAATACAGGAGTTTCAAAACCGTCGGTAAATACTAGAGGTTTCAAAATCGCTAGTAAGTGTTGCTTTACCAGGGGTTAGTCAAAATTGTCGATAATATGTTAACGACGCTGGTTTTTCTAAGGGAAAAGCAAACCGCGGGTAACGCCTTTAGCGGGGGTTAAAACCCCCGAAAATGCCAAAAATAACCCCGTTAAAAATAATTTTTCTTGTAGTGATTAATAGGGAAGGTTAAATTAAGCATGTATTATTTTATGAATCACGCACAAAATAGGCATAATAAATTGAATCAAACTCATTCGTAAAAATAAAAAATATTTAACAAGAAATGTGCTTTGCAATAATCAAAGTAATATGAAGAATGGTATGGATAGATATTTTTAGTTTAATTTAGTCCCTATATTCGTTATTTTTGTTCAATTTAATCCCAATTTTTGTTAAAATAAATAAACTTTGTCACTATGAAATTTACATTAAATTTAATATCTTTTATACAAATTATATTAATTTTTTTTTCTAAAATTGACATTTGAATTTATAATTTTTTAAATTCAATTATAAATTATTAAATTTAATTATAAATTGAATAAAATTCTTATATTTAATTGTTAAATAGAATATAATTATTTAAAATATTATAAGAATATAATTATTAAATATTTTGTTTCTAATATTTATATTCTAAATACTTTTAAAATTTATATTCAAAATATTTTAGAGAAGCAAACTAATATTTGTAAAATTAATATTTAAATATAAAATATTTTAGATTTTAATATCTAAAATGCAATAAAAATATTAAATATTTAGATTTAAATGTCAATTTTACAAATGTTAATATAGATTTTTAAAATTTTAATAATATTTAAATAATTATATTCTATTTAACATTTGAATCTAAGAATTATATTCAATTTATAATTAAACATTATAATTTATAATTTAATTTCAAAAATAACAAATAGTAATGTCAATTTTAAAAATTAAATTGTTCCATTTTAACAAAATTTGGGACTAAATTAAACAAAAATAACGAATATAGGGATTGAATTGAACCAAAAAAACCAATATTGAGATTAAATTGAACAAAAAGAAATAATACAACCACACACTGACATGTGGCACTAGCATTGAGACGTAGCACAATTGTGACTTGACATGTGGACAATTTTTTTGAAATTAAAAAAAAATTAAAAATTTTAAAAAACATCAAAAAAACTAGGAGCTGACACCTTGCATGTGTTGTTCAAAAACGTTAACTATTTAAACACCGTTAGTGAAAATGACCAAATTGAGCAACATTTGATGAAAATGAGGACCTAATTGAACACAAAATGAAAATGGGGACAAAATTGAAAAAAAACAACAAAAATAGGAACCAAATGTATATTTAAGCCAAAATAAAACTTAATAATGAACTAATTGTTTTATTGCTTATAATTTTTTACTATCATTTAAAGCTTTCATACTTATTATTAGACATGTTTAAAATGCAGTAATAATTCATCACAACTTTATAATCTTCTATTAGCATAATATAATCACTAAATTGTCCAATAATAAATTACTAACAAATAAATGAGTCACGATTGACCATTTCTAGATATAAAAATAAACACTCAAACTAAAAGTTCTCTAATAGAATTTACTTAATCAATTTTAAAAATAGCTTCCAAAGCATAATCTTCTATGATTGGACTGATTAGATTTGGACAAACATTTATCAATCTTAATAATTAAAATAGAGAACCACATCACTTAGGATTGTGAGATGTGGTTCTCTATTTTACTATATAAGAGACCCTATGTAAAGTTTGAGATATATCATAAATAAAAATACTTCCTAGTGTAGTCGTGGACGTAGGCATACACATTGTACGCCGAACCACGTTAAATTCTCCGTGTCTATTTTTTCTCTCCTTTATTCTTTCCTTTATTGCCTTGTTCCTAACAATTGGTATTAAAAGCCATTTTTCTTAGTATGCTCTATGGTTGCAGCATTGTCTGATCTTCCACATCATAAAAGATTTGGTTTCTTTTTCTTCTTGGGAATCTCAGTTTAGAGAAGTAGTGGGAGCTTTGGTCAAAAGCAGCATGAGCTTTCGTCAAAGGCAGCAGGAGCTTTCATTAAAGGCAGCAGAAGCTTTCGTCAAAGCAATAGGAGCAATGACATTGGAAGAAGGGAAGGTGATGATTGAGAAGTTTGATGGCAATGACTTCGGGTTCGGGAAGATGCAGATAAAGGACTACCTTTATCAAAAGAAGTTGTATCTACCCTTAATAGGGCAAAAGCCAACCAACATGGCGCAGCCAGAATGGGAGTTGTTCGATCGGCAAACACTGGGTGTGATCCGGTTGACATTAGCCAAGAATGTTGCGTTCAACATCATGAACGAGAACACAACCATAGATTTGATGAAGGCGTTGTCAAATATGTATAAGAAGCCATCTACAGCCAATAAAGTGTATTTGATTCGCAGACTAGTTAACCTAAAAATGGGTGAAGGTAACTCGATTACTAATCATATTAGTGAATTTAATACAATTATTGCATAGTTGACATCAGTGCAGATAACATTTGATGATGAGGTGAAAGCATTAATTTTATTATCATCTCTTCTGGAAAGTTGGAGTGCAACTGTTACTGTAGTTAGTAATTCTGCAACCGCTCGGCGCTGGCTTGTACTGCCAGGCGCAAGGCTCCTGATTGTGGGTGCTAGGCGCCACCATTTTTTTTGGTTTGTGCATTTTTCGTAAAACTGCATTTCCCGGTTCGTTAACCGTCCGATTTAGGAGAAATTTTGACAGGTGGTCCATAACATGTAGTTCTTCACTTTGAACGGTGTACATTTTTATTTGGATTTCATTAACGAGAGATATATGTTATGCACAATTGTTGGTTTCATAGTTTATCTTGTAAGCGAATTGATCGTATGTGCGTATAAAAGAGTTATGGGACGTTAAGGGGTAATACAGGGAGCTATCATAGCTAATGTAAATATTAAAGTGCTACCAGGACCATAAACAAACATATACATGTACTGGTTTGAGGTGGGGAACACATGGATGTTACCTAACTGTTTTAGATCCCTTGGAAGGGAATAACTTTGTGGCAAATGGCTGAATAATATGGTTGGAGTTGGGGATACCCTTACATGTATATGAAAGTAGCACATGGGTACAGAGAATTGTTATGGGAATAGAGGTGGAAATTCTGTTGTAGCACCTACACGAACTTGGGAAAAAAATCAGGCTACAAGGGGATAACCAGTACAACTCACTATACTGATGTATCGCATGGCGGAAGTTTTGGAGCTGCTAGGCGGTAGTTTCGAAACCAATGGCTATTGGAACGCGTGGCGCCTAGCGGTGAGGAGTGTCTTGCCAGGCGATAACTACAGGCATGGGCATCAGAGGCGCGTTTACGCTTGGCGATACATGTCCCCCGCCAGGCGATTTTGGAAGCAGTAGCGCTTGGCACCTCATGAGCAGCGCCAAGCGATCTGGTGGTAGCAGAATGATGTGTCCTTGCTGGTATTTGTTTGCGTGGTCTATAAGGCTTCTTTGATACCCAAAATGTGGGTTTGCTGGTGTTCCTTGAGTTGTGGCTCAGAACGTATCCCTTGAATTGAGCTCGGGATAGGGGTTAAGCACATGGCATTCCTTGAGTTGAGCTCGGAATGGCATCCCTCGAGTTGAGCTCGGGATGGCGGATGAACACAAGGAACCCTTGAATTAAGCTCGGGTTGGCGAGTGTGCTAGTTGTAGCCAGTACGGATGGGTCCAGATAGGTTACCCTACTAAGTAGTTAGCTGACGAGTTTGGTAGTCTTGGGACGTTACGAACTATGTTCGTATTTGGGAACTCCACCTGGCGTTACACTGTATGATCCGTAGCAATGGCTTCCCGCACGTGTTCTATCGGTTGTGGCCGATAGGTATGACAGCAAGACATCTTGGAGTACTCATTAGAAGACGTAGAACATAACTGACATGGTTGTGGCCATGTGGTATGGAATCAAGGGAAGGGATTCCTTTGGTGTGTTTGTGTGATATATATAAAGGTGTTTATATTTATATGTTTATTCTATTAGCTCACCCTATCTGCTTGTGTTTGGCGATGATCGTATATGTGGTATACGTGAGCAGATGGTGTTGCAGGTGTATCTGGTGAGGCGTAGAGCTGGAGCGGGGCTAGCTTAGGGGTAATTTTCTCAAAGTTTTTACATTGTCTTTATGATTTCAAATAAGTTGTAATTATTAATATTACTGGACTATTTGATAATAGTAATAGTAATTATATTCAGGGATTTTGGAATTGTTATTGAAATAAATAAAGTTTTGAAATTTCCCGCGTTTTTGGGAAATGGATTTACAATTAAGGAGATTTTAATTTCTTATTTTATTTTATTATTTAAATCCGTAATATCCAGTAGGGATGTTACACTTAATATCTATATGGTAGTTGGATGATGAGGGACATTACACCACCTTTGGAGATGGACATTGGAAGGCAATGAAAGGTAATCTTGTTTTTGCTCGTGGAAAGAAGCAAAGATCTCTTTACATGATTGCAGATAAGGATATGATATCAGTTGCAGAAGTTGGCAACAATTCCTCTTTGTGGCATCAGAGGCTTGGGCATATGAGTGAGAAAGGAATGAAGCTCATGGTCTCAAAAGGTAAAATACCTAACTTGAAGCATGTTGATGTTAGAAAGCAGAAAAAAGGTTAGCTTCTCCAAAATAAGTAAATCGTCTAAAGTTGAAAGACTACAACTAATACATACAAATGTTTGGGGGCCAACTCCAGTGAAATTCCTTGGAGGTTCACAATATTAAGTAACCTTCATTGATGACTCTACAAGAAAGGTATGGATTTATTTTCTTAAAAATAAATATGATGAGTTTTTTGTGTTTAAAAGGTGGAAAAAGGAGGTTGAGACTCAAACAGGTTTAAAGGTTAAATGTTTGAAGTCTGATAATGGTGGAGAATTTGACAGTAGTCAATCCAATGAGTTTTGTTCAAAGAACGAGATCCGAATGATCAAGACAGTTCCAGGAACACTAGAGAAAAATGGTGTTGTAGAAAGAATAAACAAAACCTTAAATGAGAGTGCAAGATGTATGAGAATCAAATCAAGATTACCCAAGGTATTTTGGCCAGATGTAATATGCACAACAACTTATCTCATAAATAAAGGACCATCAGTTCCTTTAGACTATCAGTTACCTGAAGAAGTATGGTTTGGAAATGAGGTAAACCTTTCACATTTGAAAGTTTTTTGTTGTGCTTCATATATTTGTTGAACTCTAATAGTAGAGATAAACTAGACCCTGAGGCACAGCAATGCTATTTCATTGGTTATGGATCTGACATGTATGGCTAAAGGTTTTGGGATGACCAAAACAAGAAAATTATCAACAGTAGAAATGTTAATTTTAATGAAAACATGTTATATAAAGACAGGACTGCAGAATTTGCAAATGCAAATAAACAGCCAGAGCAGGTATCATTAGAAGAAATTTCAAAAAGTGATGTAGCCAACAAAAGGTAGAATATAGAAGTAGAGCTTGAGTCAAAGCCTGAGTCAGAGTATGAGTCAGAACCTGAACAAATAGTAGAGTCAGTAACTCCTGAATTTCCAATTAGAAGGTCTAGCAGAACAATTGTAGCACCACAAAGGTACTCTCCTTCATTGCATTACTTGTTGTTGACTGATGCTAGTGAGCCAGAGCATTTTGTTGAGGCTATGCAAAGAGATGAATCTATTAAGTGGGAGTTAGCAATGGAAGAGGAGATAAAGTCTCTTCGGAAGAATAAAACATGGTCTTTAACCAAACTTCCAGAAGGAAAGAAGGATTTGCAAAACAGGTGGGTTTATTGGTTATAAGAAGAACCAGATGGTAGCAAACGATATAAGCCTACACTCGTAGTGAAAGGGTTCCAACAAAGACAAGGAATTGACTTCACATAAATGTTCTCCCTTGTTAAGATGACTACCATCATAGTTATCTTGAGTATAATAGTTGCAGAAAATCTTTATTTGAAGCAATTAGATGTGAAAACTACATTCCTACATGGGGCTCTTGAGGAAGAATTCTTTATGGCACAGCCAAAAGGTTTTGAAGTACAAGGCAAAGAGAATTTTGTATGCAAGCTTCATAAAAGTTTGTATGGATTGAAACAAGCACCGAGACAATGGTACAAGAAGTTTAATAAGTTTATGAGAAACTCAAGATTTCACAAATGTGAAGAAGATCAATGTTGTTACGTGAAAAAATATGTTAACAACTATATCATTATTGCCTTGTATGTTAACGACATGTTGATTGCTGGTGCTAATATGGTAGAAATTGACAAGTTGAAGAAACAATTGTCAAAATTTTTTGAAATGAAGGATCTTGGTCCAGCCAAGCAAATTCTTGTCATGAGAATTTTGAGGGACAGATCTGAAGGTATTATGAACTTATATCAGGAAACATATGTAGAAAAATTACTTAGTAGATTTAATGTTGGAAATACTAAAACTAGGAATACACCTTTAGGAACTCACTTAAAGTTCTAAAATAGGAAATCTTCTCAGATAGAGGAAGAAGAAAGTCACATGTCTAAAGTGTCATATGCATCTGCAGTAGAGAGCTTGATGTATGTTATGGTTTGCACTAGACCTGACATAGCACATGCAGTGGGAGTTGTGAGCAGATTTCTATCAAATCCCGAAAGGGAGCATTGGGAAGGCGTGAAGTTGATATTGAGATATTTGAATGGCACTTGAAATATGAATTTGTCTTTTAGAAGAAGTAATCTCACTTTACAAGGGCTTTTTTATGTAGATTTGGGAGGTGATTTGGATGGTAGAAAGAGCACAACAAGTTACATTTTTACGTTGGATGGTACAACTATTAGTTAGAAGTCCAAACTTCAAGGGAGAGTCTCCCTTTCAACCACTGAAGCTGAGTATGTTGCTATCTTAGAAGCAACAAAGGAGATGATATGGTTGAAGAAGCTTCTAAAAGAATTAAGAAAAAAGCAAGATGATTCTCCGTGTCAATTTTTTCTCTCATTTATTCTTTCTTTTATTGTCTTGATCATAACAATTGGTATCATCCATACACTGGTCCTGACTCACTGTTTATGGGTAATGGTTTAGGTTTAAACATCTCTCACTCTGGAACACTTTTACTTAATGATTTATCCCTGTCTAATATTTTGTGTGTTCCTTCCCTGAACCAAAAAATCGTTTTTGTCTATAAACTTACCTAACAAACTAACTTTGCTGTTGTTTTCCTGCCAAACTCTTTTTACGTGAAGAATTTGCAAACAGGCCAAACAACCCATAAAGGCTCATGTGTGGATGGACTTTATCTTTGGCCCGCTACCTCACCATCCATCCACAATGTCTGCACAGATTCCTCTGCCTCATGGCACCATAGCCTTGGGCATCCTTCATCTTCTATCTTCAAATTTATTCAACAACACTTTTCTCTAGGCTGCAATAAATTCCAACAATCAGATTGCACATCCTGCCATATTAGCAAAAGTCATAAGCTTCATTTTCATGAATCCACTCTTAAATCTTCTTATCCATTGGAAATAATTTTTTCAGATGTATGGACTTCCCTTATTTTATCAATTGATAATTTTCACTACCATTGCATGTTTGTTGATCATTTTACTCGTTATATTTGGCTTTATCCAATGAAACACAAATCTGATGTGCAAACTATATTTCCCAAATTTAAATTGCTCAATGAAAATTTCTACCACCACACAATAAAAATCTTGTACACAGATAATGGAGGCGAATATATTGGTCTTCGCCCTTTTTTAAGCACTCATGGTTTAAGTCATCACACCACCCCACCTCATACACCTGAACATAGTGGATTTTCATAACGACGCAATCATCACATCGCCGAAATCGGTCTCTCTCTTCTTCATCACTTGGGCTTGCCTCTCACCTATTGGCCTCATGCCATGACCACTGCAGCCTACCTCATAAATCGCCTCCCATTTCCAATTCTTGGGTACAAGTCACCCTATTCCAAACTGTTCCACATTAGCCCGGATTATCATAAGTAAAAATGTTTTGGATGTTTGTGTTTTCTCTAGATTAAACCATATGCTAACCATAAACTTGCGCCAAAGTCTACTTTGTGTGTTTTTATAGGTTACTCAACAGATCAACATGCTTACTTATGTCTCGATCCCAAAACATATAGGATTTACACCTCTCGACATGTGAAGTTCGTCGAATCTGAGTTTCCGTTCACCTCCCTCGTAGCTAAACCCAATCCAAGTGAAGAACAACAAAAAAGTCCACTTCGCTACCCCTTACTCTCCATCCATCCTTCACTCACTAGATCTGCCCCAATCCTCAACCCCAAACGAACCTACCAACACCACTCAATCTTCCCCTCCAACCTTATGACCATCCCCACAACTTTCTAACCCACCACCCACTCTTGTTTCCAATCCCCATGGCATCTCTATTCATATACCAAAAATCGCGGACAGCCTTAGGTTCAGCTCCCCGGCCGTCCGCAAAGCCTCTTCCTCAGCACGTCTTTCAACATGTCCTTCACGCGGGGCCCAAGTGGAAGGAGACCTCCTCACTACCGAGGAAGGCAGTGGCCAATGATCCCGAAGCCTCGACCTTCTTGCTTCTCTTGGACTAGCGGCTTGCGGGAGAGTCGTCTTTCTTCGTCTTCTTCCCCTTATCCCCTACGACGGCAGGAACAATAGTGAAGGGGGGGGATGGCGACTATCCGAGGCCTAGTCCCGACACTCGAGGCCCTGGTCGGTGCGTTGGTCGTAGGGGAAGGAGCCGTTGAAGGACCGACCTCGACGTTCTGTTGAGGTGCAACATCATCCGCCGAATCATTGACCTTCGACGAGTCTTCGCGCGGGCCATGAATTCGCCGTTAAAGATCGTCATACGGGCCATGATATCTGCAAACAAGCAAAAAATTGCATAAGTTAATAGCGACCTCTACAACGATCGGGAAGATCAGAACAACTAACCATAAACCACCCTCGGCAAGTCTGGAGAGCGAAGACATTGGATCAGCGGCCTCGGTGGGATCTTGTCAAGGAGAGTTTTGAGGACGGCAAGGTCAGCCCGCTCGGCGGGGGTCAATCGGTCCTCCGCCCAAGGATCGACTGGTGGGGGCAACGTCGTCCAGTAGAGGGGGAACTTCGGTCGATCCTCCTCATAAAAAATGTATTTCCTGCCTCGACCGCGAATTGAGACCTTAAGAAAACCGATCTTAAAACCCTTGTACGAACCAAGGTAAAGGCTAAACAAACTTTTGTTCGCCCCAAGAAAAGAGACCCAACCTTTGGATGTGGTGGGTCGGGTCTTGTAGAAATGCAGGAATAACGGTATGGTTGCGGTCAAACCAGCCGCTAGGCAGAGGACGTCGAAGGCCTGCATCGACGCCCAGACGTTCGGGTGTATCTGGGTAGGAGCACACCTGATCTCCCTTAGCACCGCCATTTGCCAGTCGACGAACGACACAGTCAGGCCCAAGTCGTGGAAGAAGCAAGTGTAGACATAGAAAAAATCTAGCTTCGCTCCTTCCTTACCATGGCACACCTTCTCGTTGCCCGCGCAGACCTTCACCCGGAGGAACCCGTCCTCCACTTCGTCTCCAAAGACCTTTGTCCGCTCCACCAGGTCCCCGAGGTCGTTCCCCCATCGAAACCTCATCTCATGCGTACACGGCTCATATAGTGCCCACTCATATCCCTGCACCACCGGCAGATTGGCCTGTTCCCCCTTGTCAGCGACGTCGATACTGATCACGTCTCCACTCTCCGCAGGAGCGTTGGTCTGCTCTACCGCTGCGTCGGCCGACTCTTCAGTTGGGCGACCATCATTACTTTGGATGGAAGAATCTATTGAAGACGACACCCCCCTGAGCGACGTCCCTGCATCGGACGAACTGAACAGGGCGAAGACCGACCCGTCGCCCACATATACCTTGATCGCCCCACCGGAGGACCCGTCTAAACTCGATGCACTAGAAGCCATTATTACCTATAGAAAGAGAAGGACAATCGGTGACTCGGGTAGAAAGAGAGAAGAAAGCATGAAAATAACGCCAGCCACACACACCTATTTATAGAAAGGTCTGGGACACGTGGCAGCACCTGAGCCAAACGATCACTTGACGATCAACACAAACATCGCGACGCTTCGCATCCCAACTGACAGGCACGATCTACGAAGCCAGATAACTGTCAGGGAACCCCTTCGGCCCATCGGCACAACAGTCTTTGCAAACCTTCTCGCTTCACCTTCAACCGATCGAGGAAAGAGGAAGATTTCTTGGCGAGGAAGTTACAGCAGATTACGAAGAGAGGAGACATAGAGAAAAAAAGAGTAAAATTGAAGTGGTTCTTAGTAGGAGCTTGGTCTCTACACCAGAAACACAAACCAAAATAAAAAAATACAAATTATTTATGTGTTGGATAAAAAAACAACTTAACATGATCCAAATGTAAAGCCCAACTTAATAAAAATAAATAAAAACACTTGTGTGACTCTTTTATCTGCGGGTTGGTGAGCCAACCCGGCTCGCCACGGGTTCAACCCAGATGAACCGGGTTCTAAATGAGCCAGGTCAAAAATCAACCCGTATTGAAATTTGTAAAAAAAGTTCAACGCAACCCGATCCGAACCCGTGATGAGCCGGGTTAACTCGCGGGTTCCAACCCATTTTGACATCTCTACCTTTTCCCCTATTGAATGTGTATCTTCCCATTTTTATCTTGTGTGATCCCTCTTCTTAGGGCAGAAGAACCCTCGTGCTCTAACATCAAATCACTTCAAGAGGAAGTGGCGGTTGCGGATTTGTTTGAAAATATTTTGAGAAAATTAATTTTATTTGACGTCGAAAAATCAATTTTAGTTTGAAGAAATTAGAAAAATTTAATCTTTTTAATGTGAATTTTTTATTTATAATTAATTCATCATCAATCCATCTTCTAAAAATTTCCCTTTTTTGTGTATCACCTAGCAGCATTACAACAAAGTATAGACTGGAACACTGAACACTTACCGAATGAAGAAAATGAGATAGCCTGTTAAGCTCCAAATTTTGAATCTCTATGCTGCATTTTATTTTCTCAATAAAGGTAAAATTAGAAATATATATATATATATATATATATATATATATATACTAAAATAAAAAAATAAAATAGAATAAAATAAAATAAAATAACAATATGAAAACAAATACTAAAAATAATAAAACTTAACAACAAAACTAAACATATATTTTCCTGTTCTCCTTCTTTTACTTTCATGTTTTTAAAATATTTTTCATTTTTAATATATTTCACTTTTATTAATTTCTAAAAATAAATTTTGATTACTCGAATGAAATAGGCCGAACCCATGTACCTCCACTCATCAAACATATTCTTTACCCACTAAGCTAATTAATTTTCATGATTTAAGGAGCATTACTAATTTATACGCACTATTTTTTCATAAATCAAAATTAAATTAAATAAACAGCAACTTAACTCAATTAAATAATTAAATTAATTCTTCCATGTTAAGCCTCATCCACTGTATACTCTTACTCAAAAATCCTAAAGCTTTTTTCCAGTCTTACAGTTTCCCAACTCAAAAATGTTTGTCCTGGAAAATTGTTTAACTAGGAAAGTAAAATATCATGCGTACCTAAAATTTTGCAGTCATGAAATATGAAAGTCCCACACCAAATAAATTTGCACAAATAAAATATTCACTATTAATATAAAATAAAAACCTCATATTTCAAAAAAAATAAAATGTCCTTACCCAAAAAACAAAAATCATCCATGAATTAACGTAACTAAAATATTATTCGAAAAAAATATTAATTTAACATACAATTTTTTTTTCCAATTTCTTTCACACGTAGCTTTTTGTACCTTATGTATTTTCATAATATTTTTAAATAAAAATTATAAACAGCAAATCAACTAAAAAATATACAAAATTTATATTATTTTCTTTTAAATTTATTAAAACAAAACAACCACTAAAATAATTATATAACATTATTTTACTCAAATAAAACTCACCTCGTTTGATCTTAACATATGTATAACTCCACAAACATAACCTGAAATATGTTCCCAAAATAAAAATATGCAATCATTAACATATTACTACCAAGTAATATCCAACGGTAACCAACCATTTCTGCGTAACAATGCCTCTTGGAAAGGGTCTTTCCCTTACAAGCAACAACTTTACTCGCTCAACAAAGCCTTGGGTAAAAGCACTCATGCTAAGCTTAGACCAAAATCTTACAATAGAACATAACCCCCTTTTACCCGACTCACCATAGTCTTATGGGATTCTACATATATAAGAGAATTCATATTATAAATAACATTTGTACATTATTAAGTATAACATGCTTCATGACCATAACATTCACCACGACTAGCATTTCACCAAAGCATGCATCATACCAATATCACCAATCATAAGCTAGATGAGCTCACATCCCACAATCCCAAAGTTTTTTCGAGGCTCTGATACCAAGATGTAACATCCCAAATTGGGGTGTTACAATTATGAAGTGTGTACAAAACGTATAACTTAAGATAAGACATTTCTTAATGTGCATCAAATTTATAACATAGTGAACTAAATAATCTTATGACATTCCATGTGACCAAAAACTTACTATTGTTGCCCCAAACAAATATTTCACTTTGGACTTTTTTATTTGGTGCAAAAAGTATAAAACATAAAGCTTGTTACTGCTTAATAAAAAAACCATAAGGCAACTGAGATCTGGCTTCGTTCATAGTTGGCCTGTAATAATTGACTTGACAATTATTAAACAACTAAGACAAAAAGGCAACTACGTTTTACTCCAACTATCAAACTTCCTCAGCTCAAATTAATTTCATATTTCAGATTACAGGAATGATCTGATCATGAGATTAATTCCTATTGATCTCTTGATTTTGGACATTAATGTTGTAGCTAGAT
The DNA here is from genome assembly GCF_037176805.1 of Vigna unguiculata. Lineage (NCBI taxonomy): Eukaryota > Viridiplantae > Streptophyta > Magnoliopsida > Fabales > Fabaceae > Vigna > Vigna unguiculata. The sequence continues at coordinate 31,187,883 of NC_140797.1, forward strand.
CTAATTTTATACATAGTATAGAAACATTTATGAATATATATTTTTGTTTGCGGATCAAAAGACCACAAAAAGATTGTCTAATTATTGAGGATTGCACCCACTCAATATCGGGTGGAACAAAATGTCCAAGAAAGTTCACTAGCTAGGATAGAGTCTAACCTGGCTCTGATACCATATTAGAAGTGGGCCTTAAGCCTAACTCAACCCCACAAAACCGGCTTGTAAGGTGAGGATTGCATCCACTTATATATTGTGAATTGGCTTTATCTCTAGTTGATGTGAGACTTCTAACAGTATTTATATTTACTTTCCATTAAAAGAGAAAAATATATCTCAACAAATTATAATTTCTTAAAAATGTACTCAATTAAATAATCTTTCACTAATGATAAACTATCTTCTTATGCGTAAAGAGATTTGTCTCTTTGCTCTCAGCAAATCTTAACTTTAATCGGATGCACTTTAAAGAATAAGAATGAATAAGAAAAAATAGTGGAACTATTTTTGTTTTTTTCAAATGGAAATAAGTTTAAAACAATATTTTTTATGTTATAAATTAATGGTTGTCTATTGATTTGATACAATTACTCTCACATGATTTATATGATTGATTGATTTGCTACAATTACTTATATGAGTAATTACTCTTTATGAAATTTAAATATTAAATATTTATATAAACTATTTGATTTGTATCCTTCATGGATTACATTTTGTAATACTTGATCTCAATTCTCACTTTTTTCATTCTCTCCTTCCATCTATTATATTTATTAATAGTTTTATTTTATAACACTTAATTATTAATAAATAAGATAGAATTGATTATCATATAAATAACGAAATTTTACAAGAAATAATACGTAAATAAGACATTAACCCAAAAATGAGGTAATTAAGACTTGGTGTTGGAAACTTCGCAAAAACATCAGTATTGGATTAACTACCAAAGCATAGAAAGAAAAAAAGGAAAAATTGTTGATTTAATTTTCTTCGATTACAAAACTACATCCTTAAATTAATTTTCACCTAAACTCAAATGAATTTTGATTCTGTTTCTTTTTGTATATCTTATAAACACAATACCTAAAAGAGCTATGTATGCAACTTTCCTGTTAAAACTTCAACGCCCAATATTTGTCACCTAATTATTATGAAAACCATGAACTATGTTAAATAGGTACAATAAAAATAGTAATGAACTACTAATTTATACTTAAGTATATATTCAAATTACTATCACAAAAGATAAAGAAACCACCATGGTTTTAAATCCCATTGTATACTTGTATCATTAACATTATATATATATATATATATATATATATATATATATATATATATATATATATATATATATATATATATTTTGGTCGGCAAAAATATGTATATTTATATAATAGAGTATTTGGGGTATTCTATCCCCTATACACAGATACTTACAAGATTACCAAAATATATAAAATATAAATGAAAGACCTTAAAGTTTGTATTTAAACAATAAGTCTACAAAACTACCCCCAAACTATAGTATATATATAATCAGACAACCTACCACATTAAACAACTAAGATACTAAAAACATAACATAAATCCTCCAGTAAAAGCTCACTTCACAAAATTTGCCTCCGCACACATGCCTATATTGCATCCATGAAAGGTATCCATATGCGATTCTTCCTTGGTAGAAACTGAACAGTACACCTGCAGCAAAAACAAAACACTCTAGACCACAAAGTCTAGGTGATAAAACATAGATATCCTTTTACAAATACCATATTATTCTTCCTAACTCATGAATGCTCTATTACTCTCCCATGCTACACCTTTTAATGTAAAGCCTCCCTATGGTAAAAACCCCTCAAGACTAAGTACATACCTACTTCTGAAGATTCCTACAACCTAGGTGTGTGATGGGTGCCTACCTATTGATCTTAAGCAATGTAAGGGACAAAAGCACCAATCAGAAAAAGAAAAAGTTACATTTTCATTTTTATGTTTCAACCATGCCCATACTTTCACTTGGGCCATACTGAAGATTTCATTTGGATCTGGTAATTTGTTCTTAAAAACTACATGATTCCTTTGATTCCAGAGATTCCACACTATAGCAATCCACACCCCCCTCCATAACATATTACCTTTATGGTTGAGGTCCAACAGGTGGAAATGTTCAAAATGTGCTTGTACCTGATTATGACATACCCCTAAAGTCCCTGTTCATCTATTGCACATGTTCCAAACTTTGGTAGCAACTATGTAGGTAATGAATAAATGACTTATGCTCTCTTCATGCTCACCACACATAGCACAATTATCATTGTTTAGGTTGACCCCTCTAAGTCTTAAATTCACATTTGTTGGTATTCCATTTAGAATAACCCGCCATATAAAAAACTTCGCAGAGGGGATAACCTTTACTCTCCAAAGGTAATCGAAGAAGTGTTGTTGATCTGCTTCACTTGCTTGTAACTTTTGATATGCTGATTTAACTGTATAAACCTTATCTTCACCATCATTCCACATCCAACAATCCTTTCTTTCCCTAGCAAGAGTTATCTTATGAATGTATTCTGAGAACATTTCAATTTGAGGTCTTTCCCATTCAAACTATTCTCTTCTCCAGGCCAAATTCCATTCCCATTTGTTGTTGTCCCATTTCCCACATTCACTTATTGTTTGTTCTTTCTTATTAGAGTTGGCATATAACCTAGGATAAGATTCTTTAAGTGATCTATCCCCTACCCATATGTCTTCCCGAAATAAAATCCTAGTTCCAGATCCCACTTTCCAATACACACATTGTCAAACCAAGTTTTGTCCTCACTAGAACCATAAATCTTTCTTAAATCTTTCCACCATTTAGATGTGAGAAACTAAAGAACTAGTGGTTACTGAAAACTCCAACCAAAATTTTAAATTTGGATAATTTTCTCTAATTTATTATCACCTTTTAGGTCATGAAGACCATGAAATGAAGAAAGTAGCTAGAATAACATGATAATAGATATTTTTATATAACTTGTTCTTGGTGGTACCTTTAATCAGATAATTTTAACCTTCGAAAAACAAAAATAAATTTATTTACTTATTACATATATTATATTTATACATTGTGGCATTAGAGGATAACCCAGATGATATACTTCTCATAAGTTTAACAAATTTGGTGAATAAATGTGTATAATATTGTAGAACATTCAAATTATAAATTCAAAATTTGTTCTATTTTGATTTGTTTTCTTTTAATAATTTTCTCCATCAAACCTAATAGATGCAACATTTATGTTTCAGATATAGTAATCAAGAACATTCACTTAAACAACTTGTCAAGTTTCCAAACCTTTACTCTTATCGTCCGTTCAGTGCTCATGTACGTTAATCAATCACGAGTATATGTCAAAATGCTCTGATGCTAAAGTCAGCAATTGCTTGATCCACGTGTCAAAGGCGTTATGTTACTAAAGTAAAAAATTGTGTGATCCACGACGGCAGTTAATACTATTATTAATGTGAGATAAAAAAAAAACTCCAACAACCATACCTTTGTCTTATATTTATAGTTTTTCAAAGTAATCTCACACGAATGTTGATCAGTCGACGTGACCCATGATGGACTGGGGTGAAATCCTACAGAGAGTCCAACTAGTGTCAGTGGGATAGTTCACTCCGCTGCATGTTTGATAACCTCATAAGAACTCTTTTTGGAAGTAATCTCACACGCCCGATCGATTATTAGTGTCAACCGACCCATACAGTACAATTCATATTATTAATATAAGTCTTTTTTTTCTCATTCATATGTTCAACATATTCTTTCTCTACATTTATAGGCATGAACAAAGTTAGGAACATTATATTCTAGCACACACATACCATACATGAGTGAAATAATATGTATAATATAATAATCTTTACATAATTGATTTTGGTTTGGTTTGATTCGGTTTACACCAATTCAAAAATTTCATATTCGAAACTAATTTGAATCTTTTAGTTTCCAAAGAAAAATACAAGTTAATCCAAAAAATTCTAATTTCAATTGGTTGTCATTTTCTTAATACTTTTTAGTATTTTTTTTTTTTTGGATCCGTTTAGTTATAATGACCCCTAACTAATATATATATATATATATATATATATATATATATATATATATATATATATATATATATATATATATATATATATATATAATTAGTTACACAAAAATATATTACCAAATTATAAAGAAATGTTATCAATAACATTTTATCAAATGTTAGGTATATTTTACGGAATTTTAATAATATTTTACATATAAACTGAAATATTTATAAAAATGTTACTAATTTTTTTAATCACATTTAGTTAATAAAATGGTAATATTTTAAAAATGTTATTAATATTTTTAATAACATTTATTTATAAGTTAAAGTGGTAGCATTTTAAAAGTATTATAATTTGCACACATGTGTGTTAATATGCTACAATGTTTTTGGTAGTTTATAATAAGATCAAATATCCATTCATTACACGAGCTCTCACTCTATGATGACTTAATTAAAAACTTGAAACAAAGTTAAATAATATTTCAAAATTAAAATTTCAAAATCAATAAAACATTATAGAAAAAAAAGTGATCATGATAATGCTTTATTAATGACTTTAAAAATTAATTAATTAATGGTAAGAAATACTTAATGACCAACGATGAGATGTTTGGACGATCGGGTGGGATAAGCAATGTTGAGCCTGATGAACAAGACCTTTTATTCTAATAAAGAAATATTTCTTCGCGAACTTATCAATAATGCTTCAAATGTAAGTAATCTTTTAATTTGATTTTATATTTATACATTTTTTTCTTATAAGTGTTATCGATCATTGTATATACACACATGCTTTGGATAAAATTCAAGTTGAGAGGCTTATGGACCATAACATTTTACATGATAGGATGATTATAAGATTGGTGCCCCACAAGGCTAACAAAACACTTTCTATCATCGACACTAGTATTGGCATGTCCAAAGCAGGCCGGGCACTAATGTTTCGCATTTGGTTGCATTTTTGTTACATGCTCATTATATTTTAACAATGTGTCTATGTTTTTATTTTAGATTTGGCAGATAGTTTGGGAGTTGGGTTTTACTCTGCTTATTTGGTTGCTCATAAGGTTATCGTCACCTCTAAGCATAATGATCATGATCAATATATCTCGGAATCTCAATGTAGTGGCTCTTTCATTGTTACCAAGGACACCAATGCCCAACGACTCTCAAGGGGGACCAATATCACCCTTTTCCTCAAGGAAAACCAGGTTTATAAATTAACTCATTCACATTTTCTTTTATTTCTTTTGTTCAGTAATTTTATTTAACAGTTGGAGTACTTGGAAGAAACCACCATCAAGAATCTCGTTGTCAAAAATTGCCAACACATTTCCCATCCTATTTACTTATGGAATACCAAAGGGCATTGGCAACTCATTAACATTTGGTTGCACAACCAAGAGAGGGACAAACAATTTGTAGCTCAAAGACTTATGAATCACTTACCAGATGATCTTATATTCTTTATTCTTTCTAAACTGCATTTGAAATCCCTCAAGAGATTTGGATGCTTACAAAGATCATGGACCCTTTTGTTTGAAAATTCTCATTTCATGAACCTCTTTCATAATAGCTTCATTTGTAATAATCATTCCTCCTATGATGACACATCTCTCCTTTTAAGCGTCACTATAGATAGTACCACCTTATATTCAGTTTCGAATGAGTGGTTTCAAAATAAGGAAAAAATATGTTGGCCCAATCCACTTTAAGAGGATCACAATGTCATATTTTATATTTTAGGTTCTTCTACTATTAATGGAATTGTTTGCATATATTCACATGATAAATGAACTTCATGTTTGTGGAACCCAACTAACAACGATTTGAAGGTTATTCCTCCTAGTCCATTTGAGCCTTTACAATACGATATCAATTTTGATCGTCACTATCAAGGATTTGGTTATGATTGTGTTAGAGATGACTATAAGGTAATTATATATCTATCTTTTGGTGATGATACTGATATGGAAGACTTAAATGATTCCAAATATGCACCCATATTGGAGATGTATAGCTTAAAAAGTAACTTTTGGAAGAAACTCGAACATGATATTAATGTGCCTGTGTTTTACGATGATATGGATAAATTGTACTTTGAAGGAATGTGTCATTGGTTGGGTTATGAACTTTATGATAGATGTTTGGTATCATTTGACTTAAGCAATGAGGTTTTAATTATGACCTGGGCACCTTTAGACATACCCAAGGAAATATTTTATAAGTTTGAAGTAGATTATGAATGGAGACACTTATTGATCTTAAATGGGTCAATTGCTTTAATGTCAAATTATGAAGGTATAATTGATCTATATATTTTAGCTGAAGTTAGTAAAAAGGAAGCATGGACTAAACTCCATGTTTTTAGACCCATACCTTGTGTTGTTTACCTTATTGGAACGTGGAATATGGGCAATATACTCTTTAATACCCATGATGATGAACTAGTCTGGTTTAATTTAAGTACCCACAAAATTGAGAAGCTTAATGTGAAGCTTGATGTGAATGTTGTACGTTATGGGGCAGCTTATAAGGAAAGTCGTGTAAGAATTAATAGTTAATTATGTTTCTTATTCTCATCCACTGGTTATCATAATTTTCACTTGTACATATTCAAAATGTTTCATCAATTTCACACTATAATTAAGTATATGATAATTTCTGAAACCAATTGATAATATGAAAATTGATATTTAATTTTATTTTAAAGGTTTAGTCTTTCTCATTTATAATATGATATTGTTTTATTTCAATTTCAAAGTGATCTTTTTTTTACCTTGAAGCATGTGTTATCGCCTTAAAAAAGAAAGGAACTTGTTTTGATGATAAAAGATAAAAGGCTTAAATATATATCTGGTTTCTATTTTTGTTGTTTTTATTCAATTTGGTCCTCACTTTCGTTTTGTGTTCAATTAGGTTCTCGTTTTTGTCAAATTTTGTTTAATTTGGTCCTTTTCACTAACGGTGTTTAAATAGTTAACATTTTTGAACAATACATGCCACGTGTCAACTCCTGGTTTTTATATTTTTAAATATTTTTAATATTTTTTTAATTTCAAAAAAATTGTTCATGTGTCAAGTCACAATTGTTTCATGTGTCAATGCTAGTGCCATGTGTCAGTTTGTGGTAGTTTTATTTAATTACTCGAATCATACCCAGTTTGGTTCCAAAATTTCAAAATGGTACCCACTTTTAAGTTTTTCTCAATTTAATACCCAAATTTGTAATGTGCATCAATGTAGTACCCTGCCACGTGTCAGCCTCTGGTTTTTTTGATTTTTTTTTGATTTTTTAATTTTAATTTTTAATTTTTTTTGCCACGTGTCAAATCCTTGATGTGACACGTGGTATTGTCAGTGACACGTGGCAAGGTATCGCCACGTGGCAAGGTACATGCCAAGTGTCATTGTCTTGATTTCAATTTAGTACCCATATATGTTTATTTGTTTCAATTTAGTCCCTACTCTATTTGTTTGAATTTTTTTTAAAATATATATATTTTTTAAAATAGAGAAATATTGTATCTCTGTTAAGACAAAATTTATTATTTATATAAATGTTATATTGATATTTGTTACTAAAAATGACTTATAAAATTAAGTATTGAATAACATGTTTATCTTTTGTTATTCATGACTTTTACTATTAACTTTAATATAAATTTTAATACTTAATTTTATAAGTCATTTTTAATAATAAATATAAATAATAAATTTGGTCTTAAGGGAGACACAATATTTCTCTATTTTGTAAAAAATTATTTGGACAAAATTGAAACAAATAGAGCGGGTACTAAATTGAAACAAATAAACATATATGGGTTTAAAAACTACCATATATAAATAAACAAATAAACATGTAAATACCAGGGGTTCCAGAACCGCCGGTAAATACAAGGGTTTCAAAACTGCCGGTAAATACCAGGGGTTTCAAAACCGCCAGTAAGTGTTGCTTTACCAGGGGTTAGTCAAAATCGTCGGTAATATGTTAACGACGCTGGTTTTTCTAAGGGAAAAGCAAACCGCGGGTAATGCCTTTAGCGGGGTTAAAAACCCCGGAAATGCCAAAAACAATCCCGTTAAAAATAATTTTTCTTGTAGTGATTAACAAGGAAGGTTAAATTAAGCATGTATTATTTTATGTATCACGCACAAAATAGGCGTAATAAATTGAATCAAACTCATTCGTAAAAATAAAAAAATATTTAACAAAAATGTGCTTTGCAATAATCAAAGTAATATGAAGAATGGTATCGATTGATAAAATAAAAATGCATGTGCTTTGACATCTGATAACTTTTTTTAAGGATAATAATATATTAACCCACTTTTTTTTATCCAATTTTAACCCACCACTTCAATCACTCTTAGATTATCACATCCATCACTAAAAAAAATTAAAATAGATGATTTAAGAGTGATGAAAACGATGAATTAGAAGTAGGTGAAAAAAGTGGGTTAAAATATCATCATTCACGTTGTTGAATTAAAAGTTGATCTTTGGAGGTAGAGATGCATTCTAGAGACTATAGACATTCATTATAATTCTTTTTCCTAGAGTTCACAATTTATAGGAGTAACTAACTCTCGTATTCACGGGGGTTGGACATAGTATCTTAAATCTTTGTGATTTCTACTATTCAATATTTCTTTTTTCTATACTCTTGTGTTCTATTCCTGTTCTTAAATGCATGCATTGATTAATTGCATATTTGTGGGTATCTAATTATTGGACAAAATGTTAGAACCTATGTAAGACCCGTAAAATTAATTAATTAATTAATAAATACGGGTAGTGAGAGCCTTTATGGCATTGAATATTGATTGATGTGATGTGGAAAAGTACTAGCTCAAATGGTTGAGAGTATTTTATTGTGTGAGAGGACTTGGGTTTGAGTCTTATGTATGCCAATTATGTGTTGTTTTAATTATTATTATTAATTTTTAATAATATGCATGATCATGTTGAGTGATAACATAATTATAGAATTTTGTGAATTATCACGAAACACAAATTACTTGAGTGGTTGTGCATTGAATTGATGATGAGCATGGTATGGGTTCGAACTTTGGTGAAGCCCTTTTCTTTGGGCAAAAGAGCGTCTCGCTTAGGTGAGATTTCCTCGCCTAAGTGAGAATTCGAGGAATGATGTGTTGACTATTTTGACTCGTCACCTAGACGAGAGACTGGATTCCTAGGCGAAGGGTGGTCTCGCCCAAGCGTGTAAGGCTCGCCCAAGCGAGAGTTTGAGGATATTTTATGCAAGGTGCCCGCTCAGGCGAGAGATTCTAGCTTAAGCGAGATAGGATTTGGTGCTTGAATGAAGGCTTCTATCCTAAGCAAAGAATGGTGCTAATGGGTATTTCAAGTCAAGCGATATTGTCGTATTATAATGGTTTATGTTTGATTCGTGATGCATGGTCTACTGGGCTTATAGGATATCTCGAAGGTGGGCTTGCTGGTGTTCCTTGAGTTGTGGCTTGGAACGTATCCCTTGAGTTGTGGCTCGGGATAGGGGTTAAGCATGTGGCGTTCCTTGAGTTGCGGCTTGGAATGACGTCCCTTGAGTTGTGGCTCGGGATAACGGATGAACATGAGGAACTCTTGAGTTGTGGCTCGGGTTGGCGAGTGTTGTCGGTGTGAGTGTGCTGGTTGTGGCCAGTACGGATGGGTCCAGATAGATTGCCCTCCTCAGTAATTAGCTGACGAGTTTGGTAGTCTTGGGACATTACGAACTACGTTCGTATTGGGAACTCCACTTGGCGTTATAGTGTGTGATCCGTAGCATGGTTTCCTACACGTGCTCTATCGATTGTGGCCGATAGGTGTGGCAGCAAGGCGTCTTGAGGTACTCACTAGAAAACGTAGAACACGGTTAACATGGTTGTGGCTATATGGGAGGAAATGATGAGATTCCTTTGATGTAGTTGGATATCAAACCATGGTTGTGACCATGTGGGGTCAAAGGATGGAATTCCTTTGGTGTGAATTTGATATCAATCATGGTTGTGGTCATGTGGGATGGCAGGATATAATTCCTTTGATGTGTTTTTGATTTATGTATTTGAATTATATACGAATAAGTGTTTATTATGTTAGCTCACCCTATCTGCTTGTGTTTAGCGATGATTGTGTATACGATAACTCCTTTAGCAGGGTTAAAAGCTCCGAAAATGCCAAAAATAACCCCGTTAAAAACAATTTTTCTTGTAGTGATTAACAGGGAAGGTTAAATTAAGCATGTATTATTTTATGAATCATGCACAAAATAGGCGTAATAAATTGAGTCAAACTCATTAGTAAAAATAAAAAAATATTTAACAAGAAATGTGCTTTGCAATAATCAAAGTAATATGAAGAATGGTATCGATAAATAAAATAAAAATGCTTTCAGATTTTTGAATTACTCTAAAGTGTGTTAAATTTAATTATCATATAAACTACATTCACTTTCCCAAAGTGCTTTGCAATTACACACTTTTAATGCATTCCATTTTTGAGGAAGTACATAAAACATGACATAATATGCATTCCACTTTTAGCAAGCACTAAAACATGTCATAAAATTTAATCCATTTTTATGTACAATATTATGAATTTAAGGTCCCAAACATTTATGATAATTGAATAATGGTTTGATAATATATTTTTTTTCTTATTATTCTAAATGTTAGGAATTAGTTAAGATGAATTCACTACAAAGTGTCTAGCGCATAAATAGATTGAATAATAAAGAAAATTGCAAGTGCTAGACGATAAACGAGAAAGAAAGGAACAAAAAAGGAATCACACCTAGAAATCAATGTAATTTAATTAAAGTGTTAATGATATAATCTTCTTCTAGGGAAAAATTTGCTATAACACAGAGATTACAACTTCACAATTTCTTTCTAATTTAGATAGCAAAGTATTCAACTCTCAGTTAGCTTTCATTGAAAATAAAAGAACTAAATGATTTAGATTACAATTAATAAGAACAAATGTTAAAGAATTCAAACTAAAGATTATCAACAAATGTTAAAAAACAATCCAATGGTTTAGATTTTGTTTAAAGAAGTTGAAGAATATTATGAACATGTCATAAAATTTATTCTACTTTGTGAACAAATATTATGATTTTGGGATAGTTTAAATAATAATGTCGTTCCGGTTATTAAAAATAAATAAATACACTACTTCAATAAATTTGTTTTGGTTTAGGCATAACATCATTATTATTTTTTTTAAATTAGACAACACGTAAGTTGAAATAATACCTTAAATAATGTCATTGGTATGACTGTAAAGTATTTTATTTTTAAAATAAATCATAAACAAGAGGCTTATAATAGTATTCCCTTATTATAGCCTTATACTTTTGACAAGATCATGCTTCAGTTAAGAACATTAAATTAAATCATATTCAAAAAGTTTAGAGAAGGACCACCATGTTTTAAAACCAAGAACTTTATTTTTGTAAAATGCATTATTACAAGGTTGAATTTAAATTTTACAGAAAGTTTACTTTCTTAGGACAATTTAATTGTGGGTTTTGACACTTGATGTAATGGGGAATGGGGCTTTTGTTCAAGCATAACCTTATTTCAACTAAATCCTTACTTCTACAATTCAGTTGTGGTTCAACACCAATTGGTGATGTTTTTATAGTTGCGATGATTTGCCTCGCAGGGTAAGTTCTACCAGGTAATATATTTGCATGTTCAAGTATTTGTTGAAGATCATTCCTTGCATATATATCTAACGTGAGTCTGAAATAATCAAATGGTAGCATATTTGAACACGTTCCATGTTTCATCCATTCTGAATTCCAAAAGTAATTGTTGTTCCAAAGATAATTCGGCCAATCTTGATCAAGTTCATGAACTATTCCGCTAATCTAATAAAATAAATAAATAAAAGTCATCTTCTAAATATAATATCGAAATAATATTATCATAAAATAGAAGCTTACCAAAGAAATATTTAAACCAGTAGATGAGCACAAAGATGGTTGTGGTATGCTGTAATTGGATGGCCACAATCCGTGTATAGTAAACTTGAATGGTATTAGTGAGATTTACGGATTAATTAGTACATTTTAATAAGGTCTTAGTGTACTTGAATTTATTTTAGGACACATTTTGATCATCATAAAATTCATTCCATTTTTGTGTGCAGTATTATGAATTGAGGGTCCCAATTATATAATAAAATAAACAAAAAAGAAATATCATTCTGTGAATATATTATTAAGAAATAGAGCTAAGGAAACATTTAAGTTGATGGATGAACACCAAAATGGTTGTGACATGGTGTAATTAAATAGCCATAAGCTATGTATTGTCATAACTTAATTTATAAAACTTATTTCATAAAACATAACATACCATATGGCTGGCGCATGGTGTGTGATTGGACACCATACCACTTCTCCTCCTAACTTAATTCATACCATTCAATCTTCTTTTCATCTTCTCCTCCTTGCTGAGAACAAATTAATCTCTTTATTTTTGCTAAAATACTTGTGGTCTGAATGTGAAAGGGTGGGAAAGCCCTAGAGACAATGGGCTCCCAAGGGAGTTGGGAGAAACAACCTATAATGGTCTATAAAAGGTAATGATAAACATTAAAAAGGACCATTTTTCGTTTTATTTTTTTTACCACAATTAGGAGCCATATAAAAGGGGAGAATTAGGCAAATTGAAGGGTTTTAGAAGTCTGAAACCTAGAGTGAGAAGGGAGCACGAATTTTGAGTGGGAAAGTGAATTAGGATTGAGAGCAAAACTGTGGTGGTTGAGAGAGCAAAAGGAGGGTTCTTAGGTATCCCAAAGCCTAGGTTAGACAACCTTTTGAAGCAAGGATTCAAAAGTTAGGGGAGCTCTTTTTCATATCTATATGTATTTGGTGACAATCTTTGCATTCTGTGTTGGGCATGAATAAATTGTATGATAGACATAAGATTTTCGTAGCCAATATACTGTGAAATTGAGTTTCTTATGGTTTTGATGTGTATGGGAAATCCTTATGCAAATATATGCCAATAATGAGGTTTGAAATGCTGTATGCGTGGTTGTGGTTAAAAATTCGAATTTTATGGTCAAGTTGGAGTCTGAATCAAGTTCTTAATGCTGGTGTTATGTGATGAAGTGTTTGGGTAATGTTGAATGTGATTTTGGGTCTTGTTTATGTGTTTGGGTGTGCGTAAACAGGGAACTTATCTGCTGATTTCGCTCAGGCGAGCCAGGCTCGCTCAGGCGAGAATTGCAGAGTGGTGACCCTGATTCTGCTCGAGCCACTCGCTCAGGCGGAGGCCCATGGTTTTGGGCGACTTGTTAGCTCTCTCAGGCGAGTGTATCTCGCTTAAGCGAGAAATTGAGGGTTGTGAGACTCGGGTTTGGGGCATCTCGCCCAGGCGAGAGGTTCTCGCCTAAGCGAGAACTCGTGATTGTTTTGTGTGATGTTTAGCTCGTCGCCTAGGCGAGAGTGATGCTCTAGGCGAAGGAAGGGCTCGCCCAAGCGAAATAGGCTCGCCTAAGCGAGACTTCGCAAGTGAGCTGCTGTAGCACACTCGCTCAGGCGAGGAAGCTTAGCCTAAGCGAGACAAGCCTGATCGCTTAAGCTAAGGCTTCTAGCCCAAGCGAGTTTAGTGCAGTTTGTGGGTATTGTTTGTACGCATTTATGAGAACGTGGATCAGGAGATGCTGTGCCATGAGCGGGTAGGTTCATGGAAGGTGATTGGCATGTGATGGTATGAGCGGGGAGGTTCATACTCAATTACTCTCCTGTGAGGATACGAGCGAGGTAAGTTTGCATGTTCCGTGCTCACAATTGAGAGATGCTGCATGCGGAGAGGTACGTAGCTGGTGGATCACATGTGTTGGACTACGGGCGGGCAGGTCCGTAGAGTAGGACTACGAGCGGGGAGGTTCGTAGAGGCTGGACCACGAACGGGAAGGTTCGTGTGAGCATCATGAATCCTGAGTCCATGGCTAACTTTGTTGATTAAATTGGAGTTTACAAGCCTTGGGGGTATTAAGGATGTGATTAGGGTCTAACTATGAGAATATAATTGGGTGTAATTGTATTGTTTACCTATTATGTTTCTTATATTCTGTTGAGCTCACCCTTTCTATTTGTGCTTGGCGATGATCGTGTAATTCTTTACACGAGAGCAGTTTATGATACAGTTGATGCTGCTAACACCTGAGATGGAGAGAGGGCTATCCTAGGGATTTTGAGTTAGGAAATTCTTAGGGTTTTCATTGTTTGTCAGATTTTGAAAATTGTAATAAAAGTACTATTTAGTTTCCTTTAAATTTATAATGCTATTATTATTGTGTTAAATTTTCCCGCGTTTTGGAAGTAATAAAGTGCAACATTTGAACTCATTTATTATTATTTATATATTGATTTATTTAAATCAAGAAATTTCTAGTAAGTTAAATTATTTTTATATGTAAGATAAAATAGTAATTTATTATTTTTATCAATTAAATTATTTGTCATTCACTAATTTTTATAAACTTTCTTCTTATTTATCTTCAAATTTCTCTATCTTTCCCTTAATCCAAACAATCTAATTTTCATCTTTCTTTCTTCTCAAATCTGTTTAAATTCACTCTTTCAAATCTATTCCTGAAAACAAACACAAGTTATAAGAGCGTGTAGAAAGGTTATTAGAATTTACGTAAGTCTTGCTTCAACAGTGTGGAGGAGTAATTAGAAGAATTTTTGGACTAAACCTCACAATACCCTAACCACAAGAGTGTAAGAAAGGTCAAACACTAGCTCAAAGTATCTTTGAATTGGGACAAGGAACATCATAGACTTAGAGTCTATTATATAGTCACTAACACCCACCTCCTACGTTATCCGAGGCGATGTAGGACTTTTCAAGACATGTTCCTTTCATCAGCCCAACATTCTCCACCCTGATCAAAATAAACATATCTTCATTGCCTATATCAACAATCACACTCCACCATAAAGAGTATCACTTGAAATCAAATCGTCTCAAGAATTTCCACTTGGAATCAAACTATTCAGGGAATTTCCACTTGGAATTCAACCATCCCAAGAATTTTCACTTAAAATCAAACCATCCTAAGAATTTCTACTTGGAATCAAACTATCCCAAAAATTTTCACTCAGAATCAAACTATCCCAAGAATTTCCCTTGGAATTAAACCATATGAAGAATTTTCACTTGGAATCAAACCATCCAAAGAATTTTCACTTGGAATCTATCACGTGACTCTACAAGTCACCCTCTGTACTCTATATATAGTTTTCCTTTTGCAATAATAAAATAACTTTTCTCTCTCATCTTACATGGTATCTAGAGCTAAAATTTTTGCTCAACCATGACCTCTTCTTC
Source organism: Vigna unguiculata (assembly GCF_037176805.1). NCBI lineage: Eukaryota > Viridiplantae > Streptophyta > Magnoliopsida > Fabales > Fabaceae > Vigna > Vigna unguiculata. The sequence continues at coordinate 31,203,335 of NC_140797.1, forward strand.
CGCTGTTACTTCTTCCCTCACTGCAGAAAAATCTTCTCTTCTCCCCCAAACCTTCAATACACCCATTAGTCTCAAATTGGATGAAGACAACTATCTTCTTTGGCAACAACAAGTTCTGGCAACCGTGGAAGGTCTTGATCTGTTATATTTCTTGGATGAATCTTTAGTTTCGTGTGATAATACAACAACCCACACTCCTCCTCCAAATACTGCCCTTCATCGTCAACAAGACCGGCTTCTTCTTGCTTGGCTCCTGGCCTCTATGACCCAACCTCTCTTGACCAAAATGGTGGGCCTTCGTACTTCAGCACAAGTTTGGGGTCGGCTGCGCACGTACTATGCCACGCACACAAAAGCCAAGATTCGAAAGTTAAAGGTACAATTACGTCAACCCAAAAATAATAGAACGATTGCTAATTATCTTCTTGATATCAAGAAGATAGTAGACACTCTTTTAGCTGTTGGATCACCTGTTACTACTGAAGATCATATCGAAGCCATTCTTGATGGCTTACCTGAGGAATTTGATGGGTTCGTCACGTCTCTAACTTCTCGCTTGGATCCATATACCGTGGAAGATGTAGAAGCATTACTGCTGGCTCAAGAAGAAAGGCTTGAGAAACATCGCCTCCAAGAACAACACATGGTGCAAGCTCATATGACTTCTACATCTGATGATCATTCAAGAATCTCTTCTAGACCCCCGTCGAATTCTTTCAGAGGTGGCAGATTTCGCTCTACCAGGGGTGGAAGATCTTCGTCTCGCAATCCCTCTAGACACAATAACACGTACACCACTACTCGCGTGCAATGCCAAATTTGTGGAAAGAATGAACATAGCGTCGTGGACTGCTGGCATAGGTATGATCAAGGTTCATCCCCTCAGATTAATGCTAACTCTGCTCAGTTTTTCTCAACAGAAGACACAACTTCATCCATTCTGGGTGCACCCTCCACCATAAATGATCCACTATGGTATCCTGATAGTGGAGCTACTCACCATATTACAAATGATGTCAATAACTACACCAAGAAACAAGCTTTCAATGGAAATGACGTTGTCAAATTGGGTAATGGTGCAGGTATGAATATTCGTCATGTAGGCACTGCTTGTTATCAACTTACACACACATACAATCACCTATTTTTCTTCACAATCTTTTGCATGTCCCTGAAATCACAAAGAACCTCATGAGTGTTTCAAAATGTGCTCAAGATAATAATGTCTTTTTTGAATTTCATGCTAACAAATGCTTTGTTAAACATCAGGCAACCAAGGAGATAATTCTTCAAGGAAATGTTAAAGATGGTTTATATGTTTTTCCATCCCTTAAAAACATAAACATGTGTTCTGTTAATACTACTACATGTAACTCTGTACAATCTCCCTTTTCTCTTTGGCATTCAAGACTTGGCCATGCATCTATGGCTGTTGTTAAACGTGTGCTCACTGATTGTAATATTACGTGTAATAAGCAATCTTTTATGTGTGACTCATGTATTGTTGCTAAAGCTCATCAAATCCATTTTTCTACATCTAATACTGTGTATGATACTCCTCTTCAATTAGTTTACATCGATATATGGGGTCCAGCACCTATTAATGCAACTTGTGGTGCTCGTTATTACATCTCCTTTTTAGATGCTTTCACACGTTATACCTGGTTGTATTTAATCAATACCAAATCTTAAGCCTTGGCTGTTTTCAAATTATTCAAAACTTTTGCAGAAAACCAAACTGGTCATAAGTTAAAAAGTATTCAAACAGACAATGCCAAAGAGTTCTTATGCTTTAATTCGATTTTATGTGAATATGGTATTCATCACCGCTTAACTTGTCCCTACACTCATGAGCAAAATGGTTCTATTGAACGTAAGCATAGACATATAGTTGATGTTGGGTTATCTATGTTAGCTCACTCATCTTTGCCTATGAGTTATTGGGGGGAGGCTTTTACTTCCGCTGTATACATAATCAATATGCTTCCTACACCTGTCTTGCACAATAAATCTCCTTATCAACTTCTGTTTAACAAAGTACCTGAATATCAATTTTTAAAAACTTTTGGGTGTGCCTGCTATCCTATGTTAAGACCTTACAACACCAATAAACTTAGTTTGCGGTCTACTTTGTGTGTGTTTCTTGGATATACTTCTAACTTCAAAGGCTACATATGTAAATCTCCAACTGGAAAAACCTATATATCAAGACATGTTGTTTTTAATGAACAAAGTTTTCCATATAAAATGGTTTCTAATCCTTTTATCAAAAATGATTTGGTTACTGATTCTACTATATATCATACATCTCCACTAACTGTTTTTAAAACTCAACCTATTCAACATGTGCATGATAATGTCACTTCTCCCGAAGACTTTAATTCTCGTATACCTACTTTCATTGATAATGCATCCCCACATGATTCTTTGGATAACCCTGCTTGTGAACAAAATGATATTGCTTTGTCTCCTGTTACTTCATCTTTTGCAACATCATCTACCGAACACCCAGAACCTTCTCCCTCAAATAACCATCCAATGATCACACGTTCTAAGGCAGGGATTTTCAAACCAAAGACCTTTAGTGTGGAAGCTGACAATGCTCTACGTGAACCCACCACAGTCAAGGCAGCCTTATCTCAACCACAATGGTTTCAAGCCATGCAAAAGGAATATGAAGCTCTGCAACAAAATAACACTTGGACTCTTGTATCACCTCCTTCAAATGCTACCATCATAGGATGTAAATGGATCTTCCGAAATAAGTTCAACGCTGATGGTACGCTTCAACGGCATAAAGCGAGACTTGTCGCCAAAGGGTATCATCAAACTTAGGGTCTCGATTATAATGAAACTTTTAGCCCCGTAATCAAGTTTTCCACTGTACGTATCATTCTCTCCCTAGCTCTCTCATATAAATGGCCAATACATCAGATAGATGTCAATAACGCTTTCCTTAATGGAGAGCTTGAAGAAACGGTTTACATGGAACCCCCACCAGGTTTTTCTCCTCCTGACTAAAATCTTGTTTGCAAGTTAAACAAAGCTATATATGGCTTAAAACAAGCCCCTAGATCCTGGTACTTAAAACTTGCTAACACTCTAACCACTCTTGGTTTCTCTTCTACAAAGAGTGACACATCCTTATTCATAAAGTTTTCAAAAGTGGCTACTGTTTTTGTTTTAATTTACGTAGATGATATTATTATCACAGGAAGTTCTTCCTTAGCCATTCAAAACTTGATTAAAATTCTCCATACTAACTTTGCTCTCAAGGATTTAGGTAAATTGCACTACTTTCTTGGAATTGAAACTACATGGACTCCAGAAGGCAATCTTCATCTTTCGCAGTCCAAATACATACGTGACCTTCTACACAAAACCAACATGACCGGTGCCAGTCCTCAACCCACACCCATGATATCTTCCTTACGTCTAACCCAAGAAGGGTCCACTGCCGTTTCAGATCCCACGCTTTATCGTTCTGTTGTAGGCTCTCTTCTTTATATCACCATCACACGCCCTGAGTTAGCTTTCTCAGTGAATAAAGTATGTCAGTACATGACCAATCCTCAAGAACACCATTGGAAGGCAGTCAAGAGGATTCTGCGCTATCTTGCCGGCACCATTAATCATGGTCTTCTCCTCCGACCGTCAAAGCAACTCACTGTCATGGGCTTCTGCGACTCAGACTGGGCAACTGATGTAGATGACCGAAAATCCATAACAGGGTATTGCATATATTTTGGATCGAATGCTGTTTTGTGGAAATCAAATAAACAAAAGGTTGTGTCAAGGAGTAGTACGGAGGTTGAATATAGAAGCTTAGCTGCAGCTCTCACTGATATTATATGGATTACTTCGCTATTAAAGGAGCTGCGCGTTCAAATTTCAACACCCATCCTTTATTCCGATAATTTGGGTGTAGTTTTACTTGCTGCCAATCTGGTTAACCATGCTCGTTCGAAACATTTTGAACTGGATTTGCACTTTGTACGTGACAGGGCTCATCAAAAGCAAATTCAGATCATTCATATGCCATCACGTTTTCAGATCGCAGATATTTTAACAAAGCCATTATCTTTTTCTTCTTTTCAGCACTTTACCGATAAACTTATGGTGTCTGTAAAACCCCTCATAAGTTTAAGGGGGAATATCACGTGACTCTACAAGTCACCCTCTGTACTCTATATATAGTTTTCCTTTTGCAATAATAAAATAACTTTTCTCTCTCATCTTACAGAATCAAACTATCCCAAGAATTTCCACTTCGAATGAAATCATCCGAAGAATTTCCATGTGTTAGCACAAATAGCCTTAATGATTTGGTGCTTGAAGATTTGATGAAGATACATGAAGCCATTGCCTTGGAACATGTTGGAACCATGCTTAAATTGAGGAAGATGTGAAGATTTGATGTTTCACGTATTGATCAAGGCTTGTGTGCGTGCTCTCTATCTAGTTTATTCATGAAGAAAATAAGCTTGAAGATTGGTGTTCATGTTATAGACCATTTTGCATTGTATAGATGTATAGGGTCTTAGTTGTGTCTTTTAATATGTTGAAATGTTTTTCAACAGATTAAATGGTGTCTTTTAATTTGTTGAATGACTTTTTAACAAATTAAAAGGTTCGTTTTAGTAGTTTTAACCGATACATATTCAATCAGTTGATTTATTTTGTAATTGACTAATTTCACTTAAGTTAAGTAAAATCAACCGATTGATTTGAAAATAAACCTGTTGAATTTCGTAACAGTTTGCCTACAAAGTTTGTTTTTCTCGAAAGAGAGGTAACACTTACCATTTTGAGCGCGAAGACTGTTTGGAATCAATGGAATACTCTCTCTTTCGTGATCATACAGATGTGCAACTGTTGAAGATTTATCTTAGATCATTCTTGGAGCTTTTAGCTTTGTGTTTGAAGCTTGGAGAAAGAGGTTTTTATAGGCAAGGTTTTGCTACCACTGAGGTTTGATCTTTCTCAAGTTTTTGGGTTTGATCTTTTGAAATAGTGCAAAATCAGGCTTGGGTTGCCTTGACTAATTGGATATAGCTCAGGTTTGAGTGAACTAATATAAATATCTTATGCATTGTACTTGTCTCTAACTCTTCTCAATTGTTTAGCACTTTAAAGTTTAAAGAAATTTGAATTGAACCATATTTTTTATATGTTATGTTGTGTATTCCTTAATTACTATACTTGTTAACTAATTTTCTCATTACCTAAAACAATATCCATCTTAAGTAATATTTTAATACAACTCAATATAAGTGATTTCTCTTTTAATAAAACTTTTTTTTTTCATTTGTGGAGAAATCTAAAAAAACTAGCATGTTCCAAGTGAAATCAAACTAAAATTCGTTGAATAAAATTTGGAGTTTTAATTTTGTGTGAATAAGAAAAAATTATTATTCTAAGAAAAAAAATCTAACTAAATATGGTTAAACTAGTTTTTTCATAATATTTTGTACAAATATCATGGTAGGAAACCCGAGCTTATGTTTAATTAAGACATGATAGTTGGGTCGATGGAAATTTCAAAGAAAATTGTTAATATATATATCTATATATATATATATATATATATATATATATATTATTTAATAATTCAATTTAAAGTGAGAATAATAAATTTTTGAATATCTTTCCAGAAAGATGATGTTTTCATGATTCTACACCATGTTTCTTCTACTAAACTAATTCTAGTAAGGATGAATAGTGGAGGGTAAGATGAAGTGTTACATCCAGTTTAAAGGAGAACTTTTGCTAAGGCTTTACAAAGTTAAAACTTAACTCCCTTTTGGGAAACCTCCCTTTTTGGGGAGGGATGAAACATGATCTTTGGAAGCATAGACACATTCCGGAGGATAGAGATATTCATTATTATACTTTTTCTTAGAGTCCAAAATGTATAGGAGTAACTTACTCCCATATTCACGGGAGTTGGACATAATATATCTTCAATCTTTGTGATTTCTACTATTCAATTGTATGAATTGATTGATTGCATATTTGTGTGTATCTAATCATTAGACACAATGTTAGAACCTAGACTAGAATAAAACAATTAATTGAGTGTGAATGACATAAAGTACATCATTGGTCATTCCTAGCATCCAAATTTAAAGCTTAATGCAAACTTAATATGCTTTAGAGGGAAAATATTTGACTTTGACTAAATTAGTGGAAATTAAGAGATTATGTTGGAGAAGGTTCAGCACAACAAACAATACAGTGGGCCTTTAAACAAACTCAGTTGTGGTTCTACATATATTCCTTTTATATATTTGGATAAATAGAGTCATTGTCGCACATGTTTGTTCAAATGTAATTAGTCCAATTATGAGGGTTGGGCAAAATAAACCAAACTGCACTGCATTATCAAAAACTGCACTGAACTAAAAAACTGTTCGCATGAACTGCACTGAATTGAAAAACAATTTAGATGAACTGAACTGAACTGTTATTCTTAAAAATAAACTGGACTGCACTACACTGAACTACACTGCACTATAATATAAACTGAACTAAACTATTATAAACTGAACTGTTTTATGAACTACACTACGTAAGATCTGAACTGCACTATTTTTGGACTGAATTGCACTAATTTTTAACTTAACTACACTGTTTTTGAATCGTTTTTGAACCGAATTGCACTGATTTTGAATAAACTTCACTCTTTTTGAACTGAATAGTACTATTTTTGAATCGGATTGCATTGATTTTGAATTGAATTGCACTATTTTTGAACTCAATTACACTGTTTTGAATCGAATTGCACTAATTACATATGATTGTACTACACAATAATAATCTAAAGTTTATAATTTGAAAGTGCGTAGAAAATAATATTTGAAATATGCATCATACTTCAATACACCAATTAACACCAATTACGTTAGTACCAATATTTATATTTATTATACTAATTTCAATATTTAAGTTACAAAAAACTTTAATATAAATAAAAAATTATAAAAATGTTAGCTGTCACAAAATTTAAATCTTAAAAATAACTTCCGTAAAATCATAACATAAAAAGAACATTACATAATAAAATTCATTCAAAATAAAATAAGATATTGAATTAATTTATAATTTTTTTAATAAATTAATTATAAATATTTTATATTTTTCTCAAAGAAAAAGTAAAGAAAAAAATTAAGACAAAATAAAATAAATATTTCAATATGAAAGAGAAAGAATAGAACGTAAGACATAAAACACATAAGTCCAATTCTTATCCTAATACCAATATTTTTATTTGAGGTATTTTGCTCTTTCAATCTACTATAGTTCAATAGTTAACTTAACATAAGTTTAGTTTCTTAAAACTGAACTATTTTATAGTACAATTCAATTATTATTATGAATAGTTTAGTATATTTTAGTTTAATATAGTACAATTAACTATAGTTTAGTAAATTATGCCCAGCCCTACCAATTATAGAAGACTATGCTTTGGAAGCTATTTTTAAATTGATTACGGAAATTGTAGTAGAAATTTTTTAGTTTGAGTGTTTATTTTTATATCTAAAAGTGGTTGATCGTGACTCATTTATCTTTTAGTAATTTATTATTAGACAATTTAGTAACTATATTATGCTAATAGAAGATTATAACGTTGTGATGAATTAATACCGCATTTTAAACATGTCTAATAATAAGTATGAAAGCTTTAAATTATAATAAAAAGTATAAGCAATAAAAAAATTAGTTCATTAATAAGTTTTATTTATAATCATCAAAACAAGTTCCTTTCCTTTTTAGGCGATAAGATATGCTTTAAGGTAAAAGATCACTTTGAAAATTGAAATAAAATAAGGTCATATTATAAATGAGAAAGACTAAACCTTTAAAAGAAAATTAAATATTAAATTTCATATTATTTGGTTTCATAAATTATCATATGCTTAATTATAATGTGAAATTGATGAAACATTTTGAATATGTACAATTGAAAATTATGATAACCATTCATTTACCACATTGATGAAAATGAGAAACATAATTAACTATTAATTCTTACAAGACTTTCCTTATAAACTACTAATTGCAATCCGTTACTACATGTAACATGCACATTAACCTTAAAATTAAGCTTCTCAATTTTGTGGGTACATAAATTAAACCAAACTAGTTCATCATCATCTGGAGTATTAAAGAGTATATTACCCATATTCCATGTTCCAATAGGGTAAGCAATGCAAGGTGTGGGTCCAAAAACATGGATTTTTGTCCATGTTTCCTTCTTACCAACTTCAACTAAAATATATAGATAAATTGTACGTTCAAAATTTAACATAAAAGCAATTGACCCATTTAAGATCAATAAGTGTCTCCATATGTAATCTGCTTGAGAATTATAAAATATTTCCTCGGGTATGTCTAAAGGTGTCTTGGTGATAATAAAAACCTCATTGCTTAAGTCAAATGATACCAAATATGCTTCCGCAGCTTCATATGGATAACCCAACCAATGACACATTCCCTCGAAGTAGAATTTATCAATATCATCATAGCACACAGGCAAATCGATATCATGTTCGAGTTTCTTCCAAGAGTTCCTTCTTAGGCTATACATCTCTACTATAGTTGCATATTTGGGATCGTAAAAGTCTTCAATAGTAAAAGCGTCATTTAAAGATACATGCTTAATCACCTTATAGTCATCTCTAACAGAGTCATAGCCAAATCCTTGACAATTACGGTTAAGAGGGATACCATATTGTAAAGGCTCAAATGGACTAGGAGGAATGACCTTGAATTCATTGTTTGTCGGGTTCCACAAATACATAGTTTCTCCAACATGTGAGTATATGCAAATAATTCCATTAATACTATAAGAACCCACAATAGAACACAAAGCAGAGTAATCCTCTTGAAATGAATTTGGCCAATCTATTTTTTCCATATTTTGAAACCTCTCATCAGAAACTGAATATAAGGTGGTACGATCTATAGTGAGGCTTAAAAGGAGAGATGTGTCATCATAAGAGGAATGATTATTACAAATGAAGTTATTATGAAACAAGTTCATGAAATGGGAATTTTCAAACAAGAGGGTCCATGATCTTTGTAAGCATCCAAATCTCTTGAGGGATTTTAAACACAGTTTAGAAAGAATGGAGAATATAAGACCATTTGGTAAGTGATTCACAAGTCGTTGAGCTATAATTATTTTGTCCCTCTCTTGGTTGTGCAACCAAATGTTAATGAGTTGCCAATGCTCTTTGGTGTTCCATAAGTAAATAGGATAGGAAATGTGCTGACAGTTTTTGACAACGAGATTCTTGATGGTGGTTTCTTCCAAGTACTCCAACTGTTAAATAAAATGAGTGAACAAAAGAATAAAAGAAAATGTGAATGAGTTAATTTGTGAACCTGGTTGTCCTTGAGGAAGAGGGTAATGTTGGTCCCCCTTGAGGGTTGTTGGGTATTGGTGTCCTTGGTAACAATGAAAGATCCATTAGACTGAGATTCCCAGATATATTGATCATGATCATTATGCTTAGAGGTGACGATAACCTTGTGAGCAACCAAATAAGCAGAGTAAAACCCAACTCTCAAACTATCTTCCAAATCTAAAATAAAAACATAGACACATTGCTAAAATTAATGAGGGTGTAACAGAAATGCAACCGAACGCGAAATATTAGTGTCTGACCTGCTTTGGACATGCCAATACCAGTGTCGATGATAGAAAGTGTTTTGTTACCCTTGTGGGGGACCAATCTTATAATCATCCCATCATCTAAAATGTTCTCGTCTATAAGCCTCTCAATTTGAATTTTATCCAAAGCCTGTGTATATATATATAATGATCAATAACACTTATAAGAAAAAAAATAAAAAATATAAAATCAAATTAAAAGATTACATACATTTGAAGCATTATTGATAAGTTCACGAAGGAATATTTCTTTATTAGAATAAAAGGTCTTGTTCATTAGGCTCAACACCTTGCTCATCTTGCCCGGTTGTACAAACATCTCATCATCGTTGGCCATTACAATTGGTTTGGAATAATGATAAACCAAATGGAGCCAATTCAACAAATCAAATCCACTCATAACTAGATTTATATTCGATTATAAAAACCACTAAATTTTAATCTCTTAATAGAAAACTATTATACACTCTTACTTTTATTATCTAATGCAAACATCTAATCATTGACCATTACAATTGGTTTGAAATAATAACCAACCAAATCCATGCAATTCAACAAAACAGAACCACTCATAACCATTTTTATATCCATTTATCACAACTGCCAAGTTTTAGTTTTTTAAAAGAAAAACATCATACACTTTTACTTTTTATTATTTAATTTAAAAAACATTAAGTATTTCTTAATATTAATTAATTTTTAAAGTTATTAATAAAGCATTATCATGATCACTTTCTTTTTTTCTTAAATGTTTTTTTTTTTAATTTTGAAATTTTAATTTTGAAATATAATTTAACTTTGTTTCAAGTGTTTAATTAAGTCATTATAGAGTATGAGCTCGTGTAATGCACAAATATTTGATCTTATTATTGCAGGAACGTTTTTGACTTTCTATAATGCTCTCCTAAAAGCTTAATGAATCTTTATTAATGTAGTTTCTTTTATTGTTTGTGTATTTCTATTACTTGTGATTCATTGTTTTCAAAACAAACTCCACGAAGAGATAAATGTTGTGAAATGAGGATGGGATGCTCAAGTTCTTGGTGAAGCCTCTCATAAGTTCAGATTTTTGCTTGCAAGTAAAATGTCTTTGTTCAAATCATTAATAGGATTTTCCATAATATTGTAATTTATGGAAATCCATAATATTTCTAGCTGCTTATTTTGTTATTAATGGTGAATGATGGAACTATGTAATACATGAGAATTATGAATTACTAACTTCCTTGCCAACATTGTAGGGTGATGAATGTAAGTACCCTTGTTCTCGTCTAATCATTCCGACAAATTCAGTTAGCTCTATCAAAACATACTTTTTTTATTCTTTGCATTTTAAATGAAAATTGAGCTTTCTGAAATCAAAATTAATATTTTTTTTAACATTTGTATTAATTAATATTTGTGTGAAAAATGTTATAGAAAGTTTATGAAGTTCTAAAATTAATATTTTAAGAATTTTTTAAAATAAAATCTCTTTAAAAAAGTTGATGCCACATAATAAATATTTTAAAACTAAAAAATAATATTACATAAGATTTTAAAATAAAAAAAGGGTTAAATATGTCTTTGGTCCGTCAAGTTTCAGCGAAATTTGGAATTAGTCCCTCATCAAAAAATTTGACCAATTTAGTCCTTCATCTTTCAAAATGCATGAATTTATTCCTTTTAACCAAATTTTGTTAAGTTTATCTGACGTTTCAAGCGCATTTCATGATAGTATTTAAATTATTTACACTGTTTGACACATTTTTGCTTCAATGTTAACTTAAATACTATCATAAAATGTGCTTGAAACGTAAGATAAACTTAACAAAATTTGGTTAAAAGGACTAGATTCATACATTTTGAAAGATGAAGGACTAAATTGGTATAAAGTTTTGATGAGGGACTAATTCCAAAATTCACTAAAACTTGAAGGACCTAAAACATATTTAACCCATAAAAAAATACGTTAGTACCAATATTTATCCTAATACCAATATTTTTATTTGAGGTATTTTTGCTCTTTCAATCTACTATAGTTCAATAGTTAACTTAGTTAACTTAACATAAGTTTAGTTTCTTAAAACTGAACTATTTTATAGTACAGTTCAATTATTATTATGAATAGTTTAGTATATTTTAGTTTAATATAGTACAATTAACTATAGTTTAGTAAATTATGTCCAGCCCTACCAATTATAGAAAACTATGCTCTGGAAGCTATTTTTAAATTGATTACGGAAATTGTAGTAGAAATTTTTTAGTTTGAGTGTTTATTTTTATATCTAAAAGTGGTTGATCGTGACTCATTTATCTTTTAGTAATTTATTATTAGACAATTTAGTAACTATATTATGCTAATAGAAGATTATAACGTTGTGATGAATTAATACCGCATTTTAAACATGTCTAATAATAAGTATGAAAGCTTTAAATTATAATAAAAAGTATAAGCAATAAAAAAATTAGTTCATTAATAAGTTTTATCTATAATCATCAAAACAAGTTCCTTTCCTTTTTAGGCGATAACATATGCTTTAAGGTAAAAGATCACTTTGAAAATTGAAATAAAATAAGGTCATATTATAAATGAGAAAGACTAAACCTTTAAAAGAAAATTAAATATTAAATTTCATATTATTTGGTTTCATAAATTATCATATGCTTAATTATAATGTGAAATTGATGAAACATTTTGAATATGTACAATTGAAAATTATGATAACCATTCATTTACCACTTTGATGAAAATGAGAAACATAATTAACTATTCATTCTTACAAGACTTTCCTTATAAACTACTAATTGCAATCCCTTACTACATTTAACATCCTCATTAACCTTAAAATTAAGCTTCTCAATTTTGTGGGTACATAAATTAAACCAAACTAGTTCATCATCATCCGGAGTATAAAAGAGTATATTACCCATATTCCATGTTCCAATAGGGTAAGCAATGGAAGGTGTGGGTCCAAAAACATGGATTTTTGTCCATGTTTCCTTCTTACCAACTTCAACTAAAATATATAGATAAATTGTACGTTCAAAATTTAACATAAAAGCAATTGACCCATTTAAGATCAATAAGTGTCTCCATATGTAATCTGCTTGAGAATTATAAAATATTTCCTCGGGTATGTCTAAAGGTGTCTTGGTGATAATGAAAACCTCATTGCTTAAGTCAAATGATACCAAATATGCTTCCGCAAGTTCACATGGATAACCCAACCAATGACACATTCCCTCGAAGTAGAATTTATCAATATCCTCATAGCACACAGGCAAATCGATATCATGTTCGAGTTTCTTCCAAGAGTTCCTTCTTAGGCTATACATCTCTACTATAGTTGCATATTTGGGATCGTAAAAGTCTTCAATAAAAGCGTCATTTAAAGATACATGCTTAATCACCTTATAGTCATCTCTAACAGAGTCATAGCCAAATCCTTGACATTTATGGTCAAGAGGGATACCATATTGTAAAGGCTCAAATGGACTAGGAGGAATGACCTTAAATTCATTGTTTGTCGGATTCCACAAATATATAGTTTCTCCAACATGTGAGTATATGCAAATAATTCCATTAATACTATAAGAACCCACAATAGAACACAAAGAAGAGTAATCCTCTTGAAATGAATTTGGCCAATCTATTTTTTCCATATTTTGAAACCTCTCATCAGAAACTGAACATAAGGTGGTACGATCTATAGTGAGGCTTAAAAGGAGAGATGTGTCATCATAGGAGGAATGATTATTACAAATGAAGTTATTATGAAATAAGTTCATGAAATGAGAATTTTCAAACAAGAGGGTCCATGATCTTTGTAAGCATCCAAATCTCTTGAGGGATTTTAAACACAGTTTAGAAAGAATGGAGAATATAAGATCATTTGGTAAGTGATTCACAAGTCGTTGAGCTATAATTATTTTGTCCCTCTCTTGGTTGTGCAACCAAATGTTAATGAGTTGCCAATGCTCTTTGGTGTTCCATAAGTAAATAGGATAGGAAATGTGCTGACAGTTTTTGACAACGAGATTCTTGATGGTGGTTTCTTCCAAGTACTCCAACTGTTAAAGAAAATGAGTGAACAAAAGAATAAAAGAACATGTGAATGAGTTAATTTGTGAACCTGGTTGTCCTTGAGGAAGAGGGTAATGTTGGTCCCCCTTGAGGGTTGTTGGGTATTGGTGTCCTTGGTAACAATGAAAGAGCCATTAGACAGAGATTCCCAGATATATTGATCATGATCATTATGCTTAGAGGTGACGATAACCTTGTGAGCAACCAAATAAGCAGAGTAAAACCCAACTCCCAAACTATCTTCCAAATCTAAAATAAAAACATAGACACATTGCTAAAATTAATGAGGGTGTAACAGAAATGCAACCGAACAAGAAATATTAGTGTCTGACCTGCTTTGGACATGCCAATACCAGTGTCAATGATAGAAAGTGTTTTGTTACCCTTGTGGGGGACCAATCTTATAATCATCCCATCATCTAAAATGTTCTCGTCTATAGGCCTCTCAATCTGAATTTTATCCAAAGCCTGTATATATATATATATATATATATATATATATATATATATATATATATATATATATATATATATATATATATATATATATATATATATATATATAATGATCAATAACACTTATAAGAAAAAAAATGAAAAATATAAAATCAAATTAAAAGATTACATACATTTGAAGCATTATTGATAAGTTCACGAAGGAATATTTCTTTATTAGAATAAAAGGTCTTGTTCATTGGGCTCAACACCTTGCTCATCTTGCCCGGTCGTACAAACATCTCATCGTTGGCCATTACAATTGGTTTGGAATAATGATAAACGAAATGGAGCCAATTCAACAAATCAAATCCACTCATAACTAGATTTATATTCGATTATAAAAACCACTAAATTTTAATCTCTTAATAGAAAACTATCATACACTCTTACTTTTATTATCTAATGCAAACATCTAATCATTGACCATTACAATTGGTTTGAAATAATAACCAACCAAATCCATGCAATTCAACAAAACAGAACCACTCATAACCATTTTTATATCCATTTATCACAACTGCCAAGTTTTAGTTTTTTAAAAGAAAAACATCATACACTTTTACTTTTTATTATTTAATTTAAAAAACATTAAGTATTTCTTAATATTAATTAATTTTTAAAGTTATTAATAAAGCATTATCATGATCACTTTCTTTTTTTCTTAAATGTTTTTTTTTTAATTTTGAAATTTTAATTTTGAAATATTATTTAACTTTGTTTCAAGTGTTTAATTAAGTCATTATAGAGTATGAGCTCGTGTAATGCACAGATATTTGATCTTATTATTGCAGGAACGTTTTTGACTTTCTATAATGCTCTCCTAAAAGCTTAATGAATCTTTATTAATGTAGTTTCTTTTATTGTTTGTGTATTTCTATTACTTGTGATTCATTGTTTTCAAAACAAACTCCACGAAGAGATAAATGTTGTGAAATGAGGATGGGATGCTCAAGTTCTTGGTGAAGCCTCTCATAAGTTCAGATTTTTGCTTGCAAGTAAAATGTCTTTGTTCAAATCATTAATAGGATTTTCCATAATATTGTAATTTATGGAAATCCATAATATTTCTAGCTGCTTATTTTGTTATTAATGGTGAATGATGGAACTATGTAATACATGAGAATTATGAATTACTAACTTCCTTGCCAACATTGTAGGGTGATGAATGTAAGTACCCTTGTTCTCGTCTAATCAATCCGACAAATTCAGTTAGCTCTATCAAAACATACTTTTTTTATTCTTTGCATTTTAAATGAAAATTGAGCTTTCTGAAATGAAAATTAATTTGAAGCCTTTCCTGCTTTTCTTCTCTAGCTGTTTGTTAAAGGGTGTATTGTCCTCATTTATACGTACTTCTTAAGTTAATCATTGTTGGTCTCTTTTGTTTTGGATTCAGCAATTCAAGCTCTTTTTGAATGTTTGGGTTTGTTAAAGACTTATGTCGTTCTATTGTACCTTATAAGACTAAAGAAAATTAGGAAAGGAAATAATACATGAATACCAAGTTCCTCACTAGCAAACATACCTCACCTCTCTGTTAAGACAAAATGTGCAGAAAATAACTTTGGAGTTCAGGCACAAATCTGAAAATAAATTAGTTGGAACATATTATGGAGAAGATAGTGGAAGTGGTTGAAGGCTTGAAGTTTGTGTATATGTGTATTTACTTCTGTGATGATTGGTATATTTCTTAGTTGGAACGTGGTTGAAGGCTTGAAGACAACACAAGGAGCAGTAAATTTAATCTGCTTCATGAAGGTGATCACTTTTCATCAATCATATCTGTTTGGTAGCAATAGTGGTTAACAAAATTCCTTATAACTGTAGGAGTTAATGGAATCGGGGATGTTTATGTTGTGCAATTACTCACTCGATTTGGTAAGGTTTTATTAACTCTGTCTTATTTTATCCAAAAGGTCAAATTGTCTTAAGTAGATGATTCTCATCTAGTGTTTTATTAGCTTAAATTATCTATAGTGTTGCAGATGTAACAATACTTTATTTGGATTGTTTTCCCTTTTCAATGATGTTCTTGTTCTGTCTATAAATTATTTTAAAAATTATTGATGTGGTATGAAATTATGGGAAATTATGATAGGTGGTACTAGCAATAGGAAAGATTTGTTATGAAATTCCATCAATATTTGGTAGATATATGCTTTGTTGTCCTCCTCCATCCAAAAGAGGAAATTTTTTAATACAGGGCTTGCTAGCAAGAAAAACTTGAATTTGTTAAAATAATGCTAGAAAAATTATGAGTATACTTAATACCAAGGTCCAAATTAATGTTCTATCTATATGGTATCCCTTTTTCGTTGTCTCACAGTTCTTTATCAAGCATTATTTACTATAGGATAAACTTCGGAATTCACAAAAATATTCCTCAAATAAGGAATGAGATTTATGTTATTTAGTGAGTTTGATATTTGGCTGTGTTGGCATAATGCATCAAAAACCTTTTCTCTTTGATTTCTTAATATCAATTTTCATTTTTTACAGCCTCAATATTACTGGATAGGAAATGATGTATAACTTGGTTTCATGGCTACTGCAAGGTATATTCATTCCACTTTCTAGTGTTCACTCTATTCTTTTGTTTTCTTTCCTCACTAGGAGCTTTTAAATATTAGATATTGTATACAGGTTAATCATTTCTTAACACTACTAAAATATTTAATTTTAACGAAGGTTTACCTGATATTTATGTCCTTCAAATTTTTTTATGTGAAAACATAAATAACACCTAAAAGAACTTTTATACAATGAGACTCTTTATGAAGTTTGATTGGAAACTACTGCATATTGAGAATAAATGTAGAACTGAAAATGGTTAAAGAATATTTTTAGTAGTATATCACAAATTAATAATCTTAATACGTGATACAATATTAGTTAACTTTATAGTATTTCTCCTAATGCCACTTTATGCACATTCAACTAATATATATATATATATATATATATATATATATATATATATATATATATATATATATATATATATATATATATATATATATATATATTAATTGAATGTGTATAATATTCTACTTTTTTGTGTAATATTTTACAAATACATATATAAGAGATAACTTTGACAATTATCTCATATTTTACCATCATGTCCACATATATATGATAACTACTATGTACTTTGTCTTTGTGTTCTGTTTCTCTAAAATGATAAATCATCATTGTTTATATATTTTATACTAGTTTCTTAAATAGTGGTTAACTATCTAATCAAACCTTTTTGTCAGGAATGCTGAAAAGTTTGGAAAGATCTTCGGCCAAGAAAACATGTAATCAAATAAATTCCATAGAAGGTGGGTTCATGTGGTAGTTATTATAAGTTAGCATTGGGTGAAATATGAAATATATTTGAAGATTTTTTGTCATAAATTACTTACCTTCATATACTTCATACAACGAGTTTGCTCGAGATAAAAATGTTATCTTTTTCTTGATATTACTAACAGAGAGACTAATAAAGATATTTTGTGTTATTATTATGGGTTTTAATCATACAAAGGGATGAAACAATCAAACAGCCACTAGCAACAAGAACAAAACATTGGTCCTCCAACATTCTGTAAAATTTGAACATGAGATTGAGTGTGGTGGAGGTTACATCAAGCTTCTCTTTGGATTTGTTAATCAAAAGAAGTTTGGTGGGGATACACCTTATATGTATGTTCCTTATTCCATGTTTTCTACTTTGTTTTTCTTCTTGGTTTATGTCAAATGAACGAATAGTAAATCTGCAACCTAAATAAGTTAACTTAATGGTGCCTATAGCTCATTACACAATCATACAAACTGTTGAGATATAAAACATGTCTACTAATGAGTGAACCTTATTACACAGAAGATTCAACATCAGTATTTCATACTTTAATATTTTGATAATATTTTGTTTTTGTTTATTTTTATTTTTATACTTAAAATTTTTCGCTAAATTTGAGTGATTCCACTGTTAAATATGTATTTGACATATGATGTGACACTACAAAAAAATATGTCAATACCGACGTTTATTTTTGTAATTTACGTCATTTTTAACTGTCTTTATTTACTTGAGTGAGGGTTTCCTGAAATGTCGTAATTCTTGCTGTCACAAGGTATAATATAGCAGTTATAGATGAACCGCCGCAACAACTGTCATTTTATACAACGTATAAAGTGGCGGTTTAAAGAGGCAAAAAGCGTAAGTTAAAATTGATGTAATATTTTTACTGGATGACAAATATAATGTGAAAAACAACGCTTTAAACTGACACTATTATCATTATATTATGACATTTTTAAATGTCACCAGTTCAATTAATTAGAATTAATTCTGATATTAATTACGTCATTATCAAATGTATCATGTGACGTAATTTTAATATTTAATTATTTATTCATTTTTAATATTTCTTATACTTTCATAATTCGATAAAA
The DNA here is from genome assembly GCF_037176805.1 of Vigna unguiculata. Classification (NCBI taxonomy): domain Eukaryota; kingdom Viridiplantae; phylum Streptophyta; class Magnoliopsida; order Fabales; family Fabaceae; genus Vigna; species Vigna unguiculata. The sequence goes on from NC_140797.1 coordinate 31,222,021, forward strand.
TTATTTTTTCATGATAATTTAAAAAATATAAAAAATTATAGCACTATCAAATAGAAATTGATAAACTAAATTGATTCATTGTCAATATAACATAACTACACCAAAGTACCAATTCAAGCATTTGAAAAAAAAAGACAACATTAAGAGTACCAAAATATTCAAGCATCTAAGAAAAAAAGACAACATTAGAAGTCCTAAGTCTAAGGTGCTTTGCTTCTACCACTTGATCCTAGTATTTCATGCGGAGATGGCACACCACTTTCAATATTTGGTGCCTGCAATGAAGAAATAATATAGTATATATGAGTAAGTGAAATTGAAATAAATTATGACATCCACACAGTAAGTTTAAGTAATTTACTAATGTAAATTATAACTAATGTAAATTATGAAATAAGCTGGACAAAGTTTGCAGCAGCTTTAACTTGCAAGTTGTCCAAGTTTTATCCTATACAAATAGAGAAGGTATATATGAAATTGGAGTTCATGCCATGTAATATCTGATTAGAGAGAAAAAATTGCTGCAGATCCTTACAAACAATAACACCAATAATGTACCAACATAAATAACTAGTATGCAGAACCACAAAAAAAAATGTATTTGTTAATAAATTTCAGTCAAAAATTACAGATTATGATCACAAAAAAATAACCATGTTTCAGAACATGAAAAAATGCTGAAATCATAACTAATCACAAGCACCAAGCAACCAAATTTTTTGCAGAACCACACCAAGGCAGACACAAAATTTAACTATACTACTTAAATATGAGAAATTTAAGAATAATGTCATCAGCAATTCAAACATGTACCTAAATGTACCAACATTTTTGCACCAACCATGTGTCAAAAATATTAGCTTATAGTAGATAATAGGAAGAGTGGTTACCCAATCATTTATAATGGAGAAGAAAACAAATCATGGATAGTGTGCTTAAGATCACATATCTTCATATACTCCAAAATCACAGGAAGGAAAAAACAAAATAACCAGCACCAAACAAGCTAAACTAATATCAATATTAACACAAGAAATGCCTTCTCTAGGGCACAAACAAATTATTCAAAATTCCAACAGAAACCTTAAATGGACTAAACTAAAGATAGGGTAATTAATTCTACATAAGTGAAAAGTATAAGCCAATGATCACTTTTCATTGACATGATATGAATGGTGTATGATTCAAAACCTCACAACACTAAGAAAAAGGTCTAGTATAAAAACGTGATTGCATTCTTCATATTAGTTAATGAACACTATCATACCATGCCACAAACAATCTTATGCTTCATGCACTTTTCAGATGTAGCAAACACAGGTAACAAATGAATAAATAAATATATTATATATATAAAATGTATTGCAATCCACATGACATAATCGTCCAATATATAAAACACTTTCAGACAACTAAAATGGGGAAGCATGTGCAGGGGAAATCAATAAGGTGTAGTTATTGGTAATGGAAGTTTAGTAGTTTAGCAGACGAAAATCGAGCAATAGAAGAATTAAATAGCCCTAATTTCAGTTGGAGCAATGCAAACCATAACATTATTGAATCCATTGTTTCCTACTCAAAAGGGGCATGATAAATGTATTTTGACCACAAATCAAGCAGAAAACCAGCACCCAACAAAAAAAAAGAAAATAAAATATTGGAAGTGAAATTCGGAGGCAGAACCGGAAGTGGTTTTGTTCTACGAAGAATGTATTTCGAGCTTCAGTGTGGTGGAGACAACTGGTGCGAGTTCCTCACCCTTCGATGTCAAACTGGCGTTATCCACCGCACGAACCCTAATCGTACAATTGGTCACTCAAATCAAAAATAGGCAAGAGTAAATTCAAAAAGGCAACACTAATTTGATGAATGTCATACCAGAAATAGAAAAGGAGTGGACTGAGGCGCAAATGCGAGCAATCGAACCTTTCTCCTTCAGAACGAGGTTGAAGAACCCAATGAGCAAATGCGAACGGAGGCAATGGTGGACTGAGGCGCAAATGGAGGTGCGAACACAGATTGAGAAGGAAGGAGAAAGGAGAAACAGGCGAAATGGAGAGGTGAGTGAACAAAGAGGTGAGTGAACGAAGAGGTGAGTGAATGAAGAGGTGAGTGAACGGAGATGTGAGTGAACGAAGTGATTTAGGGTGAAATGAAGGAGAAAGGAGAAAGAGGCGAACGCAGAGCTGAGTGAACGCAAAGAGTGAGAGTGAAGTGATCTGGGTTTGAGTAATTTAGGTGTCAGTGACTCTCGAAAGTTAAGAAAATATTAAATTGTTGAGTGGGAAAATGAAATAGAAAAGAGAGGGAACAAAGTTTTACCAAAAAAAAGGAGTATCGAGACAAAAGTGGGACAGAAAATAATTTCATAAAATTATAAAAATAATGTTTTATATAAAGTGGCATTTCAAAATGACATAATTTTAAATAATAATATGACAATGTAAAAGATGGTGGTTAGAAATGCCATATTATACATTTACATTATGGTTGTTGTCAAACTGACGTATTATACTGCAAAAAGCGACAGTTTTAATTAACCGTTGTATTAAAAACATCGTTATATACATGATTTCTTGTAGTGATTATAACCTATTGAATGATGAACATAAATATCTCTCTTTTTATACCAATTGAATGAAATGTGTACATATATATTCAGACTCAGTTTGAACAGAAATGAAACTCTATATAGTTTATTCTTTGTCAATATACAATCTTTCAATGTGGTTGCCATTGCCTTGCTTTTCTTCTTGATAAACTCTCACGATTTGACCAGCTTCTAGATGTTATTAACAAGATAAAGTATAACCTTGATGATCGAGGGATAATTCTTTCAGTTGGAATCCATCTGATCTTAAAATGATGGCACTTCCTCCTTGCCACATGTTTGTGCAGGTTTGCAGCTATATTTGGGTTTATCTTAGAATAACTATCTCTTTCTCTCATTTACCTTTCATGAAGTTTTTTCAACAAAAAAAATCCTGCAGTTTTACGTAGAAAATGGGGAATTATCGTGTCAAATGTATCAGCAATCTGCGGACATGGGCCTGGGTGCCATTTACTAATGCAACAATTATCTTACCATTCACAGAAGTAGCATTGGTAATTGCGTACTATGTTTATCATAAAAGCTAAGCTCAATGAATTAGTTGTTATGTTTATGTGCAACAACATTGCAAATTTTGTAAAAGAAAACGTAGTTCTTTACTGAACATTTTTAGGATTAGAGATAAATATGTAAAGCTCAAGAAAAGTGTCCATTTAAATTTTCAGTTCTTTTTCTACCATCAACAATATTGTGAACCATGTGGTGCAAGAGCCAAAGATCAACACATATGCCAACTTTAGAGATGATGTACTACCTCACATTAAAAAGCTTGGCTATAATGTTGTCCAGAATATGGCCATCCAAGAACATTCTTATTATGCCAGACAAGCTTTGTGCTTTCAGGTCAATCTCCCATAAAATTTCTTGATAGACCAGCTTACGAGTCAGGTTTATAAGTGTACCTTGTACTAAATCTTAACATTGATAACTACTTTGACTCATTATGTATAATCTCACTTGTTTGAGGCCGAATTAGCATAGCTTCTGCTTAAACATGCATTTTTGCTTACCTCAAATCTCCTTCTAGCAAATAAAAATTCTTAAGAGAATAGCCACAAGATCTTTTTGTTGTCATTCATCATATTTTGATCCTCTACTAATAGAATATTAAGTGGAAAAGACGTGATATTTTTATATCTTCGGTTTTCTTCTATCGAATATAACTTTATATATAATAATTGGAATTTTAATCTTAAGAATACTAAAGTTAGCAAGGATAAAAGTTTCAGCAAACAGAATCACAAATGTTATGGCTGGAAGGATGAAAATGATAAAATTAATGGAATTTGAAAAATAAGTAAAAACATCAACAAATAATGAATTGCATTGAAGGGTAAAAAACATTGAAAAGGGAATTTCAGTACCGTTATACGGGGTTCTCGAACGGTCAGTAAATATCAGGGATTTCAGAATCGTTGGTAAATATTAGGGGTTCCAGAACCGTCAGTAAATACCAGGGGTTCCAGAACCGCCGGTAAATACAGGAGTTTCAAAACCGTCGGTAAACACTAGAGGTTTCAAAATCGCTAGTAAGTGTTGCTTTACCAGGGGTTAGTCAAAATTGTCGATAATATGTTAACGACGCTGGTTTTTCTAAGGGAAAAGCAAACCGCGGGTAACGCCTTTAGCGGGGGTTAAAACCCCCGAAAATGCCAAAAATAACCCCGTTAAAAATAATTTTTCTTGTAGTGATTAATAGGGAAGGTTAAATTAAGCATGTATTATTTTATGAATCACGCACAAAATAGGCATAATAAATTGAATCAAACTCATTCGTAAAAATAAAAAATATTTAACAAGAAATGTGCTTTGCAATAATCAAAGTAATATGAAGAATGGTATCGATAGATATTTTTAGTTTAATTTAGTCCCTATATTCGTTATTTTTGTTCAATTTAATCCCAATTTTTGTTAAAATAAATAAACTTTGTCACTATGAAATTTACATTAAATTTAATATCTTTTATACAAATTATATTAATTTTTTTTTCTAAAATTGACATTTGAATTTATAATTTTTTAAATTCAATTATAAATTATTAAATTTAATTATAAATTGAATAAAATTCTTATATTTAATTGTTAAATAGAATATAATTATTTAAAATATTATAAGAATATAATTATTAAATATTTTGTTTCTAATATTTATATTCTAAATACTTTTAAAATTTATATTCAAAATATTTTAGAGAAGCAAACTAATATTTGTAAAATTAATATTTAAATATAAAATATTTTAGATTTTAATATCTAAAATGCAATAAAAATATTAAATATTTAGATTTAAATGTCAATTTTACAAATGTTAATATAGATTTTTAAAATTTTAATAATATTTAAATAATTATATTCTATTTAACATTTGAATCTAAGAATTATATTCAATTTATAATTAAACATTATAATTTATAATTTAATTTCAAAAATAACAAATAGTAATGTCAATTTTAAAAATTAAATTGTTCCATTTTAACAAAATTTGGGACTAAATTAAACAAAAATAACGAATATAGGGATTAAATTGAACCAAAAAAACCAATATTGAGATTAAATTGAACAAAAAGAAATAATACAACCACACACTGACATGTGGCACTAGCATTGAGACGTAGCACAATTGTGACTTGACATGTGGACAATTTTTTTGAAATTAAAAAAAATTTAAAAATTTTAAAAAACATCAAAAAAACTAGGAGCTGACACCTTGCATGTGTTGTTCAAAAACGTTAACTATTTAAACACCGTTAGTGAAAATGACCAAATTGAGCAACATTTGATGAAAATGAGGACCTAATTGAACACAAAATGAAAATGGGGACAAAATTGAAAAAAAACAACAAAAATAGGAACCAAATGTATATTTAAGCCAAAATAAAACTTAATAATGAACTAATTGTTTTATTGCTTATAATTTTTTACTATCATTTAAAGCTTTCATACTTATTATTAGACATGTTTAAAATGCAGTAATAATTCATCACAACTTTATAATCTTCTATTAGCATAATATAATCACTAAATTGTCCAATAATAAATTACTAACAAATAAATGAGTCACGATTGACCATTTCTAGATATAAAAATAAACACTCAAACTAAAAGTTCTCTAATAGAATTTACTTAATCAATTTTAAAAATAGCTTCCAAAGCATAATCTTCTATGATTGGACTGATTACATTTGGACAAACATTTATCAATCTTAATAATTAAAATAGAGAACCACATCACTTAGGATTGTGAGATGTGGTTCTCTATTTTACTATATAAGAGACCCTATGTAAAGTTTGAGATATATCATAAATAAAAATACTTCCTAGTGTAGTCGTGGACGTAGGCATACACATTGTACGCCGAACCACGTTAAATTCTCCGTGTCTATTTTTTCTCTCCTTTATTCTTTCCTTTATTGCCTTGTTCCTAACAATTGGTATTAAAAGCCATTTTTCTTAGTATGCTCTATGGTTGCAGCATTGTCTGATCTTCCACATCATAAAAGATTTGGTTTCTTTTTCTTCTTGGGAATCTCAGTTTAGAGAAGTAGTGGGAGCTTTGGTCAAAAGCAGCATGAGCTTTCGTCAAAGGCAGCAGGAGCTTTCATTAAAGGCAGCAGAAGCTTTCGTCAAAGCAATAGGAGCAATGACATTGGAAGAAGGGAAGGTGATGATTGAGAAGTTTGATGGCAATGACTTCGGGTTCGGGAAGATGCAGATAAAGGACTACCTTTATCAAAAGAAGTTGTATCTACCCTTAATAGGGCAAAAGCCAACCAACATGGCGCAGCCAGAATGGGAGTTGTTCGATCGGCAAACACTGGGTGTGATCCGGTTGACATTAGCCAAGAATGTTGCGTTCAACATCATGAACGAGAACACAACCATAGATTTGATGAAGGCGTTGTCAAATATGTATAAGAAGCCATCTACAGCCAATAAAGTGTATTTGATTCGCAGACTAGTTAACCTAAAAATGGGTGAAGGTAACTCGATTACTAATCATATTAGTGAATTTAATACAATTATTGCATAGTTGACATCAGTGCAGATAACATTTGATGATGAGGTGAAAGCATTAATTTTATTATCATCTCTTCTGGAAAGTTGGAGTGCAACTGTTACTGTAGTTAGTAATTCTGCAACCGCTCGGCGCTGGCTTGTACTGCCAGGCGCAAGGCTCCTGATTGTGGGTGCTAGGCGCCACCATTTTTTTTGGTTTGTGCATTTTTCGTAAAACTGCATTTCCCGGTTCGTTAACCGTCCGATTTAGGAGAAATTTTGACAGGTGGTCCATAACATGTAGTTCTTCACTTTGAACGGTGTACATTTTTATTTGGATTTCATTAACGAGAGATATATGTTATGCACAATTGTTGGTTTCATAGTTTATCTTGTAAGCGAATTGATCGTATGTGCGTATAAAAGAGTTATGGGACGTTAAGGGGTAATACAGGGAGCTATCATAGCTAATGTAAATATTAAAGTGCTACCAGGACCATAAACAAACATATACATGTACTGGTTTGAGGTGGGGAACACATGGATGTTACCTAACTGTTTTAGATCCCTTGGAAGGGAATAACTTTGTGGCAAATGGCTGAATAATATGGTTGGAGTTGGGGATACCCTTACATGTATATGAAAGTAGCACATGGGTACAGAGAATTGTTATGGGAATAGAGGTGGAAATTCTGTTGTAGCACCTACACGAACTTGGGAAAAAAATCAGGCTACAAGGGGATAACCAGTACAACTCACTATACTGATGTATCGCATGGCGGAAGTTTTGGAGCTGCTAGGCGGTAGTTTCGAAACCAATGGCTATTGGAACGCGTGGCGCCTAGCGGTGAGGAGTGTCTTGCCAGGCGATAACTACAGGCATGGGCATCAGAGGCGCGTTTACGCTTGGCGATACATGTCCCCCGCCAGGCGATTTTGGAAGCAGTAGCGCTTGGCACCTCATGAGCAGCGCCAAGCGATCTGGTGGTAGCAGAATGATGTGTCCTTGCTGGTATTTGTTTGCGTGGTCTATAAGGCTTCTTTGATACCCAAAATGTGGGTTTGCTGGTGTTCCTTGAGTTGTGGCTCAGAACGTATCCCTTGAATTGAGCTCGGGATAGGGGTTAAGCACATGGCATTCCTTGAGTTGAGCTCGGAATGGCATCCCTCGAGTTGAGCTCGGGATGGCGGATGAACACAAGGAACCCTTGAATTAAGCTCGGGTTGGCGAGTGTGCTAGTTGTAGCCAGTACGGATGGGTCCAGATAGGTTACCCTACTAAGTAGTTAGCTGACGAGTTTGGTAGTCTTGGGACGTTACGAACTATGTTCGTATTTGGGAACTCCACCTGGCGTTACACTGTATGATCCGTAGCAATGGCTTCCCGCACGTGTTCTATCGGTTGTGGCCGATAGGTATGACAACAAGACATCTTGGAGTACTCATTAGAAGACGTAGAACATAACTGACATGGTTGTGGCCATGTGGTATGGAATCAAGGGAAGGGATTCCTTTGGTGTGTTTGTGTGATATATATAAAGGTGTTTATATTTATATGTTTATTCTATTAGCTCACCCTATCTGCTTGTGTTTGGCGATGATCGTATATGTGGTATACGTGAGCAGATGGTGTTGCAGGTGTATCTGGTGAGGCGTAGAGCTGGAGCGGGGCTAGCTTAGGGGTAATTTTCTCAAAGTTTTTACATTGTCTTTATGATTTCAAATAAGTTGTAATTATTAATATTACTGGACTATTTGATAATAGTAATAGTAATTATATTCAGGGATTTTGGAATTGTTATTGAAATAAATAAAGTTTTGAAATTTCCCGCGTTTTTGGGAAATGGATTTACAATTAAGGAGATTTTAATTTCTTATTTTATTTTATTATTTAAATCCGTAATATCCAGTAGGGATGTTACACTTAATATCTATATGGTAGTTGGATGATGAGGGACATTACACCACCTTTGGAGATGGACATTGGAAGGCAATGAAAGGTAATCTTGTTTTTGCTCGTGGAAAGAAGCAAAGATCTCTTTACATGATTGCAGATAAGGATATGATATCAGTTGCAGAAGTTGGCAACAATTCCTCTTTGTGGCATCAGAGGCTTGGGCATATGAGTGAGAAAGGAATGAAGCTCATGGTCTCAAAAGGTAAAATACCTAACTTGAAGCATGTTGATGTTAGAAAGCAGAAAAAAGGTTAGCTTCTCCAAAATAAGTAAATCGTCTAAAGTTGAAAGACTACAACTAATACATACAAATGTTTGGGGGCCAACTCCAGTGAAATTCCTTGGAGGTTCACAATATTAAGTAACCTTCATTGATGACTCTACAAGAAAGGTATGGATTTATTTTCTTAAAAATAAATATGATGAGTTTTTTGTGTTTAAAAGGTGGAAAAAGGAGGTTGAGACTCAAACAGGTTTAAAGGTTAAATGTTTGAAGTCTGATAATGGTGGAGAATTTGACAGTAGTCAATCCAATGAGTTTTGTTCAAAGAACGAGATCCGAATGATCAAGACAGTTCCAGGAACACTAGAGAAAAATGGTGTTGTAGAAAGAATAAACAAAACCTTAAATGAGAGTGCAAGATGTATGAGAATCAAATCAAGATTACCCAAGGTATTTTGGCCAGATGTAATATGCACAACAACTTATCTCATAAATAAAGGACCATCAGTTCCTTTAGACTATCAGTTACCTGAAGAAGTATGGTTTGGAAATGAGGTAAACCTTTCACATTTGAAAGTTTTTTGTTGTGCTTCATATATTTGTTGAACTCTAATAGTAGAGATAAACTAGACCCTGAGGCACAGCAATGCTATTTCATTGGTTATGGATCTGACATGTATGGCTAAAGGTTTTGGGATGACCAAAACAAGAAAATTATCAACAGTAGAAATGTTAATTTTAATGAAAACATGTTATATAAAGACAGGACTGCAGAATTTGCAAATGCAAATAAACAGCCAGAGCAGGTATCATTAGAAGAAATTTCAAAAAGTGATGTAGCCAACAAAAGGTAGAATATAGAAGTAGAGCTTGAGTCAAAGCCTGAGTCAGAGTATGAGTCAGAACCTGAACAAATAGTAGAGTCAGTAACTCCTGAATTTCCAATTAGAAGGTCTAGCAGAACAATTGTAGCACCACAAAGGTACTCTCCTTCATTGCATTACTTGTTGTTGACTGATGCTAGTGAGCCAGAGCATTTTGTTGAGGCTATGCAAAGAGATGAATCTATTAAGTGGGAGTTAGCAATGGAAGAGGAGATAAAGTCTCTTCGGAAGAATAAAACATGGTCTTTAACCAAACTTCCAGAAGGAAAGAAGGATTTGCAAAACAGGTGGGTTTATTGGTTATAAGAAGAACCAGATGGTAGCAAACGATATAAGCCTACACTCGTAGTGAAAGGGTTCCAACAAAGACAAGGAATTGACTTCACATAAATGTTCTCCCTTGTTAAGATGACTACCATCATAGTTATCTTGAGTATAATAGTTGCAGAAAATCTTTATTTGAAGCAATTAGATGTGAAAACTACATTCCTACATGGGGCTCTTGAGGAAGAATTCTTTATGGCACAGCCAAAAGGTTTTGAAGTACAAGGCAAAGAGAATTTTGTATGCAAGCTTCATAAAAGTTTGTATGGATTGAAACAAGCACCGAGACAATGGTACAAGAAGTTTAATAAGTTTATGAGAAACTCAAGATTTCACAAATGTGAAGAAGATCAATGTTGTTACGTGAAAAAATATGTTAACAACTATATCATTATTGCCTTGTATGTTAACGACATGTTGATTGCTGGTGCTAATATGGTAGAAATTGACAAGTTGAAGAAACAATTGTCAAAAATTTTTGAAATGAAGGATCTTGGTCCAGCCAAGCAAATTCTTGTCATGAGAATTTTGAGGGATAGATCTGAAGGTATTATGAACTTATATCAGGAAACATATGTAGAAAAATTACTTAGTAGATTTAATGTTGGAAATACTAAAACTAGGAATACACCTTTAGGAACTCACTTAAAGTTCTAAAATAGGAAATCTTCTCAGATAGAGGAAGAAGAAAGTCACATGTCTAAAGTGTCATATGCATCTGCAGTAGAGAGCTTGATGTATGTTATGGTTTGCACTAGACCTGACATAGCACATGCAGTGGGAGTTGTGAGCAGATTTCTATCAAATCCCGAAAGGGAGCATTGGGAAGGCGTGAAGTTGATATTGAGATATTTGAATGGCACTTGAAATATGAATTTGTCTTTTAGAAGAAGTAATCTCACTTTACAAGGGCTTTTTTATGTAGATTTGGGAGGTGATTTGGATGGTAGAAAGAGCACAACAAGTTACATTTTTACGTTGGATGGTACAACTATTAGTTAGAAGTCCAAACTTCAAGGGAGAGTCTCCCTTTCAACCACTGAAGCTGAGTATGTTGCTATCTTAGAAGCAACAAAGGAGATGATATGGTTGAAGAAGCTTCTAAAAGAATTAAGAAAAAAGCAAGATGATTCTCCGTGTCAATTTTTTCTCTCATTTATTCTTTCTTTTATTGTCTTGATCATAACAATTGGTATCATCCATACACTGGTCCTGACTCACTGTTTATGGGTAATGGTTTAGGTTTAAACATCTCTCACTCTGGAACACTTTTACTTAATGATTTATCCCTGTCTAATATTTTGTGTGTTCCTTCCCTGAACCAAAAAATCGTTTTTGTCTATAAACTTACCTAACAAACTAACTTTGCTGTTGTTTTCCTGCCAAACTCTTTTTACGTGAAGAATTTGCAAACAGGCCAAACAACCCATAAAGGCTCATGTGTGGATGGACTTTATCTTTGGCCCGCTACCTCACCATCCATCCACAATGTCTGCACAGATTCCTCTGCCTCATGGCACCATAGCCTTGGGCATCCTTCATCTTCTATCTTCAAATTTATTCAACAACACTTTTCTCTAGGCTGCAATAAATTCCAACAATCAGATTGCACATCCTGCCATATTAGCAAAAGTCATAAGCTTCATTTTCATGAATCCACTCTTAAATCTTCTTATCCATTGGAAATAATTTTTTCAGATGTATGGACTTCCCTTATTTTATCAATTGATAATTTTCACTACCATTGCATGTTTGTTGATCATTTTACTCGTTATATTTGGCTTTATCCAATGAAACACAAATCTGATGTGCAAACTATATTTCCCAAATTTAAATTGCTCAATGAAAATTTCTACCACCACACAATAAAAATCTTGTACACAGATAATGGAGGCGAATATATTGGTCTTCGCCCTTTTTTAAGCACTCATGGTTTAAGTCATCACACCACCCCACCTCATACACCTGAACATAGTGGATTTTCATAACGACGCAATCATCACATCGCCGAAATCGGTCTCTCTCTTCTTCATCACTTGGGCTTGCCTCTCACCTATTGGCCTCATGCCATGACCACTGCAGCCTACCTCATAAATCGCCTCCCATTTCCAATTCTTGGGTACAAGTCACCCTATTCCAAACTGTTCCACATTAGCCCGGATTATCATAAGTAAAAATGTTTTGGATGTTTGTGTTTTCTCTAGATTAAACCATATGCTAACCATAAACTTGCGCCAAAGTCTACTTTGTGTGTTTTTATAGGTTACTCAACAGATCAACATGCTTACTTATGTCTCGATCCCAAAACATATAGGATTTACACCTCTCGACATGTGAAGTTCGTCGAATCTGAGTTTCCGTTCACCTCCCTCGTAGCTAAACCCAATCCAAGTGAAGAACAACAAAAAAGTCCACTTCGCTACCCCTTACTCTCCATCCATCCTTCACTCACTAGATCTGCCCCAATCCTCAACCCCAAACGAACCTACCAACACCACTCAATCTTCCCCTCCAACCTTATGACCATCCCCACAACTTTCTAACCCACCACCCACTCTTGTTTCCAATCCCCATGGCATCTCTATTCATATACCAAAAATCGCGGACAGCCTTAGGTTCAGCTCCCCGGCCGTCCGCAAAGCCTCTTCCTCAGCACGTCTTTCAACATGTCCTTCACGCGGGGCCCAAGTGGAAGGAGACCTCCTCACTACCGAGGAAGGCAGTGGCCAATGATCCCGAAGCCTCGACCTTCTTGCTTCTCTTGGACTAGCGGCTTGCGGGAGAGTCGTCTTTCTTCGTCTTCTTCCCCTTATCCCCTACGACGGCAGGAACAATAGTGAAGGGGGGGGATGGCGACTATCCGAGGCCTAGTCCCGACACTCGAGGCCCTGGTCGGTGCGTTGGTCGTAGGGGAAGGAGCCGTTGAAGGACCGACCTCGACGTTCTGTTGAGGTGCAACATCATCCGCCGAATCATTGACCTTCGACGAGTCTTCGCGCGGGCCATGAATTCGCCGTTAAAGATCGTCATACGGGCCATGATATCTGCAAACAAGCAAAAAATTGCATAAGTTAATAGCGACCTCTACAACGATCGGGAAGATCAGAACAACTAACCATAAACCACCCTCGGCAAGTCTGGAGAGCGAAGACATTGGATCAGCGGCCTCGGTGGGATCTTGTCAAGGAGAGTTTTGAGGACGGCAAGGTCAGCCCGCTCGGCGGGGGTCAATCGGTCCTCCGCCCAAGGATCGACTGGTGGGGGCAACGTCGTCCAGTAGAGGGGGAACTTCGGTCGATCCTCCTCATAAAAAATGTATTTCCTGCCTCGACCGCGAATTGAGACCTTAAGAAAACCGATCTTAAAACCCTTGTACGAACCAAGGTAAAGGCTAAACAAACTTTTGTTCGCCCCAAGAAAAGAGACCCAACCTTTGGATGTGGTGGGTCGGGTCTTGTAGAAATGCAGGAATAACGGTATGGTTGCGGTCAAACCAGCCGCTAGGCAGAGGACGTCGAAGGCCTGCATCGACGCCCAGACGTTCGGGTGTATCTGGGTAGGAGCACACCTGATCTCCCTTAGCACCGCCATTTGCCAGTCGACGAACGACACAGTCAGGCCCAAGTCGTGGAAGAAGCAAGTGTAGACATAGAAAAAATCTAGCTTCGCTCCTTCCTTACCATGGCACACCTTCTCGTTGCCCGCGCAGACCTTCACCCAGAGGAACCCGTCCTCCACTTCGTCTCCAAAGACCTTTGTCCGCTCCACCAGGTCCCCGAGGTCGTTCCCCCATCGAAACCTCATCTCATGCGTACACGGCTCATATAGTGCCCACTCATATCCCTGCACCACCGGCAGATTGGCCTGTTCCCCCTTGTCAGCGACGTCGATACTGATCACGTCTCCACTCTCCGCAGGAGCGTTGGTCTGCTCTACCGCTGCGTCGGCCGACTCTTCAGTTGGGCGACCATCATTACTTTGGATGGAAGAATCTATTGAAGACGACACCCCCCTGAGCGACGTCCCTGCATCGGACGAACTGAACAGGGCGAAGACCGACCCGTCGCCCACATATACCTTGATCGCCCCACCGGAGGACCCGTCTAAACTCGATGCACTAGAAGCCATTATTACCTATAGAAAGAGAAGGACAATCGGTGACTCGGGTAGAAAGAGAGAAGAAAGCATGAAAATAACGCCAGCCACACACACCTATTTATAGAAAGGTCTGGGACACGTGGCAGCACCTGAGCCAAACGATCACTTGACGATCAACACAAACATCGCGACGCTTCGCATCCCAACTGACAGGCACGATCTACGAAGCCAGATAACTGTCAGGGAACCCCTTCGGCCCATCGGCACAACAGTCTTTGCAAACCTTCTCGCTTCACCTTCAACCGATCGAGGAAAGAGGAAGATTTCTTGGCGAGGAAGTTACAGCAGATTACGAAGAGAGGAGACATAGAGAAAAAAAGAGTAAAATTGAAGTGGTTCTTAGTAGGAGCTTGGTCTCTACACCAGAAACACAAACCAAAATAAAAAAATACAAATTATTTATGTGTTGGATAAAAAAACAACTTAACATGATCCAAATGTAAAGCCCAACTTAATAAAAATAAATAAAAACACTTGTGTGACTCTTTTATCTGCGGGTTGGTGAGCCAACCCGGCTCGCCACGGGTTCAACCCAGATGAACCGGGTTCTAAATGAGCCAGGTCAAAAATCAACCCGTATTGAAATTTGTAAAAAAAGTTCAACGCAACCCGATCCGAACCCGTGATGAGCCGGGTTAACTCGCGGGTTCCAACCCATTTTGACATCTCTACCTTTTCCCCTATTGAATGTGTATCTTCCCATTTTTATCTTGTGTGATCCCTCTTCTTAGGGCAGAAGAACCCTCGTGCTCTAACATCAAATCACTTCAAGAGGAAGTGGCGGTTGCGGATTTGTTTGAAAATATTTTGAGAAAATTAATTTTATTTGACGTCGAAAAATCAATTTTAGTTTGAAGAAATTAGAAAAATTTAATCTTTTTAATGTGAATTTTTTATTTATAATTAATTCATCATCAATCCATCTTCTAAAAATTTCCCTTTTTTGTGTATCACCTAGCAGCATTACAACAAAGTATAGACTGGAACACTGAACACTTACCGAATGAAGAAAATGAGATAGCCTGTTAAGCTCCAAATTTTGAATCTCTATGCTGCATTTTATTTTCTCAATAAAGGTAAAATTAGAAATATATATATATATATATATATATATATATATATATATATATACTAAAATAAAAAAATAAAATAGAATAAAATAAAATAAAATAACAATATGAAAACAAATACTAAAAATAATAAAACTTAACAACAAAACTAAACATATATTTTCCTGTTCTCCTTCTTTTACTTTCATGTTTTTAAAATATTTTTCATTTTTAATATATTTCACTTTTATTAATTTCTAAAAATAAATTTTGATTACTCGAATGAAATAGGCCGAACCCATGTACCTCCACTCATCAAACATATTCTTTACCCACTAAGCTAATTAATTTTCATGATTTAAGGAGCATTACTAATTTATACGCACTATTTTTTCATAAATCAAAATTAAATTAAATAAACAGCAACTTAACTCAATTAAATAATTAAATTAATTCTTCCATGTTAAGCCTCATCCACTGTATACTCTTACTCAAAAATCCTAAAGCTTTTTTCCAGTCTTACAGTTTCCCAACTCAAAAATGTTTGTCCTGGAAAATTGTTTAACTAGGAAAGTAAAATATCATGCGTACCTAAAATTTTGCAGTCATGAAATATGAAAGTCCCACACCAAATAAATTTGCACAAATAAAATATTCACTATTAATATAAAATAAAAACCTCATATTTCAAAAAAAATAAAATGTCCTTACCCAAAAAACAAAAATCATCCATGAATTAACGTAACTAAAATATTATTCGAAAAAAATATTAATTTAACATACAATTTTTTTTTCCAATTTCTTTCACACGTAGCTTTTTGTACCTTATGTATTTTCATAATATTTTTAAATAAAAATTATAAACAGCAAATCAACTAAAAAATATACAAAATTTATATTATTTTCTTTTAAATTTATTAAAACAAAACAACCACTAAAATAATTATATAACATTATTTTACTCAAATAAAACTCACCTCGTTTGATCTTAACATATGTATAACTCCACAAACATAACCTGAAATATGTTCCCAAAATAAAAATATGCAATCATTAACATATTACTACCAAGTAATATCCAACGGTAACCAACCATTTCTGCGTAACAATGCCTCTTGGAAAGGGTCTTTCCCTTACAAGCAACAACTTTACTCGCTCAACAAAGCCTTGGGTAAAAGCACTCATGCTAAGCTTAGACCAAAATCTTACAATAGAACATAACCCCCTTTTACCCGACTCACCATAGTCTTATGGGATTCTACATATATAAGAGAATTCATATTATAAATAACATTTGTACATTATTAAGTATAACATGCTTCATGACCATAACATTCACCACGACTAGCATTTCACCAAAGCATGCATCATACCAATATCACCAATCATAAGCTAGATGAGCTCACATCCCACAATCCCAAAGTTTTTTCGAGGCTCTGATACCAAGATGTAACATCCCAAATTGGGGTGTTACAATTATGAAGTGTGTACAAAACGTATAACTTAAGATAAGACATTTCTTAATGTGCATCAAATTTATAACATAGTGAACTAAATAATCTTATGACATTCCATGTGACCAAAAACTTACTATTGTTGCCCCAAACAAATATTTCACTTTGGACTTTTTTATTTGGTGCAAAAAGTATAAAACATAAAGCTTGTTACTGCTTAATAAAAAAACCATAAGGCAACTGAGATCTGGCTTCGTTCATAGTTGGCCTGTAATAATTGACTTGACAATTATTAAACAACTAAGACAAAAAGGCAACTACGTTTTACTCCAACTATCAAACTTCCTCAGCTCAAATTAATTTCATATTTCAGATTACAGGAATGATCTGATCATGAGATTAATTCCTATTGATCTCTTGATTTTGGACATTAATGTTGTAGCTAGATCTAATTTTATACATAGTATAGAAACATTTATGAATATATATTTTTGTTTGCGGATCAAAAGACCACAAAAAGATTGTCTAATTATTGAGGATTGCACCCACTCAATATCGGGTGGAACAAAATGTCCAAGAAAGTTCACTAGCTAGGATAGAGTCTAACCTGGCTCTGATACCATATTAGAAGTGGGCCTTAAGCCTAACTCAACCCCACAAAACCGGCTTGTAAGGTGAGGATTGCATCCACTTATATATTGTGAATTGGCTTTATCTCTAGTTGATGTGAGACTTCTAACAGTATTTATATTTACTTTCCATTAAAAGAGAAAAATATATCTCAACAAATTATAATTTCTTAAAAATGTACTCAATTAAATAATCTTTCACTAATGATAAACTATCTTCTTATGCGTAAAGAGATTTGTCTCTTTGCTCTCAGCAAATCTTAACTTTAATCGGATGCACTTTAAAGAATAAGAATGAATAAGAAAAAATAGTGGAACTATTTTTGTTTTTTTCAAATGGAAATAAGTTTAAAACAATATTTTTTATGTTATAAATTAATGGTTGTCTATTGATTTGATACAATTACTCTCACATGATTTATATGATTGATTGATTTGCTACAATTACTTATATGAGTAATTACTCTTTATGAAATTTAAATATTAAATATTTATATAAACTATTTGATTTGTATCCTTCATGGATTACATTTTGTAATACTTGATCTCAATTCTCACTTTTTTCATTCTCTCCTTCCATCTATTATATTTATTAATAGTTTTATTTTATAACACTTAATTATTAATAAATAAGATAGAATTGATTATCATATAAATAACGAAATTTTACAAGAAATAATACGTAAATAAGACATTAACCCAAAAATGAGGTAATTAAGACTTGGTGTTGGAAACTTCGCAAAAACATCAGTATTGGATTAACTACCAAAGCATAGAAAGAAAAAAAGGAAAAATTGTTGATTTAATTTTCTTCGATTACAAAACTACATCCTTAAATTAATTTTCACCTAAACTCAAATGAATTTTGATTCTGTTTCTTTTTGTATATCTTATAAACACAATACCTAAAAGAGCTATGTATGCAACTTTCCTGTTAAAACTTCAACGCCCAATATTTGTCACCTAATTATTATGAAAACCATGAACTATGTTAAATAGGTACAATAAGATAAAAATAGTAATGAACTACTAATTTATACTTAAGTATATATTCAAATTACTATCACAAAAGATAAAGAAACCACCATGGTTTTAAATCCCATTGTATACTTGTATCATTAACATTATATATATATATATATATATATATATATATATATATATATATATATTTTGGTCGGCAAAAATATGTATATTTATATAATAGAGTATTTGGGGTATTCTATCCCCTATACACAGATACTTACAAGATTACCAAAATATATAAAATATAAATGAAAGACCTTAAAGTTTGTATTTAAACAATAAGTCTACAAAACTACCCCCAAACTATAGTATATATATAATCAGACAACCTACCACATTAAACAACTAAGATACTAAAAACATAACATAAATCCTCCAGTAAAAGCTCACTTCACAAAATTTGCCTCCGCACACATGCCTATATTGCATCCATGAAAGGTATCCATATGCGATTCTTCCTTGGTAGAAACTGAACAGTACACCTGCAGCAAAAACAAAACACTCTAGACCACAAAGTCTAGGTGATAAAACATAGATATCCTTTTACAAATACCATATTATTCTTCCTAACTCATGAATGCTCTATTACTCTCCCATGCTACACCTTTTAATGTAAAGCCTCCCTATGGTAAAAACCCCTCAAGACTAAGTACATACCTACTTCTGAAGATTCCTACAACCTAGGTGTGTGATGGGTGCCTACCTATTGATCTTAAGCAATGTAAGGGACAAAAGCACCAATCAGAAAAAGAAAAAGTTACATTTTCATTTTTATGTTTCAACCATGCCCATACTTTCACTTGGGCCATACTGAAGATTTCATTTGGATCTGGTAATTTGTTCTTAAAAACTACATGATTCCTTTGATTCCAGAGATTCCACACTATAGCAATCCACACCCCCCTCCATAACATATTACCTTTATGGTTGAGGTCCAACAGGTGGAAATGTTCAAAATGTGCTTGTACCTGATTATGACATACCCCTAAAGTCCCTGTTCATCTATTGCACATGTTCCAAACTTTGGTAGCAACTATGTAGGTAATGAATAAATGACTTATGCTCTCTTCATGCTCACCACACATAGCACAATTATCATTGTTTAGGTTGACCCCTCTAAGTCTTAAATTCACATTTGTTGGTATTCCATTTAGAATAACCCGCCATATAAAAAACTTCGCAGAGGGGATAACCTTTACTCTCCAAAGGTAATCGAAGAAGTGTTGTTGATCTGCTTCACTTGCTTGTAACTTTTGATATGCTGATTTAACTGTATAAACCTTATCTTCACCATCATTCCACATCCAACAATCCTTTCTTTCCCTAGCAAGAGTTATCTTATGAATGTATTCTGAGAACATTTCAATTTGAGGTCTTTCCCATTCAAACTATTCTCTTCTCCAGGCCAAATTCCATTCCCATTTGTTGTTGTCCCATTTCCCACATTCACTTATTGTTTGTTCTTTCTTATTAGAGTTGGCATATAACCTAGGATAAGATTCTTTAAGTGATCTATCCCCTACCCATATGTCTTCCCGAAATAAAATCCTAGTTCCAGATCCCACTTTCCAATACACACATTGTCAAACCAAGTTTTGTCCTCACTAGAACCATAAATCTTTCTTAAATCTTTCCACCATTTAGATGTGAGAAACTAAAGAACTAGTGGTTACTGAAAACTCCAACCAAAATTTTAAATTTGGATAATTTTCTCTAATTTATTATCACCTTTTAGGTCATGAAGACCATGAAATGAAGAAAGTAGCTAGAATAACATGATAATAGATATTTTTATATAACTTGTTCTTGGTGGTACCTTTAATCAGATAATTTTAACCTTCGAAAAACAAAAATAAATTTATTTACTTATTACATATATTATATTTATACATTGTGGCATTAGAGGATAACCCAAATGATATACTTCTCATAAGTTTAACAAATTTGGTGAATAAATGTGTATAATATTGTAGAACATTCAAATTATAAATTCAAAATTTGTTCTATTTTGATTTGTTTTCTTTTAATAATTTTCTCCATCAAACCTAATAGATGCAACATTTATGTTTCAGATATAGTAATCAAGAACATTCACTTAAACAACTTGTCAAGTTTCCAAACCTTTACTCTTATCGTCCGTTCAGTGCTCATGTACGTTAATCAATCACGAGTATATGTCAAAATGCTCTGATGCTAAAGTCAGCAATTGCTTGATCCACGTGTCAAAGGCGTTATGTTACTAAAGTAAAAAATTGTGTGATCCACGACGGCAGTTAATACTATTATTAATGTGAGATAAAAAAAAAACTCCAACAACCATACCTTTGTCTTATATTTATAGTTTTTCAAAGTAATCTCACACGAATGTTGATCAGTCGACGTGACCCATGATGGACTGGGGTGAAATCCTACAGAGAGTCCAACTAGTGTCAGTGGGATAGTTCACTCCGCTGCATGTTTGATAACCTCATAAGAACTCTTTTTGGAAGTAATCTCACACGCCCGATCGATTATTAGTGTCAACCGACCCATACAGTACAATTCATATTATTAATATAAGTCTTTTTTTTCTCATTCATATGTTCAACATATTCTTTCTCTACATTTATAGGCATGAACAAAGTTAGGAACATTATATTCTAGCACACACATACCATACATGAGTGAAATAATATGTATAATATAATAATCTTTACATAATTGATTTTGGTTTGGTTTGATTCGGTTTACACCAATTCAAAAATTTCATATTCGAAACTAATTTGAATCTTTTAGTTTCCAAAGAAAAATACAAGTTAATCCAAAAAATTCTAATTTCAATTGGTTGTCATTTTCTTAATACTTTTTAGTATTTTTTTTTTTTGGATCCGTTTAGTTATAATGACCCCTAACTAATATATATATATATATATATATATATATATATATATATATATATATATATATAATTAGTTACACAAAAATATATTACCAAATTATAAAGAAATGTTATCAATAACATTTTATCAAATGTTAGGTATATTTTACGGAATTTTAATAATATTTTACATATAAACTGAAATATTTATAAAAATGTTACTAATTTTTTTAATCACATTTAGTTAATAAAATGGTAATATTTTAAAAATGTTATTAATATTTTTAATAACATTTATTTATAAGTTAAAGTGGTAGCATTTTAAAAGTATTATAATTTGCACACATGTGTGTTAATATGCTACAATGTTTTTGGTAGTTTATAATAAGATCAAATATCCATTCATTACACGAGCTCTCACTCTATAATGACTTAATTAAAAACTTGAAACAAAGTTAAATAATATTTCAAAATTAAAATTTCAAAATCAATAAAACATTATAGAAAAAAAAGTGATCATGATAATGCTTTATTAATGACTTTAAAAATTAATTAATTAATGGTAAGAAATACTTAATGACCAACGATGAGATGTTTGGACGATCGGGTGGGATAAGCAATGTTGAGCCTGATGAACAAGACCTTTTATTCTAATAAAGAAATATTTCTTCGCGAACTTATCAATAATGCTTCAAATGTAAGTAATCTTTTAATTTGATTTTATATTTATACATTTTTTTCTTATAAGTGTTATCGATCATTGTATATACACACATGCTTTGGATAAAATTCAAGTTGAGAGGCTTATGGACCATAACATTTTACATGATAGGATGATTATAAGATTGGTGCCCCACAAGGGTAACAAAACACTTTCTATCATCGACACTAGTATTGGCATGTCCAAAGCAGGCCGGGCACTAATGTTTCGCATTTGGTTGCATTTTTGTTACATGCTCATTATATTTTAACAATGTGTCTATGTTTTTATTTTAGATTTGGCAGATAGTTTGGGAGTTGGGTTTTACTCTGCTTATTTGGTTGCTCATAAGGTTATCGTCACCTCTAAGCATAATGATCATGATCAATATATCTCGGAATCTCAATGTAGTGGCTCTTTCATTGTTACCAAGGACACCAATGCCCAACGACTCTCAAGGGGGACCAATATCACCCTTTTCCTCAAGGAAAACCAGGTTTATAAATTAACTCATTCACATTTTCTTTTATTTCTTTTGTTCAGTAATTTTATTTAACAGTTGGAGTACTTGGAAGAAACCACCATCAAGAATCTCGTTGTCAAAAATTGCCAACACATTTCCCATCCTATTTACTTATGGAATACCAAAGGGCATTGGCAACTCATTAACATTTGGTTGCACAACCAAGAGAGGGACAAACAATTTGTAGCTCAAAGACTTATGAATCACTTACCAGATGATCTTATATTCTTTATTCTTTCTAAACTGCATTTGAAATCCCTCAAGAGATTTGGATGCTTACAAAGATCATGGACCCTTTTGTTTGAAAATTCTCATTTCATGAACCTCTTTCATAATAGCTTCATTTGTAATAATCATTCCTCCTATGATGACACATCTCTCCTTTTAAGCGTCACTATAGATAGTACCACCTTATATTCAGTTTCGAATGAGTGGTTTCAAAATAAGGAAAAAATATGTTGGCCCAATCCACTTTAAGAGGATCACAATGTCATATTTTATATTTTAGGTTCTTCTACTATTAATGGAATTGTTTGCATATATTCACATGATAAATGAACTTCATGTTTGTGGAACCCAACTAACAACGATTTGAAGGTTATTCCTCCTAGTCCATTTGAGCCTTTACAATACGATATCAATTTTGATCGTCACTATCAAGGATTTGGTTATGATTGTGTTAGAGATGACTATAAGGTAATTATATATCTATCTTTTGGTGATGATACTGATATGGAAGACTTAAATGATTCCAAATATGCACCCATATTGGAGATGTATAGCTTAAAAAGTAACTTTTGGAAGAAACTCGAACATGATATTAATGTGCCTGTGTTTTACGATGATATGGATAAATTGTACTTTGAAGGAATGTGTCATTGGTTGGGTTATGAACTTTATGATAGATGTTTGGTATCATTTGACTTAAGCAATGAGGTTTTAATTATGACCTGGGCACCTTTAGACATACCCAAGGAAATATTTTATAAGTTTGAAGTAGATTATGAATGGAGACACTTATTGATCTTAAATGGGTCAATTGCTTTAATGTCAAATTATGAAGGTATAATTGATCTATATATTTTAGCTGAAGTTAGTAAAAAGGAAGCATGGACTAAACTCCATGTTTTTAGACCCATACCTTGTGTTGTTTACCTTATTGGAACGTGGAATATGGGCAATATACTCTTTAATACCCATGATGATGAACTAGTCTGGTTTAATTTAAGTACCCACAAAATTGAGAAGCTTAATGTGAAGCTTGATGTGAATGTTGTACGTTATGGGGCAGCTTATAAGGAAAGTCGTGTAAGAATTAATAGTTAATTATGTTTCTTATTCTCATCCACTGGTTATCATAATTTTCACTTGTACATATTCAAAATGTTTCATCAATTTCACACTATAATTAAGTATATGATAATTTCTGAAACCAATTGATAATATGAAAATTGATATTTAATTTTATTTTAAAGGTTTAGTCTTTCTCATTTATAATATGATATTGTTTTATTTCAATTTCAAAGTGATCTTTTTTTTACCTTGAAGCATGTGTTATCGCCTTAAAAAAGAAAGGAACTTGTTTTGATGATAAAAGATAAAAGGCTTAAATATATATCTGGTTTCTATTTTTGTTGTTTTTATTCAATTTGGTCCTCACTTTCGTTTTGTGTTCAATTAGGTTCTCGTTTTTGTCAAATTTTGTTTAATTTGGTCCTTTTCACTAACGGTGTTTAAATAGTTAACATTTTTGAACAATACATGCCACGTGTCAACTCCTGGTTTTTATATTTTTAAATATTTTTAATATTTTTTTAATTTCAAAAAAATTGTTCATGTGTCAAGTCACAATTGTTTCATGTGTCAATGCTAGTGCCATGTGTCAGTTTGTGGTAGTTTTATTTAATTACTCGAATCATACCCAGTTTGGTTCCAAAATTTCAAAATGGTACCCACTTTTAAGTTTTTCTCAATTTAATACCCAAATTTGTAATGTGCATCAATGTAGTACCCTGCCACGTGTCAACCTCTGGTTTTTTTGATTTTTTTTTGATTTTTTAATTTTAATTTTTAATTTTTTTTTGCCACGTGTCAAATCCTTGATGTGACACGTGGTATTGTCAGTGACACGTGGCAAGGTATCGCCACGTGGCAAGGTACATGCCAAGTGTCATTGTCTTGATTTCAATTTAGTACCCATATATGTTTATTTGTTTCAATTTAGTCCCTACTCTATTTGTTTGAATTTTTTTTAAAATATATATATTTTTTAAAATAGAGAAATATTGTATCTCTGTTAAGACAAAATTTATTATTTATATAAATGTTATATTGATATTTGTTACTAAAAATGACTTATAAAATTAAGTATTGAATAACATGTTTATCTTTTGTTATTCATGACTTTTACTATTAACTTTAATATAAATTTTAATACTTAATTTTATAAGTCATTTTTAATAATAAATATAAATAATAAATTTGGTCTTAAGGGAGACACAATATTTCTCTATTTTGTAAAAAATTATTTGGACAAAATTGAAACAAATAGAGCGGGTACTAAATTGAAACAAATAAACATATATGGGTTTAAAAACTACCATATATAAATAAACAAATAAACATGTAAATACCAGGGGTTCCAGAACCGCCGGTAAATACAAGGGTTTCAAAACTGCCGGTAAATACCAGGGGTTTCAAAACCGCCAGTAAGTGTTGCTTTACCAGGGGTTAGTCAAAATCGTCGGTAATATGTTAACGACGCTGGTTTTTCTAAGGGAAAAGCAAACCGCGGGTAATGCCTTTAGCGGGGTTAAAAACCCCGGAAATGCCAAAAACAATCCCGTTAAAAATAATTTTTCTTGTAGTGATTAACAAGGAAGGTTAAATTAAGCATGTATTATTTTATGTATCACGCACAAAATAGGCGTAATAAATTGAATCAAACTCATTCGTAAAAATAAAAAAATATTTAACAAAAATGTGCTTTGCAATAATCAAAGTAATATGAAGAATGGTATCGATTGATAAAATAAAAATGCATGTGCTTTGACATCTGATAACTTTTTTTAAGGATAATAATATATTAACCCACTTTTTTTTATCCAATTTTAACCCACCACTTCAATCACTCTTAGATTATCACATCCATCACTAAAAAAAATTAAAATAGATGATTTAAGAGTGATGAAAACGATGAATTAGAAGTAGGTGAAAAAAGTGGGTTAAAATATCATCATTCACGTTGTTGAATTAAAAGTTGATCTTTGGAGGTAGAGATGCATTCTAGAGACTATAGACATTCATTATAATTCTTTTTCCTAGAGTTCACAATTTATAGGAGTAACTAACTCTCGTATTCACGGGGGTTGGACATAGTATCTTAAATCTTTGTGATTTCTACTATTCAATATTTCTTTTTTCTATACTCTTGTGTTCTATTCCTGTTCTTAAATGCATGCATTGATTAATTGCATATTTGTGGGTATCTAATTATTGGACAAAATGTTAGAACCTATGTAAGACCCGTAAAATTAATTAATTAATTAATAAATACGGGTAGTGAGAGCCTTTATGGCATTGAATATTGATTGATGTGATGTGGAAAAGTACTAGCTCAAATGGTTGAGAGTATTTTATTGTGTGAGAGGACTTGGGTTTGAGTCTTATGTATGCCAATTATGTGTTGTTTTAATTATTATTATTAATTTTTAATAATATGCATGATCATGTTGAGTGATAACATAATTATAGAATTTTGTGAATTATCACGAAACACAAATTACTTGAGTGGTTGTGCATTGAATTGATGATGAGCATGGTATGGGTTCGAACTTTGGTGAAGCCCTTTTCTTTGGGCAAAAGAGCGTCTCGCTTAGGTGAGATTTCCTCGCCTAAGTGAGAATTCGAGGAATGATGTGTTGACTATTTTGACTCGTCACCTAGACGAGAGACTGGATTCCTAGGCGAAGGGTGGTCTCGCCCAAGCGTGTAAGGCTCGCCCAAGCGAGAGTTTGAGGATATTTTATGCAAGGTGCCCGCTCAGGCGAGAGATTCTAGCTTAAGCGAGATAGGATTTGGTGCTTGAATGAAGGCTTCTATCCTAAGCAAAGAATGGTGCTAATGGGTATTTCAAGTCAAGCGATATTGTCGTATTATAATGGTTTATGTTTGATTCGTGATGCATGGTCTACTGGGCTTATAGGATATCTCGAAGGTGGGCTTGCTGGTGTTCCTTGAGTTGTGGCTTGGAACGTATCCCTTGAGTTGTGGCTCGGGATAGGGGTTAAGCATGTGGCGTTCCTTGAGTTGCGGCTTGGAATGACGTCCCTTGAGTTGTGGCTCGGGATAACGGATGAACATGAGGAACTCTTGAGTTGTGGCTCGGGTTGGCGAGTGTTGTCGGTGTGAGTGTGCTGGTTGTGGCCAGTACGGATGGGTCCAGATAGATTGCCCTCCTCAGTAATTAGCTGACGAGTTTGGTAGTCTTGGGACATTACGAACTACGTTCGTATTGGGAACTCCACTTGGCGTTATAGTGTGTGATCCGTAGCATGGTTTCCTACACGTGCTCTATCGATTGTGGCCGATAGGTGTGGCAGCAAGGCGTCTTGAGGTACTCACTAGAAAACGTAGAACACGGTTAACATGGTTGTGGCTATATGGGAGGAAATGATGAGATTCCTTTGATGTAGTTGGATATCAAACCATGGTTGTGACCATGTGGGGTCAAAGGATGGAATTCCTTTGGTGTGAATTTGATATCAATCATGGTTGTGGTCATGTGGGATGGCAGGATATAATTCCTTTGATGTGTTTTTGATTTATGTATTTGAATTATATACGAATAAGTGTTTATTATGTTAGCTCACCCTATCTGCTTGTGTTTAGCGATGATTGTGTATACGATAACTCCTTTAGCAGGGTTAAAAGCTCCGAAAATGCCAAAAATAACCCCGTTAAAAACAATTTTTCTTGTAGTGATTAACAGGGAAGGTTAAATTAAGCATGTATTATTTTATGAATCATGCACAAAATAGGCGTAATAAATTGAGTCAAACTCATTAGTAAAAATAAAAAAATATTTAACAAGAAATGTGCTTTGCAATAATCAAAGTAATATGAAGAATGGTATCGATAAATAAAATAAAAATGCTTTCAGATTTTTGAATTACTCTAAAGTGTGTTAAATTTAATTATCATATAAACTACATTCACTTTCCCAAAGTGCTTTGCAATTACACACTTTTAATGCATTCCATTTTTGAGGAAGTACATAAAACATGACATAATATGCATTCCACTTTTAGCAAGCACTAAAACATGTCATAAAATTTAATCCATTTTTATGTACAATATTATGAATTTAAGGTCCCAAACATTTATGATAATTGAATAATGGTTTGATAATATATTTTTTTTCTTATTATTCTAAATGTTAGGAATTAGTTAAGATGAATTCACTACAAAGTGTCTAGCGCATAAATAGATTGAATAATAAAGAAAATTGCAAGTGCTAGACGATAAACGAGAAAGAAAGGAACAAAAAAGGAATCACACCTAGAAATCAATGTAATTTAATTAAAGTGTTAATGATATAATCTTCTTCTAGGGAAAAATTTGCTATAACACAGAGATTACAACTTCACAATTTCTTTCTAATTTAGATAGCAAAGTATTCAACTCTCAGTTAGCTTTCATTGAAAATAAAAGAACTAAATGATTTAGATTACAATTAATAAGAACAAATGTTAAAGAATTCAAACTAAAGATTATCAACAAATGTTAAAAAACAATCCAATGGTTTAGATTTTGTTTAAAGAAGTTGAAGAATATTATGAACATGTCATAAAATTTATTCTACTTTGTGAACAAATATTATGATTTTGGGATAGTTTAAATAATAATGTCGTTCCGGTTATTAAAAATAAATAAATACACTACTTCAATAAATTTGTTTTGGTTTAGGCATAACATCATTATTATTTTTTTTAAATTAGACAACACGTAAGTTGAAATAATACCTTAAATAATGTCATTGGTATGACTGTAAAGTATTTTATTTTTAAAATAAATCATAAACAAGAGGCTTATAATAGTATTCCCTTATTATAGCCTTATACTTTTGACAAGATCATGCTTCAGTTAAGAACATTAAATTAAATCATATTCAAAAAGTTTAGAGAAGGACCACCATGTTTTAAAACCAAGAACTTTATTTTTGTAAAATGCATTATTACAAGGTTGAATTTAAATTTTACAGAAAGTTTACTTTCTTAGGACAATTTAATTGTGGGTTTTGACACTTGATGTAATGGGGAATGGGGCTTTTGTTCAAGCATAACCTTATTTCAACTAAATCCTTACTTCTACAATTCAGTTGTGGTTCAACACCAATTGGTGATGTTTTTATAGTTGCGATGATTTGCCTCGCAGGGTAAGTTCTACCAGGTAATATATTTGCATGTTCAAGTATTTGTTGAAGATCATTCCTTGCATATATATCTAACGTGAGTCTGAAATAATCAAATGGTAGCATATTTGAACACGTTCCATGTTTCATCCATTCTGAATTCCAAAAGTAATTGTTGTTCCAAAGATAATTCGGCCAATCTTGATCAAGTTCATGAACTATTCCGCTAATCTAATAAAATAAATAAATAAAAGTCATCTTCTAAATATAATATCGAAATAATATTATCATAAAATAGAAGCTTACCAAAGAAATATTTAAACCAGTAGATGAGCACAAAGATGGTTGTGGTATGCTGTAATTGGATGGCCACAATCTGTGTATAGTAAACTTGAATGGTATTAGTGAGATTTACGGATTAATTAGTACATTTTAATAAGGTCTTAGTGTACTTGAATTTATTTTAGGACACATTTTGATCATCATAAAATTCATTCCATTTTTGTGTGCAGTATTATGAATTGAGGGTCCCAATTATATAATAAAATAAACAAAAAAGAAATATCATTCTGTGAATATATTATTAAGAAATAGAGCTAAGGAAACATTTAAGTTGATGGATGAACACCAAAATGGTTGTGACATGGTGTAATTAAATAGCCATAAGCTATGTATTGTCATAACTTAATTTATAAAACTTATTTCATAAAACATAACATACCATATGGCTGGCGCATGGTGTGTGATTGGACACCATACCACTTCTCCTCCTAACTTAATTCATACCATTCAATCTTCTTTTCATCTTCTCCTCCTTGCTGAGAACAAATTAATCTCTTTATTTTTGCTAAAATACTTGTGGTCTGAATGTGAAAGGGTGGGAAAGCCCTAGAGACAATGGGCTCCCAAGGGAGTTGGGAGAAACAACCTATAATGGTCTATAAAAGGTAATGATAAACATTAAAAAGGACCATTTTTCGTTTTATTTTTTTTACCACAATTAGGAGCCATATAAAAGGGGAGAATTAGGCAAATTGAAGGGTTTTAGAAGTCTGAAACCTAGAGTGAGAAGGGAGCACGAATTTTGAGTGGGAAAGTGAATTAGGATTGAGAGCAAAACTGTGGTGGTTGAGAGAGCAAAAGGAGGGTTCTTAGGTATCCCAAAGCCTAGGTTAGACAACCTTTTGAAGCAAGGATTCAAAAGTTAGGGGAGCTCTTTTTCATATCTATATGTATTTGGTGACAATCTTTGCATTCTGTGTTGGGCATGAATAAATTGTATGATAGACATAAGATTTTCGTAGCCAATATACTGTGAAATTGAGTTTCTTATGGTTTTGATGTGTATGGGAAATCCTTATGCAAATATATGCCAATAATGAGGTTTGAAATGCTGTATGCGTGGTTGTGGTTAAAAATTCGAATTTTATGGTCAAGTTGGAGTCTGAATCAAGTTCTTAATGCTGGTGTTATGTGATGAAGTGTTTGGGTAATGTTGAATGTGATTTTGGGTCTTGTTTATGTGTTTGGGTGTGCGTAAACAGGGAACTTATCTGCTGATTTCGCTCAGGCGAGCCAGGCTCGCTCAGGCGAGAATTGCAGAGTGGTGACCCTGATTCTGCTCGAGCCACTCGCTCAGGCGGAGGCCCATGGTTTTGGGCAACTTGTTAGCTCTCTCAGGCGAGTGTATCTCGCTTAAGCGAGAAATTGAGGGTTGTGAGACTCGGGTTTGGGGCATCTCGCCCAGGCGAGAGGTTCTCGCCTAAGCGAGAACTCGTGATTGTTTTGTGTGATGTTTAGCTCGTCGCCTAGGCGAGAGTGATGCTCTAGGCGAAGGAAGGGCTCGCCCAAGCGAAATAGGCTCGCCTAAGCGAGACTTCGCAAGTGAGCTGCTGTAGCACACTCGCTCAGGCGAGGAAGCTTAGCCTAAGCGAGACAAGCCTGATCGCTTAAGCTAAGGCTTCTAGCCCAAGCGAGTTTAGTGCAGTTTGTGGGTATTGTTTGTACGCATTTATGAGAACGTGGATCAGGAGATGCTGTGCCATGAGCGGGTAGGTTCATGGAAGGTGATTGGCATGTGATGGTATGAGCGGGGAGGTTCATACTCAATTACTCTCCTGTGAGGATACGAGCGAGGTAAGTTTGCATGTTCCGTGCTCACAATTGAGAGATGCTGCATGCGGAGAGGTACGTAGCTGGTGGATCACATGTGTTGGACTACGGGCGGGCAGGTCCGTAGAGTAGGACTACGAGCGGGGAGGTTCGTAGAGGCTGGACCACGAACGGGAAGGTTCGTGTGAGCATCATGAATCCTGAGTCCATGGCTAACTTTGTTGATTAAATTGGAGTTTACAAGCCTTGGGGGTATTAAGGATGTGATTAGGGTCTAACTATGAGAATATAATTGGGTGTAATTGTATTGTTTACCTATTATGTTTCTTATATTCTGTTGAGCTCACCCTTTCTATTTGTGCTTGGCGATGATCGTGTAATTCTTTACACGAGAGCAGTTTATGATACAGTTGATGCTGCTAACACCTGAGATGGAGAGAGGGCTATCCTAGGGATTTTGAGTTAGGAAATTCTTAGGGTTTTCATTGTTTGTCAGATTTTGAAAATTGTAATAAAAGTACTATTTAGTTTCCTTTAAATTTATAATGCTATTATTATTGTGTTAAATTTTCCCGCGTTTTGGAAGTAATAAAGTGCAACATTTGAACTCATTTATTATTATTTATATATTGATTTATTTAAATCAAGAAATTTCTAGTAAGTTAAATTATTTTTATATGTAAGATAAAATAGTAATTTATTATTTTTATCAATTAAATTATTTGTCATTCACTAATTTTTATAAACTTTCTTCTTATTTATCTTCAAATTTCTCTATCTTTCCCTTAATCCAAACAATCTAATTTTCATCTTTCTTTCTTCTCAAATCTGTTTAAATTCACTCTTTCAAATCTATTCCTGAAAACAAACACAAGTTATAAGAGCGTGTAGAAAGGTTATTAGAATTTACGTAAGTCTTGCTTCAACAGTGTGGAGGAGTAATTAGAAGAATTTTTGGACTAAACCTCACAATACCCTAACCACAAGAGTGTAAGAAAGGTCAAACACTAGCTCAAAGTATCTTTGAATTGGGACAAGGAACATCATAGACTTAGAGTCTATTATATAGTCACTAACACCCACCTCCTACGTTATCCGAGGCGATGTAGGACTTTTCAAGACATGTTCCTTTCATCAGCCCAACATTCTCCACCCTGATCAAAATAAACATATCTTCATTGCCTATATCAACAATCACACTCCACCATAAAGAGTATCACTTGAAATCAAATCGTCTCAAGAATTTCCACTTGGAATCAAACTATTCAGGGAATTTCCACTTGGAATTCAACCATCCCAAGAATTTTCACTTAAAATCAAACCATCCTAAGAATTTCTACTTGGAATCAAACTATCCCAAAAATTTTCACTCAGAATCAAACTATCCCAAGAATTTCCCTTGGAATTAAACCATATGAAGAATTTTCACTTGGAATCAAACCATCCAAAGAATTTTCACTTGGAATCTATCACGTGACTCTACAAGTCACCCTCTGTACTCTATATATAGTTTTCCTTTTGCAATAATAAAATAACTTTTCTCTCTCATCTTACATGGTATCTAGAGCTAAAATTTTTGCTCAACCATGACCTCTTCTTCCGCTGTTACTTCTTCCCTCACTGCAGAAAAATCTTCTCTTCTCCCCCAAACCTTCAATACACCCATTAGTCTCAAATTGGATGAAGACAACTATCTTCTTTGGCAACAACAAGTTCTGGCAACCGTGGAAGGTCTTGATCTGTTATATTTCTTGGATGAATCTTTAGTTTCGTGTGATAATACAACAACCCACACTCCTCCTCCAAATACTGCCCTTCATCGTCAACAAGACCGGCTTCTTCTTGCTTGGCTCCTGGCCTCTATGACCCAACCTCTCTTGACCAAAATGGTGGGCCTTCGTACTTCAGCACAAGTTTGGGGTCGGCTGCGCACGTACTATGCCACGCACACAAAAGCCAAGATTCGAAAGTTAAAGGTACAATTACGTCAACCCAAAAATAATAGAACGATTGCTAATTATCTTCTTGATATCAAGAAGATAGTAGACACTCTTTTAGCTGTTGGATCACCTGTTACTACTGAAGATCATATCGAAGCCATTCTTGATGGCTTACCTGAGGAATTTGATGGGTTCGTCACGTCTCTAACTTCTCGCTTGGATCCATATACCGTGGAAGATGTAGAAGCATTACTGCTGGCTCAAGAAGAAAGGCTTGAGAAACATCGCCTCCAAAAACAACACATGGTGCAAGCTCATATGACTTCTACATCTGATGATCATTCAAGAATCTCTTCTAGACCCCCGTCGAATTCTTTCAGAGGTGGCAGATTTCGCTCTACCAGGGGTGGAAGATCTTCGTCTCGCAATCCCTCTAGACACAATAACACGTACACCACTACTCGCGTGCAATGCCAAATTTGTGGAAAGAATGAACATAGCGTCGTGGACTGCTGGCATAGGTATGATCAAGGTTCATCCCCTCAGATTAATGCTAACTCTGCTCAGTTTTTCTCAACAGAAGACACAACTTCATCCATTCTGGGTGCACCCTCCACCATAAATGATCCACTATGGTATCCTGATAGTGGAGCTACTCACCATATTACAAATGATGTCAATAACTACACCAAGAAACAAGCTTTCAATGGAAATGACGTTGTCAAATTGGGTAATGGTGCAGGTATGAATATTCGTCATGTAGGCACTGCTTGTTATCAACTTACACACACATACAATCACCTATTTTTCTTCACAATCTTTTGCATGTCCCTGAAATCACAAAGAACCTCATGAGTGTTTCAAAATGTGCTCAAGATAATAATGTCTTTTTTGAATTTCATGCTAACAAATGCTTTGTTAAACATCAGGCAACCAAGGAGATAATTCTTCAAGGAAATGTTAAAGATGGTTTATATGTTTTTCCATCCCTTAAAAACATAAACATGTGTTCTGTTAATACTACTACATGTAACTCTGTACAATCTCCCTTTTCTCTTTGGCATTCAAGACTTGGCCATGCATCTATGGCTGTTGTTAAACGTGTGCTCACTGATTGTAATATTACGTGTAATAAGCAATCTTTTATGTGTGACTCATGTATTGTTGCTAAAGCTCATCAAATCCATTTTTCTACATCTAATACTGTGTATGATACTCCTCTTCAATTAGTTTACATCGATATATGGGGTCCAGCACCTATTAATGCAACTTGTGGTGCTCGTTATTACATCTCCTTTTTAGATGCTTTCACACGTTATACCTGGTTGTATTTAATCAATACCAAATCTTAAGCCTTGGCTGTTTTCAAATTATTCAAAACTTTTGCAGAAAACCAAACTGGTCATAAGTTAAAAAGTATTCAAACAGACAATGCCAAAGAGTTCTTATGCTTTAATTCGATTTTATGTGAATATGGTATTCATCACCGCTTAACTTGTCCCTACACTCATGAGCAAAATGGTTCTATTGAACGTAAGCATAGACATATAGTTGATGTTGGGTTATCTATGTTAGCTCACTCATCTTTGCCTATGAGTTATTGGGGGGAGGCTTTTACTTCCGCTGTATACATAATCAATATGCTTCCTACACCTGTCTTGCACAATAAATCTCCTTATCAACTTCTGTTTAACAAAGTACCTGAATATCAATTTTTAAAAACTTTTGGGTGTGCCTGCTATCCTATGTTAAGACCTTACAACACCAATAAACTTAGTTTGCGGTCTACTTTGTGTGTGTTTCTTGGATATACTTCTAACTTCAAAGGCTACATATGTAAATCTCCAACTGGAAAAACCTATATATCAAGACATGTTGTTTTTAATGAACAAAGTTTTCCATATAAAATGGTTTCTAATCCTTTTATCAAAAATGATTTGGTTACTGATTCTACTATATATCATACATCTCCACTAACTGTTTTTAAAACTCAACCTATTCAACATGTGCATGATAATGTCACTTCTCCCGAAGACTTTAATTCTCGTATACCTACTTTCATTGATAATGCATCCCCACATGATTCTTTGGATAACCCTGCTTGTGAACAAAATGATATTGCTTTGTCTCTTGTTACTTCATCTTTTGCAACATCATCTACCGAACACCCAGAACCTTCTCCCTCAAATAACCATCCAATGATCACACGTTCTAAGGCAGGGATTTTCAAACCAAAGACCTTTAGTGTGGAAGCTGACAATGCTCTACGTGAACCCACCACAGTCAAGGCAGCCTTATCTCAACCACAATGGTTTCAAGCCATGCAAAAGGAATATGAAGCTCTGCAACAAAATAACACTTGGACTCTTGTATCACCTCCTTCAAACGCTACCATCATAGGATGTAAATGGATCTTCCGAAATAAGTTCAACGCTGATGGTACGCTTCAACGGCATAAAGCGAGACTTGTCGCCAAAGGGTATCATCAAACTCAGGGTCTCGATTATAATGAAACTTTTAGCCCCGTAATCAAGTTTTCCACTGTACGTATCATTCTCTCCCTAGCTCTCTCATATAAATGGCCAATACATCAGATAGATGTCAATAACGCTTTCCTTAATGGAGAGCTTGAAGAAACGGTTTACATGGAACCCCCACCAGGTTTTTCTCCTCCTGACTAAAATCTTGTTTGCAAGTTAAACAAAGCTATATATGGCTTAAAACAAGCCCCTAGATCCTGGTACTTAAAACTTGCTAACACTCTAACCACTCTTGGTTTCTCTTCTACAAAGAGTGACACATCCTTATTCATAAAGTTTTCAAAAGTGGCTACTGTTTTTGTTTTAATTTACGTAGATGATATTATTATCACAGGAAGTTCTTCCTTAGCCATTCAAAACTTGATTAAAATTCTCCATACTAACTTTGCTCTCAAGGATTTAGGTAAATTGCACTACTTTCTTGGAATTGAAACTACATGGACTCCAGAAGGCAATCTTCATCTTTCGCAGTCCAAATACATACGTGACCTTCTACACAAAACCAACATGACCGGTGCCAGTCCTCAACCCACACCCATGATATCTTCCTTACGTCTAACCCAAGAAGGGTCCACTGCCGTTTCAGATCCCACGCTTTATCGTTCTGTTGTAGGCTCTCTTCTTTATATCACCATCACACGCCCTGAGTTAGCTTTCTCAGTGAATAAAGTATGTCAGTACATGACCAATCCTCAAGAACACCATTGGAAGGCAATCAAGAGGATTCTGCGCTATCTTGCCGGCACCATTAATCATGGTCTTCTCCTCCGACCGTCAAAGCAACTCACTGTCATGGGCTTCTGCGACTCAGACTGGGCAACTGATGTAGATGACCGAAAATCCATAACAGGGTATTGCATATATTTTGGATCGAATGCTGTTTTGTGGAAATCAAATAAACAAAAGGTTGTGTCAAGGAGTAGTACGGAGGTTGAATATAGAAGCTTAGCTGCAGCTCTCACTGATATTATATGGATTACTTCGCTATTAAAGGAGCTGCGCGTTCAAATTTCAACACCCATCCTTTATTCCGATAATTTGGGTGTAGTTTTACTTGCTGCCAATCTGGTTAACCATGCTCGTTCGAAACATTTTGAACTGGATTTGCACTTTGTACGTGACAGGGCTCATCAAAAGCAAATTCAGATCATTCATATGCCATCACGTTTTCAGATCGCAGATATTTTAACAAAGCCATTATCTTTTTCTTCTTTTCAGCACTTTACCGATAAACTTATGGTGTCTGTAAAACCCCTCATAAGTTTAAGGGGGAATATCACGTGACTCTACAAGTCACCCTCTGTACTCTATATATAGTTTTCCTTTTGCAATAATAAAATAACTTTTCTCTCTCATCTTACAGAATCAAACTATCCCAAGAATTTCCACTTCGAATGAAATCATCCGAAGAATTTCCATGTGTTAGCACAAATAGCCTTAATGATTTGGTGCTTGAAGATTTGATGAAGATACATGAAGCCATTGCCTTGGAACATGTTGGAACCATGCTTAAATTGAGGAAGATGTGAAGATTTGATGTTTCACGTATTGATCAAGGCTTGTGTGCGTGCTCTCTATCTAGTTTATTCATGAAGAAAATAAGCTTGAAGATTGGTGTTCATGTTATAGACCATTTTGCATTGTATAGATGTATAGGGTCTTAGTTGTGTCTTTTAATATGTTGAAATGTTTTTCAACAGATTAAATGGTGTCTTTTAATTTGTTGAATGACTTTTTAACAAATTAAAAGGTTCGTTTTAGTAGTTTTAACCGATACATATTCAATCAGTTGATTTATTTTGTAATTGACTAATTTCACTTAAGTTAAGTAAAATCAACCGATTGATTTGAAAATAAACCTGTTGAATTTCGTAACAGTTTGCCTACAAAGTTTGTTTTTCTCGAAAGAGAGGTAACACTTACCATTTTGAGCGCGAAGACTGTTTGGAATCAATGGAATACTCTCTCTTTCGTGATCATACAGATGTGCAACTGTTGAAGATTTATCTTAGATCATTCTTGGAGCTTTTAGCTTTGTGTTTGAAGCTTGGAGAAAGAGGTTTTTATAGGCAAGGTTTTGCTACCACTGAGGTTTGATCTTTCTCAAGTTTTTGGGTTTGATCTTTTGAAATAGTGCAAAATCAGGCTTGGGTTGCCTTGACTAATTGGATATAGCTCAGGTTTGAGTGAACTAATATAAATATCTTATGCATTGTACTTGTCTCTAACTCTTCTCAATTGTTTAGCACTTTAAAGTTTAAAGAAATTTGAATTGAACCATATTTTTTATATGTTATGTTGTGTATTCCTTAATTACTATACTTGTTAACTAATTTTCTCATTACCTAAAACAATATCCATCTTAAGTAATATTTTAATACAACTCAATATAAGTGATTTCTCTTTTAATAAAACTTTTTTTTTTCATTTGTGGAGAAATCTAAAAAAACTAGCATGTTCCAAGTGAAATCAAACTAAAATTCGTTGAATAAAATTTGGAGTTTTAATTTTGTGTGAATAAGAAAAAATTATTATTCTAAGAAAAAAAATCTAACTAAATATGGTTAAACTAGTTTTTTCATAATATTTTGTACAAATATCATGGTAGGAAACCCGAGCTTATGTTTAATTAAGACATGATAGTTGGGTCGATGGAAATTTCAAAGAAAATTGTTAATATATATATCTATATATATATATATATATATATATTATTTAATAATTCAATTTAAAGTGAGAATAATAAATTTTTGAATATCTTTCCAGAAAGATGATGTTTTCATGATTCTACACCATGTTTCTTCTACTAAACTAATTCTAGTAAGGATGAATAGTGGAGGGTAAGATGAAGTGTTACATCCAGTTTAAAGGAGAACTTTTGCTAAGGCTTTACAAAGTTAAAACTTAACTCCCTTTTGGGAAACCTCCCTTTTTGGGGAGGGATGAAACATGATCTTTGGAAGCATAGACACATTCCGGAGGATAGAGATATTCATTATTATACTTTTTCCTAGAGTCCAAAATGTATAGGAGTAACTTACTCCCATATTCACGGGAGTTGGACATAATATATCTTCAATCTTTGTGATTTCTACTATTCAATTGTATGAATTGATTGATTGCATATTTGTGTGTATCTAATCATTAGACACAATGTTAGAACCTAGACTAGAATAAAACAATTAATTGAGTGTGAATGACATAAAGTACATCATTGGTCATTCCTAGCATCCAAATTTAAAGCTTAATGCAAACTTAATATGCTTTAGAGGGAAAATATTTGACTTTGACTAAATTAGTGGAAATTAAGAGATTATGTTGGAGAAGGTTCAGCACAACAAACAATACAGTGGGCCTTTAAACAAACTCAGTTGTGGTTCTACATATATTCCTTTTATATATTTGGATAAATAGAGTCATTGTCGCACATGTTTGTTCAAATGTAATTAGTCCAATTATGAGGGTTGGGCAAAATAAACCAAACTGCACTGCATTATCAAAAACTGCACTGAACTAAAAAACTGTTCGCATGAACTGCACTGAATTGAAAAACAATTTAGATGAACTGAACTGAACTGTTATTCTTAAAAATAAACTGGACTGCACTACACTGAACTACACTGCACTATAATATAAACTGAACTAAACTATTATAAACTGAACTGTTTTATGAACTACACTACGTAAGATCTGAACTGCACTATTTTTGGACTGAATTGCACTAATTTTTAACTTAACTACACTGTTTTTGAATCGTTTTTGAACCGAATTGCACTGATTTTGAATAAACTTCACTCTTTTTGAACTGAATAGTACTATTTTTGAATCGGATTGCATTGATTTTGAATTGAATTGCACTATTTTTGAACTCAATTACACTGTTTTGAATCGAATTGCACTAATTACATATGATTGTACTACACAATAATAATCTAAAGTTTATAATTTGAAAGTGCGTAGAAAATAATATTTGAAATATGCATCATACTTCAATACACCAATTAACACCAATTACGTTAGTACCAATATTTATATTTATTATACTAATTTCAATATTTAAGTTACAAAAAACTTTAATATAAATAAAAAATTATAAAAATGTTAGCTGTCACAAAATTTAATTCTTAAAAATAACTTCCGTAAAATCATAACATAAAAAGAACATTACATAATAAAATTCATTCAAAATAAAATAAGATATTGAATTAATTTATAATTTTTTTAATAAATTAATTATAAATATTTTATATTTTTCTCAAAGAAAAAGTAAAGAAAAAAATTAAGACAAAATAAAATAAATATTTCAATATGAAAGAGAAAGAATAGAACGTAAGACATAAAACACATAAGTCCAATTCTTATCCTAATACCAATATTTTTATTTGAGGTATTTTGCTCTTTCAATCTACTATAGTTCAATAGTTAACTTAACATAAGTTTAGTTTCTTAAAACTGAACTATTTTATAGTACAATTCAATTATTATTATGAATAGTTTAGTATATTTTAGTTTAATATAGTACAATTAACTATAGTTTAGTAAATTATGCCCAGCCCTACCAATTATAGAAGACTATGCTTTGGAAGCTATTTTTAAATTGATTACGGAAATTGTAGTAGAAATTTTTTAGTTTGAGTGTTTATTTTTATATCTAAAAGTGGTTGATCGTGACTCATTTATCTTTTAGTAATTTATTATTAGACAATTTAGTAACTATATTATGCTAATAGAAGATTATAACGTTGTGATGAATTAATACCGCATTTTAAACATGTCTAATAATAAGTATGAAAGCTTTAAATTATAATAAAAAGTATAAGCAATAAAAAAATTAGTTCATTAATAAGTTTTATTTATAATCATCAAAACAAGTTCCTTTCCTTTTTAGGCGATAAGATATGCTTTAAGGTAAAAGATCACTTTGAAAATTGAAATAAAATAAGGTCATATTATAAATGAGAAAGACTAAACCTTTAAAAGAAAATTAAATATTAAATTTCATATTATTTGGTTTCATAAATTATCATATGCTTAATTATAATGTGAAATTGATGAAACATTTTGAATATGTACAATTGAAAATTATGATAACCATTCATTTACCACATTGATGAAAATGAGAAACATAATTAACTATTAATTCTTACAAGACTTTCCTTATAAACTACTAATTGCAATCCGTTACTACATGTAACATGCACATTAACCTTAAAATTAAGCTTCTCAATTTTGTGGGTACATAAATTAAACCAAACTAGTTCATCATCATCTGGAGTATTAAAGAGTATATTACCCATATTCCATGTTCCAATAGGGTAAGCAATGCAAGGTGTGGGTCCAAAAACATGGATTTTTGTCCATGTTTCCTTCTTACCAACTTCAACTAAAATATATAGATAAATTGTACGTTCAAAATTTAACATAAAAGCAATTGACCCATTTAAGATCAATAAGTGTCTCCATATGTAATCTGCTTGAGAATTATAAAATATTTCCTCGGGTATGTCTAAAGGTGTCTTGGTGATAATAAAAACCTCATTGCTTAAGTCAAATGATACCAAATATGCTTCCGCAGCTTCATATGGATAACCCAACCAATGACACATTCCCTCGAAGTAGAATTTATCAATATCATCATAGCACACAGGCAAATCGATATCATGTTCGAGTTTCTTCCAAGAGTTCCTTCTTAGGCTATACATCTCTACTATAGTTGCATATTTGGGATCGTAAAAGTCTTCAATAGTAAAAGCGTCATTTAAAGATACATGCTTAATCACCTTATAGTCATCTCTAACAGAGTCATAGCCAAATCCTTGACAATTACGGTTAAGAGGGATACCATATTGTAAAGGCTCAAATGGACTAGGAGGAATGACCTTGAATTCATTGTTTGTCGGGTTCCACAAATACATAGTTTCTCCAACATGTGAGTATATGCAAATAATTCCATTAATACTATAAGAACCCACAATAGAACACAAAGCAGAGTAATCCTCTTGAAATGAATTTGGCCAATCTATTTTTTCCATATTTTGAAACCTCTCATCAGAAACTGAATATAAGGTGGTACGATCTATAGTGAGGCTTAAAAGGAGAGATGTGTCATCATAAGAGGAATGATTATTACAAATGAAGTTATTATGAAACAAGTTCATGAAATGGGAATTTTCAAACAAGAGGGTCCATGATCTTTGTAAGCATCCAAATCTCTTGAGGGATTTTAAACACAGTTTAGAAAGAATGGAGAATATAAGACCATTTGGTAAGTGATTCACAAGTCGTTGAGCTATAATTATTTTGTCCCTCTCTTGGTTGTGCAACCAAATGTTAATGAGTTGCCAATGCTCTTTGGTGTTCCATAAGTAAATAGGATAGGAAATGTGCTGACAGTTTTTGACAACGAGATTCTTGATGGTGGTTTCTTCCAAGTACTCCAACTGTTAAATAAAATGAGTGAACAAAAGAATAAAAGAAAATGTGAATGAGTTAATTTGTGAACCTGGTTGTCCTTGAGGAAGAGGGTAATGTTGGTCCCCCTTGAGGGTTGTTGGGTATTGGTGTCCTTGGTAACAATGAAAGATCCATTAGACTGAGATTCCCAGATATATTGATCATGATCATTATGCTTAGAGGTGACGATAACCTTGTGAGCAACCAAATAAGCAGAGTAAAACCCAACTCTCAAACTATCTTCCAAATCTAAAATAAAAACATAGACACATTGCTAAAATTAATGAGGGTGTAACAGAAATGCAACCGAACGCGAAATATTAGTGTCTGACCTGCTTTGGACATGCCAATACCAGTGTCGATGATAGAAAGTGTTTTGTTACCCTTGTGGGGGACCAATCTTATAATCATCCCATCATCTAAAATGTTCTCGTCTATAAGCCTCTCAATTTGAATTTTATCCAAAGCCTGTGTATATATATATAATGATCAATAACACTTATAAGAAAAAAAATAAAAAATATAAAATCAAATTAAAAGATTACATACATTTGAAGCATTATTGATAAGTTCACGAAGGAATATTTCTTTATTAGAATAAAAGGTCTTGTTCATTAGGCTCAACACCTTGCTCATCTTGCCCGGTTGTACAAACATCTCATCATCGTTGGCCATTACAATTGGTTTGGAATAATGATAAACCAAATGGAGCCAATTCAACAAATCAAATCCACTCATAACTAGATTTATATTCGATTATAAAAACCACTAAATTTTAATCTCTTAATAGAAAACTATTATACACTCTTACTTTTATTATCTAATGCAAACATCTAATCATTGACCATTACAATTGGTTTGAAATAATAACCAACCAAATCCATGCAATTCAACAAAACAGAACCACTCATAACCATTTTTATATCCATTTATCACAACTGCCAAGTTTTAGTTTTTTAAAAGAAAAACATCATACACTTTTACTTTTTATTATTTAATTTAAAAAACATTAAGTATTTCTTAATATTAATTAATTTTTAAAGTTATTAATAAAGCATTATCATGATCACTTTCTTTTTTTCTTAAATGTTTTTTTTTTAATTTTGAAATTTTAATTTTGAAATATAATTTAACTTTGTTTCAAGTGTTTAATTAAGTCATTATAGAGTATGAGCTCGTGTAATGCACAAATATTTGATCTTATTATTGCAGGAACGTTTTTGACTTTCTATAATGCTCTCCTAAAAGCTTAATGAATCTTTATTAATGTAGTTTCTTTTATTGTTTGTGTATTTCTATTACTTGTGATTCATTGTTTTCAAAACAAACTCCACGAAGAGATAAATATTGTGAAATGAGGATGGGATGCTCAAGTTCTTGGTGAAGCCTCTCATAAGTTCAGATTTTTGCTTGCAAGTAAAATGTCTTTGTTCAAATCATTAATAGGATTTTCCATAATATTGTAATTTATGGAAATCCATAATATTTCTAGCTGCTTATTTTGTTATTAATGGTGAATGATGGAACTATGTAATACATGAGAATTATGAATTACTAACTTCCTTGCCAACATTGTAGGGTGATGAATGTAAGTACCCTTGTTCTCGTCTAATCATTCCGACAAATTCAGTTAGCTCTATCAAAACATACTTTTTTTATTCTTTGCATTTTAAATGAAAATTGAGCTTTCTGAAATCAAAATTAATATTTTTTTTAACATTTGTATTAATTAATATTTGTGTGAAAAATGTTATAGAAAGTTTATGAAGTTCTAAAATTAATATTTTAAGAATTTTTTAAAATAAAATCTCTTTAAAAAAGTTGATGCCACATAATAAATATTTTAAAACTAAAAAATAATATTACATAAGATTTTAAAATAAAAAAAGGGTTAAATATGTCTTTGGTCCGTCAAGTTTCAGCGAAATTTGGAATTAGTCCCTCATCAAAAAATTTGACCAATTTAGTCCTTCATCTTTCAAAATGCATGAATTTATTCCTTTTAACCAAATTTTGTTAAGTTTATCTGACGTTTCAAGCGCATTTCATGATAGTATTTAAATTATTTACACTGTTTGACACATTTTTGCTTCAATGTTAACTTAAATACTATCATAAAATGTGCTTGAAACGTAAGATAAACTTAACAAAATTTGGTTAAAAGGACTAGATTCATACATTTTGAAAGATGAAGGACTAAATTGGTATAAAGTTTTGATGAGGGACTAATTCCAAAATTCACTAAAACTTGAAGGACCTAAAACATATTTAACCCATAAAAAAATACGTTAGTACCAATATTTATCCTAATACCAATATTTTTATTTGAGGTATTTTTGCTCTTTCAATCTACTATAGTTCAATAGTTAACTTAGTTAACTTAACATAAGTTTAGTTTCTTAAAACTGAACTATTTTATAGTACAGTTCAATTATTATTATGAATAGTTTAGTATATTTTAGTTTAATATAGTACAATTAACTATAGTTTAGTAAATTATGTCCAGCCCTACCAATTATAGAAAACTATGCTCTGGAAGCTATTTTTAAATTGATTACGGAAATTGTAGTAGAAATTTTTTAGTTTGAGTGTTTATTTTTATATCTAAAAGTGGTTGATCGTGACTCATTTATCTTTTAGTAATTTATTATTAGACAATTTAGTAACTATATTATGCTAATAGAAGATTATAACGTTGTGATGAATTAATACCGCATTTTAAACATGTCTAATAATAAGTATGAAAGCTTTAAATTATAATAAAAAGTATAAGCAATAAAAAAATTAGTTCATTAATAAGTTTTATCTATA
This sequence comes from Vigna unguiculata, assembly GCF_037176805.1. Classification (NCBI taxonomy): domain Eukaryota; kingdom Viridiplantae; phylum Streptophyta; class Magnoliopsida; order Fabales; family Fabaceae; genus Vigna; species Vigna unguiculata. Next base: position 31,266,680 of record NC_140797.1, read on the forward strand.
ATCATCAAAACAAGTTCCTTTCCTTTTTAGGCGATAACATATGCTTTAAGGTAAAAGATCACTTTGAAAATTGAAATAAAATAAGGTCATATTATAAATGAGAAAGACTAAACCTTTAAAAGAAAATTAAATATTAAATTTCATATTATTTGGTTTCATAAATTATCATATGCTTAATTATAATGTGAAATTGATGAAACATTTTGAATATGTACAATTGAAAATTATGATAACCATTCATTTACCACTTTGATGAAAATGAGAAACATAATTAACTATTCATTCTTACAAGACTTTCCTTATAAACTACTAATTGCAATCCCTTACTACATTTAACATCCTCATTAACCTTAAAATTAAGCTTCTCAATTTAAACCAAACTAGTTCATCATCATCCGGAGTATAAAAGAGTATATTACCCATATTCCATGTTCCAATAGGGTAAGCAATGGAAGGTGTGGGTCCAAAAACATGGATTTTTGTCCATGTTTCCTTCTTACCAACTTCAACTAAAATATATAGATAAATTGTACGTTCAAAATTTAACATAAAAGCAATTGACCCATTTAAGATCAATAAGTGTCTCCATATGTAATCTGCTTGAGAATTATAAAATATTTCCTCGGGTATGTCTAAAGGTGTCTTGGTGATAATGAAAACCTCATTGCTTAAGTCAAATGATACCAAATATGCTTCCGCAAGTTCACATGGATAACCCAACCAATGACACATTCCCTCGAAGTAGAATTTATCAATATCCTCATAGCACACAGGCAAATCGATATCATGTTCGAGTTTCTTCCAAGAGTTCCTTCTTAGGCTATACATATCTACTATAGTTGCATATTTGGGATCGTAAAAGTCTTCAATAAAAGCGTCATTTAAAGATACATGCTTAATCACCTTATAGTCATCTCTAACAGAGTCATAGCCAAATCCTTGACATTTATGGTCAAGAGGGATACCATATTGTAAAGGCTCAAATGGACTAGGAGGAATGACCTTAAATTCATTGTTTGTCGGATTCCACAAATATATAGTTTCTCCAACATGTGAGTATATGCAAATAATTCCATTAATACTATAAGAACCCACAATAGAACACAAAGAAGAGTAATCCTCTTGAAATGAATTTGGCCAATCTATTTTTTCCATATTTTGAAACCTCTCATCAGAAACTGAACATAAGGTGGTACGATCTATAGTGAGGCTTAAAAGGAGAGATGTGTCATCATAGGAGGAATGATTATTACAAATGAAGTTATTATGAAATAAGTTCATGAAATGAGAATTTTCAAACAAGAGGGTCCATGATCTTTGTAAGCATCCAAATCTCTTGAGGGATTTTAAACACAGTTTAGAAAGAATGGAGAATATAAGATCATTTGGTAAGTGATTCACAAGTCGTTGAGCTATAATTATTTTGTCCCTCTCTTGGTTGTGCAACCAAATGTTAATGAGTTGCCAATGCTCTTTGGTGTTCCATAAGTAAATAGGATAGGAAATGTGCTGACAGTTTTTGACAACGAGATTCTTGATGGTGGTTTCTTCCAAGTACTCCAACTGTTAAAGAAAATGAGTGAACAAAAGAATAAAAGAACATGTGAATGAGTTAATTTGTGAACCTGGTTGTCCTTGAGGAAGAGGGTAATGTTGGTCCCCCTTGAGGGTTGTTGGGTATTGGTGTCCTTGGTAACAATGAAAGAGCCATTAGACAGAGATTCCCAGATATATTGATCATGATCATTATGCTTAGAGGTGACGATAACCTTGTGAGCAACCAAATAAGCAGAGTAAAACCCAACTCCCAAACTATCTTCCAAATCTAAAATAAAAACATAGACACATTGCTAAAATTAATGAGGGTGTAACAGAAATGCAACCGAACAAGAAATATTAGTGTCTGACCTGCTTTGGACATGCCAATACCAGTGTCAATGATAGAAAGTGTTTTGTTACCCTTGTGGGGGACCAATCTTATAATCATCCCATCATCTAAAATGTTCTCGTCTATAGGCCTCTCAATCTGAATTTTATCCAAAGCCTGTATATATATATATATATATATATATATATATATATATATATATATATATATATAATGATCAATAACACTTATAAGAAAAAAAATGAAAAATATAAAATCAAATTAAAAGATTACATACATTTGAAGCATTATTGATAAGTTCACGAAGGAATATTTCTTTATTAGAATAAAAGGTCTTGTTCATTGGGCTCAACACCTTGCTCATCTTGCCCGGTCGTACAAACATCTCATCGTTGGCCATTACAATTGGTTTGGAATAATGATAAACGAAATGGAGCCAATTCAACAAATCAAATCCACTCATAACTAGATTTATATTCGATTATAAAAACCACTAAATTTTAATCTCTTAATAGAAAACTATCATACACTCTTACTTTTATTATCTAATGCAAACATCTAATCATTGACCATTACAATTGGTTTGAAATAATAACCAACCAAATCCATGCAATTCAACAAAACAGAACCACTCATAACCATTTTTATATCCATTTATCACAACTGCCAAGTTTTAGTTTTTTAAAAGAAAAACATCATACACTTTTACTTTTTATTATTTAATTTAAAAAACATTAAGTATTTCTTAATATTAATTAATTTTTAAAGTTATTAATAAAGCATTATCATGATCACTTTCTTTTTTTCTTAAATGTTTTTTTTTTAATTTTGAAATTTTAATTTTGAAATATTATTTAACTTTGTTTCAAGTGTTTAATTAAGTCATTATAGAGTATGAGCTCGTGTAATGCACAGATATTTGATCTTATTATTGCAGGAACGTTTTTGACTTTCTATAATGCTCTCCTAAAAGCTTAATGAATCTTTATTAATGTAGTTTCTTTTATTGTTTGTGTATTTCTATTACTTGTGATTCATTGTTTTCAAAACAAACTCCACGAAGAGATAAATGTTGTGAAATGAGGATGGGATGCTCAAGTTCTTGGTGAAGCCTCTCATAAGTTCAGATTTTTGCTTGCAAGTAAAATGTCTTTGTTCAAATCATTAATAGGATTTTCCATAATATTGTAATTTATGGAAATCCATAATATTTCTAGCTGCTTATTTTGTTATTAATGGTGAATGATGGAACTATGTAATACATGAGAATTATGAATTACTAACTTCCTTGCCAACATTGTAGGGTGATGAATGTAAGTACCCTTGTTCTCGTCTAATCAATCCGACAAATTCAGTTAGCTCTATCAAAACATACTTTTTTTATTCTTTGCATTTTAAATGAAAATTGAGCTTTCTGAAATGAAAATTAATTTGAAGCCTTTCCTGCTTTTCTTCTCTAGCTGTTTGTTAAAGGGTGTATTGTCCTCATTTATACGTACTTCTTAAGTTAATCATTGTTGGTCTCTTTTGTTTTGGATTCAGCAATTCAAGCTCTTTTTGAATGTTTGGGTTTGTTAAAGACTTATGTCGTTCTATTGTACCTTATAAGACTAAAGAAAATTAGGAAAGGAAATAATACATGAATACCAAGTTCCTCACTAGCAAACATACCTCACCTCTCTGTTAAGACAAAATGTGCAGAAAATAACTTTGGAGTTCAGGCACAAATCTGAAAATAAATTAGTTGGAACATATTATGGAGAAGATAGTGGAAGTGGTTGAAGGCTTGAAGTTTGTGTATATGTGTATTTACTTCTGTGATGATTGGTATATTTCTTAGTTGGAACGTGGTTGAAGGCTTGAAGACAACACAAGGAGCAGTAAATTTAATCTGCTTCATGAAGGTGATCACTTTTCATCAATCATATCTGTTTGGTAGCAATAGTGGTTAACAAAATTCCTTATAACTGTAGGAGTTAATGGAATCGGGGATGTTTATGTTGTGCAATTACTCACTCGATTTGGTAAGGTTTTATTAACTCTGTCTTATTTTATCCAAAAGGTCAAATTGTCTTAAGTAGATGATTCTCATCTAGTGTTTTATTAGCTTAAATTATCTATAGTGTTGCAGATGTAACAATACTTTATTTGGATTGTTTTCCCTTTTCAATGATGTTCTTGTTCTGTCTATAAATTATTTTAAAAATTATTGATGTGGTATGAAATTATGGGAAATTATGATAGGTGGTACTAGCAATAGGAAAGATTTGTTATGAAATTCCATCAATATTTGGTAGATATATGCTTTGTTGTCCTCCTCCATCCAAAAGAGGAAATTTTTTAATACAGGGCTTGCTAGCAAGAAAAACTTGAATTTGTTAAAATAATGCTAGAAAAATTATGAGTATACTTAATACCAAGGTCCAAATTAATGTTCTATCTATATGGTATCCCTTTTTCGTTGTCTCACAGTTCTTTATCAAGCATTATTTACTATAGGATAAACTTCGGAATTCACAAAAATATTCCTCAAATAAGGAATGAGATTTATGTTATTTAGTGAGTTTGATATTTGGCTGTGTTGGCATAATGCATCAAAAACCTTTTCTCTTTGATTTCTTAATATCAATTTTCATTTTTTACAGCCTCAATATTACTGGATAGGAAATGATGTATAACTTGGTTTCATGGCTACTGCAAGGTATATTCATTCCACTTTCTAGTGTTCACTCTATTCTTTTGTTTTCTTTCCTCACTAGGAGCTTTTAAATATTAGATATTGTATACAGGTTAATCATTTCTTAACACTACTAAAATATTTAATTTTAACGAAGGTTTACCTGATATTTATGTCCTTCAAATTTTTTTATGTGAAAACATAAATAACACCTAAAAGAACTTTTATACAATGAGACTCTTTATGAAGTTTGATTGGAAACTACTGCATATTGAGAATAAATGTAGAACTGAAAATGGTTAAAGAATATTTTTAGTAGTATATCACAAATTAATAATCTTAATACGTGATACAATATTAGTTAACTTTATAGTATTTCTCCTAATGCCACTTTATGCACATTCAACTAAATATATATATATATATATATATATATATATATATATATTAATTGAATGTGTATAATATTCTACTTTTTTGTGTAATATTTTACAAATACATATATAAGAGATAACTTTGACAATTATCTCATATTTTACCATCATGTCCACATATATATGATAACTACTATGTACTTTGTCTTTGTGTTCTGTTTCTCTAAAATGATAAATCATCATTGTTTATATATTTTATACTAGTTTCTTAAATAGTGGTTAACTATCTAATCAAACCTTTTTGTCAGGAATGCTGAAAAGTTTGGAAAGATCTTCGGCCAAGAAAACATGTAATCAAATAAATTCCATAGAAGGTGGGTTCATGTGGTAGTTATTATAAGTTAGCATTGGGTGAAATATGAAATATATTTGAAGATTTTTTGTCATAAATTACTTACCTTCATATACTTCATACAACGAGTTTGCTCGAGATAAAAATGTTATCTTTTTCTTGATATTACTAACAGAGAGACTAATAAAGATATTTTGTGTTATTATTATGGGTTTTAATCATACAAAGGGATGAAACAATCAAACAGCCACTAGCAACAAGAACAAAACATTGGTCCTCCAACATTCTGTAAAATTTGAACATGAGATTGAGTGTGGTGGAGGTTACATCAAGCTTCTCTTTGGATTTGTTAATCAAAAGAAGTTTGGTGGGGATACACCTTATATGTATGTTCCTTATTCCATGTTTTCTACTTTGTTTTTCTTCTTGGTTTATGTCAAATGAACGAATAGTAAATCTGCAACCTAAATAAGTTAACTTAATGGTGCCTATAGCTCATTACACAATCATACAAACTGTTGAGATATAAAACATGTCTACTAATGAGTGAACCTTATTACACAGAAGATTCAACATCAGTATTTCATACTTTAATATTTTGATAATATTTTGTTTTTGTTTATTTTTATTTTTATACTTAAAATTTTTCGCTAAATTTGAGTGATTCCACTGTTAAATATGTATTTGACATATGATGTGACACTACAAAAAAATATGTCAATACCGACGTTTATTTTTGTAATTTACGTCATTTTTAACTGTCTTTATTTACTTGAGTGAGGGTTTCCTGAAATGTCGTAATTCTTGCTGTCACAAGGTATAATATAGCAGTTATAGATGAACCGCCGCAACAACTGTCATTTTATACAACGTATAAAGTGGCGGTTTAAAGAGGCAAAAAGCGTAAGTTAAAATTGATGTAATATTTTTACTGGATGACAAATATAATGTGAAAAACAACGCTTTAAACTGACACTATTATCATTATATTATGACATTTTTAAATGTCACCAGTTCAATTAATTAGAATTAATTCTGATATTAATTACGTCATTATCAAATGTATCATGTGACGTAATTTTAATATTTAATTATTTATTCATTTTTAATATTTCTTATACTTTCATAATTCGATAAAATTATTTTTTCATGATAATTTAAAAAATATAAAAAATTATAGCACTATCAAATAGAAATTGATAAACTAAATTGATTCATTGTCAATATAACATAACTACACCAAAGTACCAATTCAAGCATTTGAAAAAAAAAAGACAACATTAAGAGTACCAAAATATTCAAGCATCTAAGAAAAAAAGACAACATTAGAAGTCCTAAGTCTAAGGTGCTTTGCTTCTACCACTTGATCCTAGTATTTCATGCGGAGATGGCACACCACTTTCAATATTTGGTGCCTGCAATGAAGAAATAATATAGTATATATGAGTAAGTGAAATTGAAATAAATTATGACATCCACACAGTAAGTTTAAGTAATTTACTAATGTAAATTATAACTAATGTAAATTATGAAATAAGCTGGACAAAGTTTGCAGCAGCTTTAACTTGCAAGTTGTCCAAGTTTTATCCTATACAAATAGAGAAGGTATATATGAAATTGGAGTTCATGCCATGTAATATCTGATTAGAGAGAAAAAATTGCTGCAGATCCTTACAAACAATAACACCAATAATGTACCAACATAAATAACTAGTATGCAGAACCACAAAAAAAAATGTATTTGTTAATAAATTTCAGTCAAAAATTACAGATTATGATCACAAAAAAATAACCATGTTTCAGAACATGAAAAAATGCTGAAATCATAACTAATCACAAGCACCAAGCAACCAAATTTTTTGCAGAACCACACCAAGGCAGACACAAAATTTAACTATACTACTTAAATATGAGAAATTTAAGAATAATGTCATCAGCAATTCAAACATGTACCTAAATGTACCAACATTTTTGCACCAACCATGTGTCAAAAATATTAGCTTATAGTAGATAATAGGAAGAGTGGTTACCCAATCATTTATAATGGAGAAGAAAACAAATCATGGATAGTGTGCTTAAGATCACATATCTTCATATACTCCAAAATCACAGGAAGGAAAAAACAAAATAACCAGCACCAAACAAGCTAAACTAATATCAATATTAACACAAGAAATGCCTTCTCTAGGGCACAAACAAATTATTCAAAATTCCAACAGAAACCTTAAATGGACTAAACTAAAGATAGGGTAATTAATTCTACATAAGTGAAAAGTATAAGCCAATGATCACTTTTCATTGACATGATATGAATGGTGTATGATTCAAAACCTCACAACACTAAGAAAAAGGTCTAGTATAAAAACGTGATTGCATTCTTCATATTAGTTAATGAACACTATCATACCATGCCACAAACAATCTTATGCTTCATGCACTTTTCAGATGTAGCAAACACAGGTAACAAATGAATAAATAAATATATTATATATATAAAATGTATTGCAATCCACATGACATAATCGTCCAATATATAAAACACTTTCAGACAACTAAAATGGGGAAGCATGTGCAGGGGAAATCAATAAGGTGTAGTTATTGGTAATGGAAGTTTAGTAGTTTAGCAGACGAAAATCGAGCAATAGAAGAATTAAATAGCCCTAATTTCAGTTGGAGCAATGCAAACCATAACATTATTGAATCCATTGTTTCCTACTCAAAAGGGGCATGATAAATGTATTTTGACCACAAATCAAGCAGAAAACCAGCACCCAACAAAAAAAAAGAAAATAAAATATTGGAAGTGAAATTCGGAGGCAGAACCGGAAGTGGTTTTGTTCTACGAAGAATGTATTTCGAGCTTCAGTGTGGTGGAGACAACTGGTGCGAGTTCCTCACCCTTCGATGTCAAACTGGCGTTATCCACCGCACGAACCCTAATCGTACAATTGGTCACTCAAATCAAAAATAGGCAAGAGTAAATTCAAAAAGGCAACACTAATTTGATGAATGTCATACCAGAAATAGAAAAGGAGTGGACTGAGGCGCAAATGCGAGCAATCGAACCTTTCTCCTTCAGAACGAGGTTGAAGAACCCAATGAGCAAATGCGAACGGAGGCAATGGTGGACTGAGGCGCAAATGGAGGTGCGAACACAGATTGAGAAGGAAGGAGAAAGGAGAAACAGGCGAAATGGAGAGGTGAGTGAACAAAGAGGTGAGTGAACGAAGAGGTGAGTGAATGAAGAGGTGAGTGAACGGAGATGTGAGTGAACGAAGTGATTTAGGGTGAAATGAAGGAGAAAGGAGAAAGAGGCGAACGCAGAGCTGAGTGAACGCAAAGAGTGAGAGTGAAGTGATCTGGGTTTGAGTAATTTAGGTGTCAGTGACTCTCGAAAGTTAAGAAAATATTAAATTGTTGAGTGGGAAAATGAAATAGAAAAGAGAGGGAACAAAGTTTTACCAAAAAAAAGGAGTATCGAGACAAAAGTGGGACAGAAAATAATTTCATAAAATTATAAAAATAATGTTTTATATAAAGTGGCATTTCAAAATGACATAATTTTAAATAATAATATGACAATGTAAAAGATGGTGGTTAGAAATGCCATATTATACATTTACATTATGGTTGTTGTCAAACTGACGTATTATACTGCAAAAAGCGACAGTTTTAATTAACCGTTGTATTAAAAACATCGTTATATACATGATTTCTTGTAGTGATTATAACCTATTGAATGATGAACATAAATATCTCTCTTTTTATACCAATTGAATGAAATGTGTACATATATATTCAGACTCAGTTTGAACAGAAATGAAACTCTATATAGTTTATTCTTTGTCAATATACAATCTTTCAATGTGGTTGCCATTGCCTTGCTTTTCTTCTTGATAAACTCTCACGATTTGACCAGCTTCTAGATGTTATTAACAAGATAAAGTATAACCTTGATGATCGAGGGATAATTCTTTCAGTTGGAATCCATCTGATCTTAAAATGATGGCACTTCCTCCTTGCCACATGTTTGTGCAGGTTTGCAGCTATATTTGGGTTTATCTTAGAATAACTATCTCTTTCTCTCATTTACCTTTCATGAAGTTTTTTCAACAAAAAAAATCCTGCAGTTTTACGTAGAAAATGGGGAATTATCGTGTCAAATGTATCAGCAATCTGCGGACATGGGCCTGGGTGCCATTTACTAATGCAACAATTATCTTACCATTCACAGAAGTAGCATTGGTAATTGCGTACTATGTTTATCATAAAAGCTAAGCTCAATGAATTAGTTGTTATGTTTATGTGCAACAACATTGCAAATTTTGTAAAAGAAAACGTAGTTCTTTACTGAACATTTTTAGGATTAGAGATAAATATGTAAAGCTCAAGAAAAGTGTCCATTTAAATTTTCAGTTCTTTTTCTACCATCAACAATATTGTGAACCATGTGGTGCAAGAGCCAAAGATCAACACATATGCCAACTTTAGAGATGATGTACTACCTCACATTAAAAAGCTTGGCTATAATGTTGTCCAGAATATGGCCATCCAAGAACATTCTTATTATGCCAGACAAGCTTTGTGCTTTCAGGTCAATCTCCCATAAAATTTCTTGATAGACCAGCTTACGAGTCAGGTTTATAAGTGTACCTTGTACTAAATCTTAACATTGATAACTACTTTGACTCATTATGTATAATCTCACTTGTTTGAGGCCGAATTAGCATAGCTTCTGCTTAAACATGCATTTTTGCTTACCTCAAATCTCCTTCTAGCAAATAAAAATTCTTAAGAGAATAGCCACAAGATCTTTTTGTTGTCATTCATCATATTTTGATCCTCTACTAATAGAATATTAAGTGGAAAAGACGTGATATTTTTATATCTTCGGTTTTCTTCTATCGAATATAACTTTATATATAATAATTGGAATTTTAATCTTAAGAATACTAAAGTTAGCAAGGATAAAAGTTTCAGCAAACAGAATCACAAATGTTATGGCTGGAAGGATGAAAATGATAAAATTAATGGAATTTGAAAAATAAGTAAAAACATCAACAAATAATGAATTGCATTGAAGGGTAAAAAACATTGAAAAGGGAATTTCAGTACCGTTATACGGGGTTCTCGAACGGTCAGTAAATATCAGGGATTTCAGAATCGTTGGTAAATATTAGGGGTTCCAGAACCGTCAGTAAATACCAGGGGTTCCAGAACCGCCGGTAAATACAGGAGTTTCAAAACCGTCGGTAAATACTAGAGGTTTCAAAATCGCTAGTAAGTGTTGCTTTACCAGGGGTTAGTCAAAATTGTCGATAATATGTTAACGACGCTGGTTTTTCTAAGGGAAAAGCAAACCGCGGGTAACGCCTTTAGCGGGGGTTAAAACCCCCGAAAATGCCAAAAATAACCCCGTTAAAAATAATTTTTCTTGTAGTGATTAATAGGGAAGGTTAAATTAAGCATGTATTATTTTATGAATCACGCACAAAATAGGCATAATAAATTGAATCAAACTCATTCGTAAAAATAAAAAATATTTAACAAGAAATGTGCTTTGCAATAATCAAAGTAATATGAAGAATGGTATCGATAGATATTTTTAGTTTAATTTAGTCCCTATATTCGTTATTTTTGTTCAATTTAATCCCAATTTTTGTTAAAATAAATAAACTTTGTCACTATGAAATTTACATTAAATTTAATATCTTTTATACAAATTATATTAATTTTTTTTTCTAAAATTGACATTTGAATTTATAATTTTTTAAATTCAATTATAAATTATTAAATTTAATTATAAATTGAATAAAATTCTTATATTTAATTGTTAAATAGAATATAATTATTTAAAATATTATAAGAATATAATTATTAAATATTTTGTTTCTAATATTTATATTCTAAATACTTTTAAAATTTATATTCAAAATATTTTAGAGAAGCAAACTAATATTTGTAAAATTAATATTTAAATATAAAATATTTTAGATTTTAATATCTAAAATGCAATAAAAATATTAAATATTTAGATTTAAATGTCAATTTTACAAATGTTAATATAGATTTTTAAAATTTTAATAATATTTAAATAATTATATTCTATTTAACATTTGAATCTAAGAATTATATTCAATTTATAATTAAACATTATAATTTATAATTTAATTTCAAAAATAACAAATAGTAATGTCAATTTTAAAAATTAAATTGTTCCATTTTAACAAAATTTGGGACTAAATTAAACAAAAATAACGAATATAGGGATTGAATTGAACCAAAAAAACCAATATTGAGATTAAATTGAACAAAAAGAAATAATACAACCACACACTGACATGTGGCACTAGCATTGAGACGTAGCACAATTGTGACTTGACATGTGGACAATTTTTTTGAAATTAAAAAAAATTTAAAAATTTTAAAAAACATCAAAAAAACTAGGAGCTGACACCTTGCATGTGTTGTTCAAAAACGTTAACTATTTAAACACCGTTAGTGAAAATGACCAAATTGAGCAACATTTGATGAAAATGAGGACCTAATTGAACACAAAATGAAAATGGGGACAAAATTGAAAAAAAACAACAAAAATAGGAACCAAATGTATATTTAAGCCAAAATAAAACTTAATAATGAACTAATTGTTTTATTGCTTATAATTTTTTACTATCATTTAAAGCTTTCATACTTATTATTAGACATGTTTAAAATGCAGTAATAATTCATCACAACTTTATAATCTTCTATTAGCATAATATAATCACTAAATTGTCCAATAATAAATTACTAACAAATAAATGAGTCACGATTGACCATTTCTAGATATAAAAATAAACACTCAAACTAAAAGTTCTCTAATAGAATTTACTTAATCAATTTTAAAAATAGCTTCCAAAGCATAATCTTCTATGATTGGACTGATTACATTTGGACAAACATTTATCAATCTTAATAATTAAAATAGAGAACCACATCACTTAGGATTGTGAGATGTGGTTCTCTATTTTACTATATAAGAGACCCTATGTAAAGTTTGAGATATATCATAAATAAAAATACTTCCTAGTGTAGTCGTGGACGTAGGCATACACATTGTACGCCGAACCACGTTAAATTCTCCGTGTCTATTTTTTCTCTCCTTTATTCTTTCCTTTATTGCCTTGTTCCTAACAATTGGTATTAAAAGCCATTTTTCTTAGTATGCTCTATGGTTGCAGCATTGTCTGATCTTCCACATCATAAAAGATTTGGTTTCTTTTTCTTCTTGGGAATCTCAGTTTAGAGAAGTAGTGGGAGCTTTGGTCAAAAGCAGCATGAGCTTTCGTCAAAGGCAGCAGGAGCTTTCATTAAAGGCAGCAAAAGCTTTCGTCAAAGCAATAGGAGCAATGACATTGGAAGAAGGGAAGGTGATGATTGAGAAGTTTGATGGCAATGACTTCGGGTTCGGGAAGATGCAGATAAAGGACTACCTTTATCAAAAGAAGTTGTATCTACCCTTAATAGGGCAAAAGCCAACCAACATGGCGCAGCCAGAATGGGAGTTGTTCGATCGGCAAACACTGGGTGTGATCCGGTTGACATTAGCCAAGAATGTTGCGTTCAACATCATGAACGAGAACACAACCATAGATTTGATGAAGGCGTTGTCAAATATGTATAAGAAGCCATCTACAGCCAATAAAGTGTATTTGATTCGCAGACTAGTTAACCTAAAAATGGGTGAAGGTAACTCGATTACTAATCATATTAGTGAATTTAATACAATTATTGCATAGTTGACATCAGTGCAGATAACATTTGATGATGAGGTGAAAGCATTAATTTTATTATCATCTCTTCTGGAAAGTTGGAGTGCAACTGTTACTGTAGTTAGTAATTCTGCAACCGCTCGGCGCTGGCTTGTACTGCCAGGCGCAAGGCTCCTGATTGTGGGTGCTAGGCGCCACCATTTTTTTTGGTTTGTGCATTTTTCGTAAAACTGCATTTCCCGGTTCGTTAACCGTCCGATTTAGGAGAAATTTTGACAGGTGGTCCATAACATGTAGTTCTTCACTTTGAACGGTGTACATTTTTATTTGGATTTCATTAACGAGAGATATATGTTATGCACAATTGTTGGTTTCATAGTTTATCTTGTAAGCGAATTGATCGTATGTGCGTATAAAAGAGTTATGGGACGTTAAGGGGTAATACAGGGAGCTATCATAGCTAATGTAAATATTAAAGTGCTACCAGGACCATAAACAAACATATACATGTACTGGTTTGAGGTGGGGAACACATGGATGTTACCTAACTGTTTTAGATCCCTTGGAAGGGAATAACTTTGTGGCAAATGGCTGAATAATATGGTTGGAGTTGGGGATACCCTTACATGTATATGAAAGTAGCACATGGGTACAGAGAATTGTTATGGGAATAGAGGTGGAAATTCTGTTGTAGCACCTACACGAACTTGGGAAAAAAATCAGGCTACAAGGGGATAACCAGTACAACTCACTATACTGATGTATCGCATGGCGGAAGTTTTGGAGCTGCTAGGCGGTAGTTTCGAAACCAATGGCTATTGGAACGCGTGGCGCCTAGCGGTGAGGAGTGTCTTGCCAGGCGATAACTACAGGCATGGGCATCAGAGGCGCGTTTACGCTTGGCGATACATGTCCCCCGCCAGGCGATTTTGGAAGCAGTAGCGCTTGGCACCTCATGAGCAGCGCCAAGCGATCTGGTGGTAGCAGAATGATGTGTCCTTGCTGGTATTTGTTTGCGTGGTCTATAAGGCTTCTTTGATACCCAAAATGTGGGTTTGCTGGTGTTCCTTGAGTTGTGGCTCAGAACGTATCCCTTGAATTGAGCTCGGGATAGGGGTTAAGCACATGGCATTCCTTGAGTTGAGCTCGGAATGGCATCCCTCGAGTTGAGCTCGGGATGGCGGATGAACACAAGGAACCCTTGAATTAAGCTCGGGTTGGCGAGTGTGCTAGTTGTAGCCAGTACGGATGGGTCCAGATAGGTTACCCTACTAAGTAGTTAGCTGACGAGTTTGGTAGTCTTGGGACGTTACGAACTATGTTCGTATTTGGGAACTCCACCTGGCGTTACACTGTATGATCCGTAGCAATGGCTTCCCGCACGTGTTCTATCGGTTGTGGCCGATAGGTATGACAACAAGACATCTTGGAGTACTCATTAGAAGACGTAGAACATAACTGACATGGTTGTGGCCATGTGGTATGGAATCAAGGGAAGGGATTCCTTTGGTGTGTTTGTGTGATATATATAAAGGTGTTTATATTTATATGTTTATTCTATTAGCTCACCCTATCTGCTTGTGTTTGGCGATGATCGTATATGTGGTATACGTGAGCAGATGGTGTTGCAGGTGTATCTGGTGAGGCGTAGAGCTGGAGCGGGGCTAGCTTAGGGGTAATTTTCTCAAAGTTTTTACATTGTCTTTATGATTTCAAATAAGTTGTAATTATTAATATTACTGGACTATTTGATAATAGTAATAGTAATTATATTCAGGGATTTTGGAATTGTTATTGAAATAAATAAAGTTTTGAAATTTCCCGCGTTTTTGGGAAATGGATTTACAATTAAGGAGATTTTAATTTCTTATTTTATTTTATTATTTAAATCCGTAATATCCAGTAGGGATGTTACACTTAATATCTATATGGTAGTTGGATGATGAGGGACATTACACCACCTTTGGAGATGGACATTGGAAGGCAATGAAAGGTAATCTTGTTTTTGCTCGTGGAAAGAAGCAAAGATCTCTTTACATGATTGCAGATAAGGATATGATATCAGTTGCAGAAGTTGGCAACAATTCCTCTTTGTGGCATCAGAGGCTTGGGCATATGAGTGAGAAAGGAATGAAGCTCATGGTCTCAAAAGGTAAAATACCTAACTTGAAGCATGTTGATGTTAGAAAGCAGAAAAAAGGTTAGCTTCTCCAAAATAAGTAAATCGTCTAAAGTTGAAAGACTACAACTAATACATACAAATGTTTGGGGGCCAACTCCAGTGAAATTCCTTGGAGGTTCACAATATTAAGTAACCTTCATTGATGACTCTACAAGAAAGGTATGGATTTATTTTCTTAAAAATAAATATGATGAGTTTTTTGTGTTTAAAAGGTGGAAAAAGGAGGTTGAGACTCAAACAGGTTTAAAGGTTAAATGTTTGAAGTCTGATAATGGTGGAGAATTTGACAGTAGTCAATCCAATGAGTTTTGTTCAAAGAACGAGATCCGAATGATCAAGACAGTTCCAGGAACACTAGAGAAAAATGGTGTTGTAGAAAGAATAAACAAAACCTTAAATGAGAGTGCAAGATGTATGAGAATCAAATCAAGATTACCCAAGGTATTTTGGCCAGATGTAATATGCACAACAACTTATCTCATAAATAAAGGACCATCAGTTCCTTTAGACTATCAGTTACCTGAAGAAGTATGGTTTGGAAATGAGGTAAACCTTTCACATTTGAAAGTTTTTTGTTGTGCTTCATATATTTGTTGAACTCTAATAGTAGAGATAAACTAGACCCTGAGGCACAGCAATGCTATTTCATTGGTTATGGATCTGACATGTATGGCTAAAGGTTTTGGGATGACCAAAACAAGAAAATTATCAACAGTAGAAATGTTAATTTTAATGAAAACATGTTATATAAAGACAGGACTGCAGAATTTGCAAATGCAAATAAACAGCCAGAGCAGGTATCATTAGAAGAAATTTCAAAAAGTGATGTAGCCAACAAAAGGTAGAATATAGAAGTAGAGCTTGAGTCAAAGCCTGAGTCAGAGTATGAGTCAGAACCTGAACAAATAGTAGAGTCAGTAACTCCTGAATTTCCAATTAGAAGGTCTAGCAGAACAATTGTAGCACCACAAAGGTACTCTCCTTCATTGCATTACTTGTTGTTGACTGATGCTAGTGAGCCAGAGCATTTTGTTGAGGCTATGCAAAGAGATGAATCTATTAAGTGGGAGTTAGCAATGGAAGAGGAGATAAAGTCTCTTCGGAAGAATAAAACATGGTCTTTAACCAAACTTCCAGAAGGAAAGAAGGATTTGCAAAACAGGTGGGTTTATTGGTTATAAGAAGAACCAGATGGTAGCAAACGATATAAGCCTACACTCGTAGTGAAAGGGTTCCAACAAAGACAAGGAATTGACTTCACATAAATGTTCTCCCTTGTTAAGATGACTACCATCATAGTTATCTTGAGTATAATAGTTGCAGAAAATCTTTATTTGAAGCAATTAGATGTGAAAACTACATTCCTACATGGGGCTCTTGAGGAAGAATTCTTTATGGCACAGCCAAAAGGTTTTGAAGTACAAGGCAAAGAGAATTTTGTATGCAAGCTTCATAAAAGTTTGTATGGATTGAAACAAGCACCGAGACAATGGTACAAGAAGTTTAATAAGTTTATGAGAAACTCAAGATTTCACAAATGTGAAGAAGATCAATGTTGTTACGTGAAAAAATATGTTAACAACTATATCATTATTGCCTTGTATGTTAACGACATGTTGATTGCTGGTGCTAATATGGTAGAAATTGACAAGTTGAAGAAACAATTGTCAAAAATTTTTGAAATGAAGGATCTTGGTCCAGCCAAGCAAATTCTTGTCATGAGAATTTTGAGGGATAGATCTGAAGGTATTATGAACTTATATCAGGAAACATATGTAGAAAAATTACTTAGTAGATTTAATGTTGGAAATACTAAAACTAGGAATACACCTTTAGGAACTCACTTAAAGTTCTAAAATAGGAAATCTTCTCAGATAGAGGAAGAAGAAAGTCACATGTCTAAAGTGTCATATGCATCTGCAGTAGAGAGCTTGATGTATGTTATGGTTTGCACTAGACCTGACATAGCACATGCAGTGGGAGTTGTGAGCAGATTTCTATCAAATCCCGAAAGGGAGCATTGGGAAGGCGTGAAGTTGATATTGAGATATTTGAATGGCACTTGAAATATGAATTTGTCTTTTAGAAGAAGTAATCTCACTTTACAAGGGCTTTTTTATGTAGATTTGGGAGGTGATTTGGATGGTAGAAAGAGCACAACAAGTTACATTTTTACGTTGGATGGTACAACTATTAGTTAGAAGTCCAAACTTCAAGGGAGAGTCTCCCTTTCAACCACTGAAGCTGAGTATGTTGCTATCTTAGAAGCAACAAAGGAGATGATATGGTTGAAGAAGCTTCTAAAAGAATTAAGAAAAAAGCAAGATGATTCTCCGTGTCAATTTTTTCTCTCATTTATTCTTTCTTTTATTGTCTTGATCATAACAATTGGTATCATCCATACACTGGTCCTGACTCACTGTTTATGGGTAATGGTTTAGGTTTAAACATCTCTCACTCTGGAACACTTTTACTTAATGATTTATCCCTGTCTAATATTTTGTGTGTTCCTTCCCTGAACCAAAAAATCGTTTTTGTCTATAAACTTACCTAACAAACTAACTTTGCTGTTGTTTTCCTGCCAAACTCTTTTTACGTGAAGAATTTGCAAACAGGCCAAACAACCCATAAAGGCTCATGTGTGGATGGACTTTATCTTTGGCCCGCTACCTCACCATCCATCCACAATGTCTGCACAGATTCCTCTGCCTCATGGCACCATAGCCTTGGGCATCCTTCATCTTCTATCTTCAAATTTATTCAACAACACTTTTCTCTAGGCTGCAATAAATTCCAACAATCAGATTGCACATCCTGCCATATTAGCAAAAGTCATAAGCTTCATTTTCATGAATCCACTCTTAAATCTTCTTATCCATTGGAAATAATTTTTTCAGATGTATGGACTTCCCTTATTTTATCAATTGATAATTTTCACTACCATTGCATGTTTGTTGATCATTTTACTCGTTATATTTGGCTTTATCCAATGAAACACAAATCTGATGTGCAAACTATATTTCCCAAATTTAAATTGCTCAATGAAAATTTCTACCACCACACAATAAAAATCTTGTACACAGATAATGGAGGCGAATATATTGGTCTTCGCCCTTTTTTAAGCACTCATGGTTTAAGTCATCACACCACCCCACCTCATACACCTGAACATAGTGGATTTTCATAACGACGCAATCATCACATCGCCGAAATCGGTCTCTCTCTTCTTCATCACTTGGGCTTGCCTCTCACCTATTGGCCTCATGCCATGACCACTGTAGCCTACCTCATAAATCGCCTCCCATTTCCAATTCTTGGGTACAAGTCACCCTATTCCAAACTGTTCCACATTAGCCCGGATTATCATAAGTAAAAATGTTTTGGATGTTTGTGTTTTCTCTAGATTAAACCATATGCTAACCATAAACTTGCGCCAAAGTCTACTTTGTGTGTTTTTATAGGTTACTCAACAGATCAACATGCTTACTTATGTCTCGATCCCAAAACATATAGGATTTACACCTCTCGACATGTGAAGTTCGTCGAATCTGAGTTTCCGTTCACCTCCCTCGTAGCTAAACCCAATCCAAGTGAAGAACAACAAAAAAGTCCACTTCGCTACCCCTTACTCTCCATCCATCCTTCACTCACTAGATCTGCCCCAATCCTCAACCCCAAACGAACCTACCAACACCACTCAATCTTCCCCTCCAACCTTATGACCATCCCCACAACTTTCTAACCCACCACCCACTCTTGTTTCCAATCCCCATGGCATCTCTATTCATATACCAAAAATCGCGGACAGCCTTAGGTTCAGCTCCCCGGCCGTCCGCAAAGCCTCTTCCTCAGCACGTCTTTCAACATGTCCTTCACGCGGGGCCCAAGTGGAAGGAGACCTCCTCACTACCGAGGAAGGCAGTGGCCAATGATCCCGAAGCCTCGACCTTCTTGCTTCTCTTGGACTAGCGGCTTGCGGGAGAGTCGTCTTTCTTCGTCTTCTTCCCCTTATCCCCTACGACGGCAGGAACAATAGTGAAGGGGGGGGATGGCGACTATCCGAGGCCTAGTCCCGACACTCGAGGCCCTGGTCGGTGCGTTGGTCGTAGGGGAAGGAGCCGTTGAAGGACCGACCTCGACGTTCTGTTGAGGTGCAACATCATCCGCCGAATCATTGACCTTCGACGAGTCTTCGCGCGGGCCATGAATTCGCCGTTAAAGATCGTCATACGGGCCATGATATCTGCAAACAAGCAAAAAATTGCATAAGTTAATAGCGACCTCTACAACGATCGGGAAGATCAGAACAACTAACCATAAACCACCCTCGGCAAGTCTGGAGAGCGAAGACATTGGATCAGCGGCCTCGGTGGGATCTTGTCAAGGAGAGTTTTGAGGACGGCAAGGTCAGCCCGCTCGGCGGGGGTCAATCGGTCCTCCGCCCAAGGATCGACTGGTGGGGGCAACGTCGTCCAGTAGAGGGGGAACTTCGGTCGATCCTCCTCATAAAAAATGTATTTCCTGCCTCGACCGCGAATTGAGACCTTAAGAAAACCGATCTTAAAACCCTTGTACGAACCAAGGTAAAGGCTAAACAAACTTTTGTTCGCCCCAAGAAAAGAGACCCAACCTTTGGATGTGGTGGGTCGGGTCTTGTAGAAATGCAGGAATAACGGTATGGTTGCGGTCAAACCAGCCGCTAGGCAGAGGACGTCGAAGGCCTGCATCGACGCCCAGACGTTCGGGTGTATCTGGGTAGGAGCACACCTGATCTCCCTTAGCACCGCCATTTGCCAGTCGACGAACGACACAGTCAGGCCCAAGTCGTGGAAGAAGCAAGTGTAGACATAGAAAAAATCTAGCTTCGCTCCTTCCTTACCATGGCACACCTTCTCGTTGCCCGCGCAGACCTTCACCCGGAGGAACCCGTCCTCCACTTCGTCTCCAAAGACCTTTGTCCGCTCCACCAGGTCCCCGAGGTCGTTCCCCCATCGAAACCTCATCTCATGCGTACACGGCTCATATAGTGCCCACTCATATCCCTGCACCACCGGCAGATTGGCCTGTTCCCCCTTGTCAGCGACGTCGATACTGATCACGTCTCCACTCTCCGCAGGAGCGTTGGTCTGCTCTACCGCTGCGTCGGCCGACTCTTCAGTTGGGCGACCATCATTACTTTGGATGGAAGAATCTATTGAAGACGACACCCCCCTGAGCGACGTCCCTGCATCGGACGAACTGAACAGGGCGAAGACCGACCCGTCGCCCACATATACCTTGATCGCCCCACCGGAGGACCCGTCTAAACTCGATGCACTAGAAGCCATTATTACCTATAGAAAGAGAAGGACAATCGGTGACTCGGGTAGAAAGAGAGAAGAAAGCATGAAAATAACGCCAGCCACACATACCTATTTATAGAAAGGTCTGGGACACGTGGCAGCACCTGAGCCAAACGATCACTTGACGATCAACACAAACATCGCGACGCTTCGCATCCCAACTGACAGGCACGATCTACGAAGCCAGATAACTGTCAGGGAACCCCTTCGGCCCATCGGCACAACAGTCTTTGCAAACCTTCTCGCTTCACCTTCAACCGATCGAGGAAAGAGGAAGATTTCTTGGCGAGGAAGTTACAGCAGATTACGAAGAGAGGAGACATAGAGAAAAAAAGAGTAAAATTGAAGTGGTTCTTAGTAGGAGCTTGGTCTCTACACCAGAAACACAAACCAAAATAAAAAAATACAAATTATTTATGTGTTGGATAAAAAAACAACTTAACATGATCCAAATGTAAAGCCCAACTTAATAAAAATAAATAAAAACACTTGTGTGACTCTTTTATCTGCGGGTTGGTGAGCCAACCCGGCTCGCCACGGGTTCAACCCAGATGAACCGGGTTCTAAATGAGCCAGGTCAAAAATCAACCCGTATTGAAATTTGTAAAAAAAGTTCAACGCAACCCGATCCGAACCCGTGATGAGCCGGGTTAACTCGCGGGTTCCAACCCATTTTGACATCTCTACCTTTTCCCCTATTGAATGTGTATCTTCCCATTTTTATCTTGTGTGATCCCTCTTCTTAGGGCAGAAGAACCCTCGTGCTCTAACATCAAATCACTTCAAGAGGAAGTGGCGGTTGCGGATTTGTTTGAAAATATTTTGAGAAAATTAATTTTATTTGACGTCGAAAAATCAATTTTAGTTTGAAGAAATTAGAAAAATTTAATCTTTTTAATGTGAATTTTTTATTTATAATTAATTCATCATCAATCCATCTTCTAAAAATTTCCCTTTTTTGTGTATCACCTAGCAGCATTACAACAAAGTATAGACTGGAACACTGAACACTTACCGAATGAAGAAAATGAGATAGCCTGTTAAGCTCCAAATTTTGAATCTCTATGCTGCATTTTATTTTCTCAATAAAGGTAAAATTAGAAATATATATATATATATATATATATATATATATATATATATACTAAAATAAAAAAATAAAATAGAATAAAATAAAATAAAATAACAATATGAAAACAAATACTAAAAATAATAAAACTTAACAACAAAACTAAACATATATTTTCCTGTTCTCCTTCTTTTACTTTCATGTTTTTAAAATATTTTTCATTTTTAATATATTTCACTTTTATTAATTTCTAAAAATAAATTTTGATTACTCGAATGAAATAGGCCGAACCCATGTACCTCCACTCATCAAACATATTCTTTACCCACTAAGCTAATTAATTTTCATGATTTAAGGAGCATTACTAATTTATACGCACTATTTTTTCATAAATCAAAATTAAATTAAATAAACAGCAACTTAACTCAATTAAATAATTAAATTAATTCTTCCATGTTAAGCCTCATCCACTGTATACTCTTACTCAAAAATCCTAAAGCTTTTTTCCAGTCTTACAGTTTCCCAACTCAAAAATGTTTGTCCTGGAAAATTGTTTAACTAGGAAAGTAAAATATCATGCGTACCTAAAATTTTGCAGTCATGAAATATGAAAGTCCCACACCAAATAAATTTGCACAAATAAAATATTCACTATTAATATAAAATAAAAACCTCATATTTCAAAAAAAATAAAATGTCCTTACCCAAAAAACAAAAATCATCCATGAATTAACGTAACTAAAATATTATTCGAAAAAAATATTAATTTAACATACAATTTTTTTTTCCAATTTCTTTCACACGTAGCTTTTTGTACCTTATGTATTTTCATAATATTTTTAAATAAAAATTATAAACAGCAAATCAACTAAAAAATATACAAAATTTATATTATTTTCTTTTAAATTTATTAAAACAAAACAACCACTAAAATAATTATATAACATTATTTTACTCAAATAAAACTCACCTCGTTTGATCTTAACATATGTATAACTCCACAAACATAACCTGAAATATGTTCCCAAAATAAAAATATGCAATCATTAACATATTACTACCAAGTAATATCCAACGGTAACCAACCATTTCTGCGTAACAATGCCTCTTGGAAAGGGTCTTTCCCTTACAAGCAACAACTTTACTCGCTCAACAAAGCCTTGGGTAAAAGCACTCATGCTAAGCTTAGACCAAAATCTTACAATAGAACATAACCCCTTTTACCCGACTCACCATAGTCTTATGGGATTCTACATATATAAGAGAATTCATATTATAAATAACATTTGTACATTATTAAGTATAACATGCTTCATGACCATAACATTCACCACGACTAGCATTTCACCAAAGCATGCATCATACCAATATCACCAATCATAAGCTAGATGAGCTCACATCCCACAATCCCAAAGTTTTTTCGAGGCTCTGATACCAAGATGTAACATCCCAAATTGGGGTGTTACAATTATGAAGTGTGTACAAAACGTATAACTTAAGATAAGACATTTCTTAATGTGCATCAAATTTATAACATAGTGAACTAAATAATCTTATGACATTCCATGTGACCAAAAACTTACTATTGTTGCCCCAAACAAATATTTCACTTTGGACTTTTTTATTTGGTGCAAAAAGTATAAAACATAAAGCTTGTTACTGCTTAATAAAAAAACCATAAGGCAACTGAGATCTGGCTTCGTTCATAGTTGGCCTGTAATAATTGACTTGACAATTATTAAACAACTAAGACAAAAAGGCAACTACGTTTTACTCCAACTATCAAACTTCCTCAGCTCAAATTAATTTCATATTTCAGATTACAGGAATGATCTGATCATGAGATTAATTCCTATTGATCTCTTGATTTTGGACATTAATGTTGTAGCTAGATCTAATTTTATACATAGTATAGAAACATTTATGAATATATATTTTTGTTTGCGGATCAAAAGACCACAAAAAGATTGTCTAATTATTGAGGATTGCACCCACTCAATATCGGGTGGAACAAAATGTCCAAGAAAGTTCACTAGCTAGGATAGAGTCTAACCTGGCTCTGATACCATATTAGAAGTGGGCCTTAAGCCTAACTCAACCCCACAAAACCGGCTTGTAAGGTGAGGATTGCATCCACTTATATATTGTGAATTGGCTTTATCTCTAGTTGATGTGAGACTTCTAACAGTATTTATATTTACTTTCCATTAAAAGAGAAAAATATATCTCAACAAATTATAATTTCTTAAAAATGTACTCAATTAAATAATCTTTCACTAATGATAAACTATCTTCTTATGCGTAAAGAGATTTGTCTCTTTGCTCTCAGCAAATCTTAACTTTAATCGGATGCACTTTAAAGAATAAGAATGAATAAGAAAAAATAGTGGAACTATTTTTGTTTTTTTCAAATGGAAATAAGTTTAAAACAATATTTTTTATGTTATAAATTAATGGTTGTCTATTGATTTGATACAATTACTCTCACATGATTTATATGATTGATTGATTTGCTACAATTACTTATATGAGTAATTACTCTTTATGAAATTTAAATATTAAATATTTATATAAACTATTTGATTTGTATCCTTCATGGATTACATTTTGTAATACTTGATCTCAATTCTCACTTTTTTCATTCTCTCCTTCCATCTATTATATTTATTAATAGTTTTATTTTATAACACTTAATTATTAATAAATAAGATAGAATTGATTATCATATAAATAACGAAATTTTACAAGAAATAATACGTAAATAAGACATTAACCCAAAAATGAGGTAATTAAGACTTGGTGTTGGAAACTTCGCAAAAACATCAGTATTGGATTAACTACCAAAGCATAGAAAGAAAAAAAGGAAAAATTGTTGATTTAATTTTCTTCGATTACAAAACTACATCCTTAAATTAATTTTCACCTAAACTCAAATGAATTTTGATTCTGTTTCTTTTTGTATATCTTATAAACACAATACCTAAAAGAGCTATGTATGCAACTTTCCTGTTAAAACTTCAACGCCCAATATTTGTCACCTAATTATTATGAAAACCATGAACTATGTTAAATAGGTACAATAAGATAAAAATAGTAATGAACTACTAATTTATACTTAAGTATATATTCAAATTACTATCACAAAAGATAAAGAAACCACCATGGTTTTAAATCCCATTGTATACTTGTATCATTAACATTATATATATATATATATATATATATATATATATATATATATATATATATATATATATATATATATATATATTTTGGTCGGCAAAAATATGTATATTTATATAATAGAGTATTTGGGGTATTCTATCCCCTATACACAGATACTTACAAGATTACCAAAATATATAAAATATAAATGAAAGACCTTAAAGTTTGTATTTAAACAATAAGTCTACAAAACTACCCCCAAACTATAGTATATATATAATCAGACAACCTACCACATTAAACAACTAAGATACTAAAAACATAACATAAATCCTCCAGTAAAAGCTCACTTCACAAAATTTGCCTCCGCACACATGCCTATATTGCATCCATGAAAGGTATCCATATGCGATTCTTCCTTGGTAGAAACTGAACAGTACACCTGCAGCAAAAACAAAACACTCTAGACCACAAAGTCTAGGTGATAAAACATAGATATCCTTTTACAAATACCATATTATTCTTCCTAACTCATGAATGCTCTATTACTCTCCCATGCTACACCTTTTAATGTAAAGCCTCCCTATGGTAAAAACCCCTCAAGACTAAGTACATACCTACTTCTGAAGATTCCTACAACCTAGGTGTGTGATGGGTACCTACCTATTGATCTTAAGCAATGTAAGGGACAAAAGCACCAATCAGAAAAAGAAAAAGTTACATTTTCATTTTTATGTTTCAACCATGCCCATACTTTCACTTGGGCCATACTGAAGATTTCATTTGGATCTGGTAATTTGTTCTTAAAAACTACATGATTCCTTTGATTCCAGAGATTCCACACTATAGCAATCCACACCCCCCTCCATAACATATTACCTTTATGGTTGAGGTCCAACAGGTGGAAATGTTCAAAATGTGCTTGTACCTGATTATGACATACCCCTAAAGTCCCTGTTCATCTATTGCACATGTTCCAAACTTTGGTAGCAACTATGTAGGTAATGAATAAATGACTTATGCTCTCTTCATGCTCACCACACATAGCACAATTATCATTGTTTAGGTTGACCCCTCTAAGTCTTAAATTCACATTTGTTGGTATTCCATTTAGAATAACCCGCCATATAAAAAACTTCGCAGAGGGGATAACCTTTACTCTCCAAAGGTAATCGAAGAAGTGTTGTTGATCTGCTTCACTTGCTTGTAACTTTTGATATGCTGATTTAACTGTATAAACCTTATCTTCACCATCATTCCACATCCAACAATCCTTTCTTTCCCTAGCAAGAGTTATCTTATGAATGTATTCTGAGAACATTTCAATTTGAGGTCTTTCCCATTCAAACTATTCTCTTCTCCAGGCCAAATTCCATTCCCATTTGTTGTTGTCCCATTTCCCACATTCACTTATTGTTTGTTCTTTCTTATTAGAGTTGGCATATAACCTAGGATAAGATTCTTTAAGTGATCTATCCCCTACCCATATGTCTTCCCGAAATAAAATCCTAGTTCCAGATCCCACTTTCCAATACACACATTGTCAAACCAAGTTTTGTCCTCACTAGAACCATAAATCTTTCTTAAATCTTTCCACCATTTAGATGTGAGAAACTAAAGAACTAGTGGTTACTGAAAACTCCAACCAAAATTTTAAATTTGGATAATTTTCTCTAATTTATTATCACCTTTTAGGTCATGAAGACCATGAAATGAAGAAAGTAGCTAGAATAACATGATAATAGATATTTTTATATAACTTGTTCTTGGTGGTACCTTTAATCAGATAATTTTAACCTTCGAAAAACAAAAATAAATTTATTTACTTATTACATATATTATATTTATACATTGTGGCATTAGAGGATAACCCAGATGATATACTTCTCATAAGTTTAACAAATTTGGTGAATAAATGTGTATAATATTGTAGAACATTCAAATTATAAATTCAAAATTTGTTCTATTTTGATTTGTTTTCTTTTAATAATTTTCTCCATCAAACCTAATAGATGCAACATTTATGTTTCAGATATAGTAATCAAGAACATTCACTTAAACAACTTGTCAAGTTTCCAAACCTTTACTCTTATCGTCCGTTCAGTGCTCATGTACGTTAATCAATCACGAGTATATGTCAAAATGCTCTGATGCTAAAGTCAGCAATTGCTTGATCCACGTGTCAAAGGCGTTATGTTACTAAAGTAAAAAATTGTGTGATCCACGACGGCAGTTAATACTATTATTAATGTGAGATAAAAAAAAAACTCCAACAACCATACCTTTGTCTTATATTTATAGTTTTTCAAAGTAATCTCACACGAATGTTGATCAGTCGACGTGACCCATGATGGACTGGGGTGAAATCCTACAGAGAGTCCAACTAGTGTCAGTGGGATAGTTCACTCCGCTGCATGTTTGATAACCTCATAAGAACTCTTTTTGGAAGTAATCTCACACGCCCGATCGATTATTAGTGTCAACCGACCCATACAGTACAATTCATATTATTAATATAAGTCTTTTTTTTCTCATTCATATGTTCAACATATTCTTTCTCTACATTTATAGGCATGAACAAAGTTAGGAACATTATATTCTAGCACACACATACCATACATGAGTGAAATAATATGTATAATATAATAATCTTTACATAATTGATTTTGGTTTGGTTTGATTCGGTTTACACCAATTCAAAAATTTCATATTCGAAACTAATTTGAATCTTTTAGTTTCCAAAGAAAAATACAAGTTAATCCAAAAAATTCTAATTTCAATTGGTTGTCATTTTCTTAATACTTTTTAGTATTTTTTTTTTTTGGATCCGTTTAGTTATAATGACCCCTAACTAATATATATATATATATATATATATATATATATATATATATATATATATATATATATAATTAGTTACACAAAAATATATTACCAAATTATAAAGAAATGTTATCAATAACATTTTATCAAATGTTAGGTATATTTTACGGAATTTTAATAATATTTTACATATAAACTGAAATATTTATAAAAATGTTACTAATTTTTTTAATCACATTTAGTTAATAAAATGGTAATATTTTAAAAATGTTATTAATATTTTTAATAACATTTATTTATAAGTTAAAGTGGTAGCATTTTAAAAGTATTATAATTTGCACACATGTGTGTTAATATGCTACAATGTTTTTGGTAGTTTATAATAAGATCAAATATCCATTCATTACACGAGCTCTCACTCTATAATGACTTAATTAAAAACTTGAAACAAAGTTAAATAATATTTCAAAATTAAAATTTCAAAATCAATAAAACATTATAGAAAAAAAAGTGATCATGATAATGCTTTATTAATGACTTTAAAAATTAATTAATTAATGGTAAGAAATACTTAATGACCAACGATGAGATGTTTGGACGATCGGGTGGGATAAGCAATGTTGAGCCTGATGAACAAGACCTTTTATTCTAATAAAGAAATATTTCTTCGCGAACTTATCAATAATGCTTCAAATGTAAGTAATCTTTTAATTTGATTTTATATTTATACATTTTTTTCTTATAAGTGTTATCGATCATTGTATATACACACATGCTTTGGATAAAATTCAAGTTGAGAGGCTTATGGACCATAACATTTTACATGATAGGATGATTATAAGATTGGTGCCCCACAAGGGTAACAAAACACTTTCTATCATCGACACTAGTATTGGCATGTCCAAAGCAGGCCGGGCACTAATGTTTCGCATTTGGTTGCATTTTTGTTACATGCTCATTATATTTTAACAATGTGTCTATGTTTTTATTTTAGATTTGGCAGATAGTTTGGGAGTTGGGTTTTACTCTGCTTATTTGGTTGCTCATAAGGTTATCGTCACCTCTAAGCATAATGATCATGATCAATATATCTCGGAATCTCAATGTAGTGGCTCTTTCATTGTTACCAAGGACACCAATGCCCAACGACTCTCAAGGGGGACCAATATCACCCTTTTCCTCAAGGAAAACCAGGTTTATAAATTAACTCATTCACATTTTCTTTTATTTCTTTTGTTCAGTAATTTTATTTAACAGTTGGAGTACTTGGAAGAAACCACCATCAAGAATCTCGTTGTCAAAAATTGCCAACACATTTCCCATCCTATTTACTTATGGAATACCAAAGGGCATTGGCAACTCATTAACATTTGGTTGCACAACCAAGAGAGGGACAAACAATTTGTAGCTCAAAGACTTATGAATCACTTACCAGATGATCTTATATTCTTTATTCTTTCTAAACTGCATTTGAAATCCCTCAAGAGATTTGGATGCTTACAAAGATCATGGACCCTTTTGTTTGAAAATTCTCATTTCATGAACCTCTTTCATAATAGCTTCATTTGTAATAATCATTCCTCCTATGATGACACATCTCTCCTTTTAAGCGTCACTATAGATAGTACCACCTTATATTCAGTTTCGAATGAGTGGTTTCAAAATAAGGAAAAAATATGTTGGCCCAATCCACTTTAAGAGGATCACAATGTCATATTTTATATTTTAGGTTCTTCTACTATTAATGGAATTGTTTGCATATATTCACATGATAAATGAACTTCATGTTTGTGGAACCCAACTAACAACGATTTGAAGGTTATTCCTCCTAGTCCATTTGAGCCTTTACAATACGATATCAATTTTGATCGTCACTATCAAGGATTTGGTTATGATTGTGTTAGAGATGACTATAAGGTAATTATATATCTTTCTTTTGGTGATGATACTGATATGGAAGACTTAAATGATTCCAAATATGCACCCATATTGGAGATGTATAGCTTAAAAAGTAACTTTTGGAAGAAACTCGAACATGATATTAATGTGCCTGTGTTTTACGATGATATGGATAAATTGTACTTTGAAGGAATGTGTCATTGGTTGGGTTATGAACTTTATGATAGATGTTTGGTATCATTTGACTTAAGCAATGAGGTTTTAATTATGACCTGGGCACCTTTAGACATACCCAAGGAAATATTTTATAAGTTTGAAGTAGATTATGAATGGAGACACTTATTGATCTTAAATGGGTCAATTGCTTTAATGTCAAATTATGAAGGTATAATTGATCTATATATTTTAGCTGAAGTTAGTAAAAAGGAAGCATGGACTAAACTCCATGTTTTTAGACCCATACCTTGTGTTGTTTACCTTATTGGAACGTGGAATATGGGCAATATACTCTTTAATACCCATGATGATGAACTAGTCTGGTTTAATTTAAGTACCCACAAAATTGAGAAGCTTAATGTGAAGCTTGATGTGAATGTTGTACGTTATGGGGCAGCTTATAAGGAAAGTCGTGTAAGAATTAATAGTTAATTATGTTTCTTATTCTCATCCACTGGTTATCATAATTTTCACTTGTACATATTCAAAATGTTTCATCAATTTCACACTATAATTAAGTATATGATAATTTCTGAAACCAATTGATAATATGAAAATTGATATTTAATTTTATTTTAAAGGTTTAGTCTTTCTCATTTATAATATGATATTGTTTTATTTCAATTTCAAAGTGATCTTTTTTTTACCTTGAAGCATGTGTTATCGCCTTAAAAAAGAAAGGAACTTGTTTTGATGATAAAAGATAAAAGGCTTAAATATATATCTGGTTTCTATTTTTGTTGTTTTTATTCAATTTGGTCCTCACTTTCGTTTTGTGTTCAATTAGGTTCTCGTTTTTGTCAAATTTTGTTTAATTTGGTCCTTTTCACTAACGGTGTTTAAATAGTTAACATTTTTGAACAATACATGCCACGTGTCAACTCCTGGTTTTTATATTTTTAAATATTTTTAATATTTTTTTAATTTCAAAAAAATTGTTCATGTGTCAAGTCACAATTGTTTCATGTGTCAATGCTAGTGCCATGTGTCAGTTTGTGGTAGTTTTATTTAATTACTCGAATCATACCCAGTTTGGTTCCAAAATTTCAAAATGGTACCCATTTTTAAGTTTTTCTCAATTTAATACCCAAATTTGTAATGTGCATCAATGTAGTACCCTGCCACGTGTCAGCCTCTGGTTTTTTTGATTTTTTTTTGATTTTTTAATTTTAATTTTTAATTTTTTTTGCCACGTGTCAAATCCTTGATGTGACACGTGGTATTGTCAGTGACACGTGGCAAGGTATCGCCACGTGGCAAGGTACATGCCAAGTGTCATTGTCTTGATTTCAATTTAGTACCCATATATGTTTATTTGTTTCAATTTAGTCCCTACTCTATTTGTTTGAATTTTTTTTAAAATATATATATTTTTTAAAATAGAGAAATATTGTATCTCTGTTAAGACAAAATTTATTATTTATATAAATGTTATATTGATATTTGTTACTAAAAATGACTTATAAAATTAAGTATTGAATAACATGTTTATCTTTTGTTATTCATGACTTTTACTATTAACTTTAATATAAATTTTAATACTTAATTTTATAAGTCATTTTTAATAATAAATATAAATAATAAATTTGGTCTTAAGGGAGACACAATATTTCTCTATTTTGTAAAAAATTATTTGGACAAAATTGAAACAAATAGAGCGGGTACTAAATTGAAACAAATAAACATATATGGGTTTAAAAACTACCATATATAAATAAACAAATAAACATGTAAATACCAGGGGTTCCAGAACCGCCGGTAAATACAAGGGTTTCAAAACTGCCGGTAAATACCAGGGGTTTCAAAACCGCCAGTAAGTGTTGCTTTACCAGGGGTTAGTCAAAATCGTCGGTAATATGTTAACGACGCTGGTTTTTCTAAGGGAAAAGCAAACCGCGGGTAATGCCTTTAGCGGGGTTAAAAACCCCGGAAATGCCAAAAACAATCCCGTTAAAAATAATTTTTCTTGTAGTGATTAACAAGGAAGGTTAAATTAAGCATGTATTATTTTATGTATCACGCACAAAATAGGCGTAATAAATTGAATCAAACTCATTCGTAAAAATAAAAAAATATTTAACAAAAATGTGCTTTGCAATAATCAAAGTAATATGAAGAATGGTATCGATTGATAAAATAAAAATGCATGTGCTTTGACATCTGATAACTTTTTTTAAGGATAATAATATATTAACCCACTTTTTTTTATCCAATTTTAACCCACCACTTCAATCACTCTTAGATTATCACATCC
The DNA here is from genome assembly GCF_037176805.1 of Vigna unguiculata. NCBI lineage: Eukaryota > Viridiplantae > Streptophyta > Magnoliopsida > Fabales > Fabaceae > Vigna > Vigna unguiculata. The sequence continues at coordinate 31,298,675 of NC_140797.1, forward strand.
ATCACTAAAAAAAATTAAAATAGATGATTTAAGAGTGATGAAAACGATGAATTAGAAGTAGGTGAAAAAAGTGGGTTAAAATATCATCATTCACGTTGTTGAATTAAAAGTTGATCTTTGGAGGTAGAGATGCATTCTAGAGACTATAGACATTCATTATAATTCTTTTTCCTAGAGTTCACAATTTATAGGAGTAACTAACTCTCGTATTCACGGGGGTTGGACATAGTATCTTAAATCTTTGTGATTTCTACTATTCAATATTTCTTTTTTCTATACTCTTGTGTTCTATTCCTGTTCTTAAATGCATGCATTGATTAATTGCATATTTGTGGGTATCTAATTATTGGACAAAATGTTAGAACCTATGTAAGACCCGTAAAATTAATTAATTAATTAATAAATACGGGTAGTGAGAGCCTTTATGGCATTGAATATTGATTGATGTGATGTGGAAAAGTACTAGCTCAAATGGTTGAGAGTATTTTATTGTGTGAGAGGACTTGGGTTTGAGTCTTATGTATGCCAATTATGTGTTGTTTTAATTATTATTATTAATTTTTAATAATATGCATGATCATGTTGAGTGATAACATAATTATAGAATTTTGTGAATTATCACGAAACACAAATTACTTGAGTGGTTGTGCATTGAATTGATGATGAGCATGGTATGGGTTCGAACTTTGGTGAAGCCCTTTTCTTTGGGCAAAAGAGCGTCTCGCTTAGGTGAGATTTCCTCGCCTAAGTGAGAATTCGAGGAATGATGTGTTGACTATTTTGACTCGTCACCTAGACGAGAGACTGGATTCCTAGGCGAAGGGTGGTCTCGCCCAAGCGTGTAAGGCTCGCCCAAGCGAGAGTTTGAGGATATTTTATGCAAGGTGCCCGCTCAGGCGAGAGATTCTAGCTTAAGCGAGATAGGATTTGGTGCTTGAATGAAGGCTTCTATCCTAAGCAAAGAATGGTGCTAATGGGTATTTCAAGTCAAGCGATATTGTCGTATTATAATGGTTTATGTTTGATTCGTGATGCATGGTCTACTGGGCTTATAGGATATCTCGAAGGTGGGCTTGCTGGTGTTCCTTGAGTTGTGGCTTGGAACGTATCCCTTGAGTTGTGGCTCGGGATAGGGGTTAAGCATGTGGCGTTCCTTGAGTTGCGGCTTGGAATGACGTCCCTTGAGTTGTGGCTCGGGATAACGGATGAACATGAGGAACTCTTGAGTTGTGGCTCGGGTTGGCGAGTGTTGTCGGTGTGAGTGTGCTGGTTGTGGCCAGTACGGATGGGTCCAGATAGATTGCCCTCCTCAGTAATTAGCTGACGAGTTTGGTAGTCTTGGGACATTACGAACTACGTTCGTATTGGGAACTCCACTTGGCGTTATAGTGTGTGATCCGTAGCATGGTTTCCTACACGTGCTCTATCGATTGTGGCCGATAGGTGTGGCAGCAAGGCGTCTTGAGGTACTCACTAGAAAACGTAGAACACGGTTAACATGGTTGTGGCTATATGGGAGGAAATGATGAGATTCCTTTGATGTAGTTGGATATCAAACCATGGTTGTGACCATGTGGGGTCAAAGGATGGAATTCCTTTGGTGTGAATTTGATATCAATCATGGTTGTGGTCATGTGGGATGGCAGGATATAATTCCTTTGATGTGTTTTTGATTTATGTATTTGAATTATATACGAATAAGTGTTTATTATGTTAGCTCACCCTATCTGCTTGTGTTTAGCGATGATTGTGTATACGATAACTCCTTTAGCAGGGTTAAAAGCTCCGAAAATGCCAAAAATAACCCCGTTAAAAACAATTTTTCTTGTAGTGATTAACAGGGAAGGTTAAATTAAGCATGTATTATTTTATGAATCATGCACAAAATAGGCGTAATAAATTGAGTCAAACTCATTAGTAAAAATAAAAAAATATTTAACAAGAAATGTGCTTTGCAATAATCAAAGTAATATGAAGAATGGTATCGATAAATAAAATAAAAATGCTTTCAGATTTTTGAATTACTCTAAAGTGTGTTAAATTTAATTATCATATAAACTACATTCACTTTCCCAAAGTGCTTTGCAATTACACACTTTTAATGCATTCCATTTTTGAGGAAGTACATAAAACATGACATAATATGCATTCCACTTTTAGCAAGCACTAAAACATGTCATAAAATTTAATCCATTTTTATGTACAATATTATGAATTTAAGGTCCCAAACATTTATGATAATTGAATAATGGTTTGATAATATATTTTTTTTCTTATTATTCTAAATGTTAGGAATTAGTTAAGATGAATTCACTACAAAGTGTCTAGCGCATAAATAGATTGAATAATAAAGAAAATTGCAAGTGCTAGACGATAAACGAGAAAGAAAGGAACAAAAAAGGAATCACACCTAGAAATCAATGTAATTTAATTAAAGTGTTAATGATATAATCTTCTTCTAGGGAAAAATTTGCTATAACACAGAGATTACAACTTCACAATTTCTTTCTAATTTAGATAGCAAAGTATTCAACTCTCAGTTAGCTTTCATTGAAAATAAAAGAACTAAATGATTTAGATTACAATTAATAAGAACAAATGTTAAAGAATTCAAACTAAAGATTATCAACAAATGTTAAAAAACAATCCAATGGTTTAGATTTTGTTTAAAGAAGTTGAAGAATATTATGAACATGTCATAAAATTTATTCTACTTTGTGAACAAATATTATGATTTTGGGATAGTTTAAATAATAATGTCGTTCCGGTTATTAAAAATAAATAAATACACTACTTCAATAAATTTGTTTTGGTTTAGGCATAACATCATTATTATTTTTTTTAAATTAGACAACACGTAAGTTGAAATAATACCTTAAATAATGTCATTGGTATGACTGTAAAGTATTTTATTTTTAAAATAAATCATAAACAAGAGGCTTATAATAGTATTCCCTTATTATAGCCTTATACTTTTGACAAGATCATGCTTCAGTTAAGAACATTAAATTAAATCATATTCAAAAAGTTTAGAGAAGGACCACCATGTTTTAAAACCAAGAACTTTATTTTTGTAAAATGCATTATTACAAGGTTGAATTTAAATTTTACAGAAAGTTTACTTTCTTAGGACAATTTAATTGTGGGTTTTGACACTTGATGTAATGGGGAATGGGGCTTTTGTTCAAGCATAACCTTATTTCAACTAAATCCTTACTTCTACAATTCAGTTGTGGTTCAACACCAATTGGTGATGTTTTTATAGTTGCGATGATTTGCCTCGCAGGGTAAGTTCTACCAGGTAATATATTTGCATGTTCAAGTATTTGTTGAATATCATTCCTTGCATATATATCTAACGTGAGTCTGAAATAATCAAATGGTAGCATATTTGAACACGTTCCATGTTTCATCCATTCTGAATTCCAAAAGTAATTGTTGTTCCAAAGATAATTCGGCCAATCTTGATCAAGTTCATGAACTATTCCGCTAATCTAATAAAATAAATAAATAAAAGTCATCTTCTAAATATAATATCGAAATAATATTATCATAAAATAGAAGCTTACCAAAGAAATATTTAAACCAGTAGATGAGCACAAAGATGGTTGTGGTATGCTGTAATTGGATGGCCACAATCCGTGTATAGTAAACTTGAATGGTATTAGTGAGATTTACGGATTAATTAGTACATTTTAATAAGGTCTTAGTGTACTTGAATTTATTTTAGGACACATTTTGATCATCATAAAATTCATTCCATTTTTGTGTGCAGTATTATGAATTGAGGGTCCCAATTATATAATAAAATAAACAAAAAAGAAATATCATTCTGTGAATATATTATTAAGAAATAGAGCTAAGGAAACATTTAAGTTGATGGATGAACACCAAAATGGTTGTGACATGGTGTAATTAAATAGCCATAAGCTATGTATTGTCATAACTTAATTTATAAAACTTATTTCATAAAACATAACATACCATATGGCTGGCGCATGGTGTGTGATTGGACACCATACCACTTCTCCTCCTAACTTAATTCATACCATTCAATCTTCTTTTCATCTTCTCCTCCTTGCTGAGAATAAATTAATCTCTTTATTTTTGCTAAAATACTTGTGGTCTGAATGTGAAAGGGTGGGAAAGCCCTAGAGACAATGGGCTCCCAAGGGAGTTGGGAGAAACAACCTATAATGGTCTATAAAAGGTAATGATAAACATTAAAAAGGACCATTTTTCGTTTTATTTTTTTTACCACAATTAGGAGCCATATAAAAGGGGAGAATTAGGCAAATTGAAGGGTTTTAGAAGTCTGAAACCTAGAGTGAGAAGGGAGCACGAATTTTGAGTGGGAAAGTGAATTAGGATTGAGAGCAAAACTGTGGTGGTTGAGAGAGCAAAAGGAGGGTTCTTAGGTATCCCAAAGCCTAGGTTAGACAACCTTTTGAAGCAAGGATTCAAAAGTTAGGGGAGCTCTTTTTCATATCTATATGTATTTGGTGACAATCTTTGCATTCTGTGTTGGGCATGAATAAATTGTATGATAGACATAAGATTTTCGTAGCCAATATACTGTGAAATTGAGTTTCTTATGGTTTTGATGTGTATGGGAAATCCTTATGCAAATATATGCCAATAATGAGGTTTGAAATGCTGTATGCGTGGTTGTGGTTAAAAATTCGAATTTTATGGTCAAGTTGGAGTCTGAATCAAGTTCTTAATGCTGGTGTTATGTGATGAAGTGTTTGGGTAATGTTGAATGTGATTTTGGGTCTTGTTTATGTGTTTGGGTGTGCGTAAACAGGGAACTTATCTGCTGATTTCGCTCAGGCGAGCCAGGCTCGCTCAGGCGAGAATTGCAGAGTGGTGACCCTGATTCTGCTCGAGCCACTCGCTCAGGCGGAGGCCCATGGTTTTGGGCGACTTGTTAGCTCTCTCAGGCGAGTGTATCTCGCTTAAGCGAGAAATTGAGGGTTGTGAGACTCGGGTTTGGGGCATCTCGCCCAGGCGAGAGGTTCTCGCCTAAGCGAGAACTCGTGATTGTTTTGTGTGATGTTTAGCTCGTCGCCTAGGCGAGAGTGATGCTCTAGGCGAAGGAAGGGCTCGCCCAAGCGAAATAGGCTCGCCTAAGCGAGACTTCGCAAGTGAGCTGCTGTAGCACACTCGCTCAGGCGAGGAAGCTTAGCCTAAGCGAGACAAGCCTGATCGCTTAAGCTAAGGCTTCTAGCCCAAGCGAGTTTAGTGCAGTTTGTGGGTATTGTTTGTACGCATTTATGAGAACGTGGATCAGGAGATGCTGTGCCATGAGCGGGTAGGTTCATGGAAGGTGATTGGCATGTGATGGTATGAGCGGGGAGGTTCATACTCAATTACTCTCCTGTGAGGATACGAGCGAGGTAAGTTTGCATGTTCCGTGCTCACAATTGAGAGATGCTGCATGCGGAGAGGTACGTAGTTGGTGGATCACATGTGTTGGACTACGGGCGGGCAGGTCCGTAGAGTAGGACTACGAGCGGGGAGGTTCGTAGAGGCTGGACCACGAACGGGAAGGTTCGTGTGAGCATCATGAATCCTGAGTCCATGGCTAACTTTGTTGATTAAATTGGAGTTTACAAGCCTTGGGGGTATTAAGGATGTGATTAGGGTCTAACTATGAGAATATAATTGGGTGTAATTGTATTGTTTACCTATTATGTTTCTTATATTCTGTTGAGCTCACCCTTTCTATTTGTGCTTGGCGATGATCGTGTAATTCTTTACACGAGAGCAGTTTATGATACAGTTGATGCTGCTAACACCTGAGATGGAGAGAGGGCTATCCTAGGGATTTTGAGTTAGGAAATTCTTAGGGTTTTCATTGTTTGTCAGATTTTGAAAATTGTAATAAAAGTACTATTTAGTTTCTTTTAAATTTATAATGCTATTATTATTGTGTTAAATTTTCCCGCGTTTTGGAAGTAATAAAGTGCAACATTTGAACTCATTTATTATTATTTATATATTGATTTATTTAAATCAAGAAATTTCTAGTAAGTTAAATTATTTTTATATGTAAGATAAAATAGTAATTTATTATTTTTATCAATTAAATTATTTGTCATTCACTAATTTTTATAAACTTTCTTCTTATTTATCTTCAAATTTCTCTATCTTTCCCTTAATCCAAACAATCTAATTTTCATCTTTCTTTCTTCTCAAATCTGTTTAAATTCACTCTTTCAAATCTATTCCTGAAAACAAACACAAGTTATAAGAGCGTGTAGAAAGGTTATTAGAATTTACGTAAGTCTTGCTTCAACAGTGTGGAGGAGTAATTAGAAGAATTTTTGGACTAAACCTCACAATACCCTAACCACAAGAGTGTAAGAAAGGTCAAACACTAGCTCAAAGTATCTTTGAATTGGGACAAGGAACATCATAGACTTAGAGTCTATTATATAGTCACTAACACCCACCTCCTACGTTATCCGAGGCGATGTAGGACTTTTCAAGACATGTTCCTTTCATCAGCCCAACATTCTCCACCCTGATCAAAATAAACATATCTTCATTGCCTATATCAACAATCACACTCCACCATAAAGAGTATCACTTGAAATCAAATCGTCTCAAGAATTTCCACTTGGAATCAAACTATTCAGGGAATTTCCACTTGGAATTCAACCATCCCAAGAATTTTCACTTAAAATCAAACCATCCTAAGAATTTCTACTTGGAATCAAACTATCCCAAAAATTTTCACTCAGAATCAAACTATCCCAAGAATTTCCCTTGGAATTAAACCATATGAAGAATTTTCACTTGGAATCAAACCATCCAAAGAATTTTCACTTGGAATCTATCACGTGACTCTACAAGTCACCCTCTGTACTCTATATATAGTTTTCCTTTTGCAATAATAAAATAACTTTTCTCTCTCATCTTACATGGTATCTAGAGCTAAAATTTTTGCTCAACCATGACCTCTTCTTCCGCTGTTACTTCTTCCCTCACTGCAGAAAAATCTTCTCTTCTCCCCCAAACCTTCAATACACCCATTAGTCTCAAATTGGATGAAGACAACTATCTTCTTTGGCAACAACAAGTTCTGGCAACCGTGGAAGGTCTTGATCTGTTATATTTCTTGGATGAATCTTTAGTTTCGTGTGATAATACAACAACCCACACTCCTCCTCCAAATACTGCCCTTCATCGTCAACAAGACCGGCTTCTTCTTGCTTGGCTCCTGGCCTCTATGACCCAACCTCTCTTGACCAAAATGGTGGGCCTTCGTACTTCAGCACAAGTTTGGGGTCGGCTGCGCACGTACTATGCCACGCACACAAAAGCCAAGATTCGAAAGTTAAAGGTACAATTACGTCAACCCAAAAATAATAGAACGATTGCTAATTATCTTCTTGATATCAAGAAGATAGTAGACACTCTTTTAGCTGTTGGATCACCTGTTACTACTGAAGATCATATCGAAGCCATTCTTGATGGCTTACCTGAGGAATTTGATGGGTTCGTCACGTCTCTAACTTCTCGCTTGGATCCATATACCGTGGAAGATGTAGAAGCATTACTGCTGGCTCAAGAAGAAAGGCTTGAGAAACATCGCCTCCAAGAACAACACATGGTGCAAGCTCATATGACTTCTACATCTGATGATCATTCAAGAATCTCTTCTAGACCCCCGTCGAATTCTTTCAGAGGTGGCAGATTTCGCTCTACCAGGGGTGGAAGATCTTCGTCTCGCAATCCCTCTAGACACAATAACACGTACACCACTACTCGCGTGCAATGCCAAATTTGTGGAAAGAATGAACATAGCGTCGTGGACTGCTGGCATAGGTATGATCAAGGTTCATCCCCTCAGATTAATGCTAACTCTGCTCAGTTTTTCTCAACAGAAGACACAACTTCATCCATTCTGGGTGCACCCTCCACCATAAATGATCCACTATGGTATCCTGATAGTGGAGCTACTCACCATATTACAAATGATGTCAATAACTACACCAAGAAACAAGCTTTCAATGGAAATGACGTTGTCAAATTGGGTAATGGTGCAGGTATGAATATTCGTCATGTAGGCACTGCTTGTTATCAACTTACACACACATACAATCACCTATTTTTCTTCACAATCTTTTGCATGTCCCTGAAATCACAAAGAACCTCATGAGTGTTTCAAAATGTGCTCAAGATAATAATGTCTTTTTTGAATTTCATGCTAACAAATGCTTTGTTAAACATCAGGCAACCAAGGAGATAATTCTTCAAGGAAATGTTAAAGATGGTTTATATGTTTTTCCATCCCTTAAAAACATAAACATGTGTTCTGTTAATACTACTACATGTAACTCTGTACAATCTCCCTTTTCTCTTTGGCATTCAAGACTTGGCCATGCATCTATGGCTGTTGTTAAACGTGTGCTCACTGATTGTAATATTACGTGTAATAAGCAATCTTTTATGTGTGACTCATGTATTGTTGCTAAAGCTCATCAAATCCATTTTTCTACATCTAATACTGTGTATGATACTCCTCTTCAATTAGTTTACATCGATATATGGGGTCCAGCACCTATTAATGCAACTTGTGGTGCTCGTTATTACATCTCCTTTTTAGATGCTTTCACACGTTATACCTGGTTGTATTTAATCAATACCAAATCTTAAGCCTTGGCTGTTTTCAAATTATTCAAAACTTTTGCAGAAAACCAAACTGGTCATAAGTTAAAAAGTATTCAAACAGACAATGCCAAAGAGTTCTTATGCTTTAATTCGATTTTATGTGAATATGGTATTCATCACCGCTTAACTTGTCCCTACACTCATGAGCAAAATGGTTCTATTGAACGTAAGCATAGACATATAGTTGATGTTGGGTTATCTATGTTAGCTCACTCATCTTTGCCTATGAGTTATTGGGGGGAGGCTTTTACTTCCGCTGTATACATAATCAATATGCTTCCTACACCTGTCTTGCACAATAAATCTCCTTATCAACTTCTGTTTAACAAAGTACCTGAATATCAATTTTTAAAAACTTTTGGGTGTGCCTGCTATCCTATGTTAAGACCTTACAACACCAATAAACTTAGTTTGCGGTCTACTTTGTGTGTGTTTCTTGGATATACTTCTAACTTCAAAGGCTACATATGTAAATCTCCAACTGGAAAAACCTATATATCAAGACATGTTGTTTTTAATGAACAAAGTTTTCCATATAAAATGGTTTCTAATCCTTTTATCAAAAATGATTTGGTTACTGATTCTACTATATATCATACATCTCCACTAACTGTTTTTAAAACTCAACCTATTCAACATGTGCATGATAATGTCACTTCTCCCGAAGACTTTAATTCTCGTATACCTACTTTCATTGATAATGCATCCCCACATGATTCTTTGGATAACCCTGCTTGTGAACAAAATGATATTGCTTTGTCTCCTGTTACTTCATCTTTTGCAACATCATCTACCGAACACCCAGAACCTTCTCCCTCAAATAACCATCCAATGATCACACGTTCTAAGGCAGGGATTTTCAAACCAAAGACCTTTAGTGTGGAAGCTGACAATGCTCTACGTGAACCCACCACAGTCAAGGCAGCCTTATCTCAACCACAATGGTTTCAAGCCATGCAAAAGGAATATGAAGCTCTGCAACAAAATAACACTTGGACTCTTGTATCACCTCCTTCAAACGCTACCATCATAGGATGTAAATGGATCTTCCGAAATAAGTTCAACGCTGATGGTACGCTTCAACGGCATAAAGCGAGACTTGTCGCCAAAGGGTATCATCAAACTCAGGGTCTCGATTATAATGAAACTTTTAGCCCCGTAATCAAGTTTTCCACTGTACGTATCATTCTCTCCCTAGCTCTCTCATATAAATGGCCAATACATCAGATAGATGTCAATAACGCTTTCCTTAATGGAGAGCTTGAAGAAACGGTTTACATGGAACCCCCACCAGGTTTTTCTCCTCCTGACTAAAATCTTGTTTGCAAGTTAAACAAAGCTATATATGGCTTAAAACAAGCCCCTAGATCCTGGTACTTAAAACTTGCTAACACTCTAACCACTCTTGGTTTCTCTTCTACAAAGAGTGACACATCCTTATTCATAAAGTTTTCAAAAGTGGCTACTGTTTTTGTTTTAATTTACGTAGATGATATTATTATCACAGGAAGTTCTTCCTTAGCCATTCAAAACTTGATTAAAATTCTCCATACTAACTTTGCTCTCAAGGATTTAGGTAAATTGCACTACTTTCTTGGAATTGAAACTACATGGACTCCAGAAGGCAATCTTCATCTTTCGCAGTCCAAATACATACGTGACCTTCTACACAAAACCAACATGACCGGTGCCAGTCCTCAACCCACACCCATGATATCTTCCTTACGTCTAACCCAAGAAGGGTCCACTGCCGTTTCAGATCCCACGCTTTATCGTTCTGTTGTAGGCTCTCTTCTTTATATCACCATCACACGCCCTGAGTTAGCTTTCTCAGTGAATAAAGTATGTCAGTACATGACCAATCCTCAAGAACACCATTGGAAGGCAGTCAAGAGGATTCTGCGCTATCTTGCCGGCACCATTAATCATGGTCTTCTCCTCCGACCGTCAAAGCAACTCACTGTCATGGGCTTCTGCGACTCAGACTGGGCAACTGATGTAGATGACCGAAAATCCATAACAGGGTATTGCATATATTTTGGATCGAATGCTGTTTTGTGGAAATCAAATAAACAAAAGGTTGTGTCAAGGAGTAGTACGGAGGTTGAATATAGAAGCTTAGCTGCAGCTCTCACTGATATTATATGGATTACTTCGCTATTAAAGGAGCTGCGCGTTCAAATTTCAACACCCATCCTTTATTCCGATAATTTGGGTGTAGTTTTACTTGCTGCCAATCTGGTTAACCATGCTCGTTCGAAACATTTTGAACTGGATTTGCACTTTGTACGTGACAGGGCTCATCAAAAGCAAATTCAGATCATTCATATGCCATCACGTTTTCAGATCGCAGATATTTTAACAAAGCCATTATCTTTTTCTTCTTTTCAGCACTTTACCGATAAACTTATGGTGTCTGTAAAACCCCTCATAAGTTTAAGGGGGAATATCACGTGACTCTACAAGTCACCCTCTGTACTCTATATATAGTTTTCCTTTTGCAATAATAAAATAACTTTTCTCTCTCATCTTACAGAATCAAACTATCCCAAGAATTTCCACTTCGAATGAAATCATCCGAAGAATTTCCATGTGTTAGCACAAATAGCCTTAATGATTTGGTGCTTGAAGATTTGATGAAGATACATGAAGCCATTGCCTTGGAACATGTTGGAACCATGCTTAAATTGAGGAAGATGTGAAGATTTGATGTTTCACGTATTGATCAAGGCTTGTGTGCGTGCTCTCTATCTAGTTTATTCATGAAGAAAATAAGCTTGAAGATTGGTGTTCATGTTATAGACCATTTTGCATTGTATAGATGTATAGGGTCTTAGTTGTGTCTTTTAATATGTTGAAATGTTTTTCAACAGATTAAATGGTGTCTTTTAATTTGTTGAATGACTTTTTAACAAATTAAAAGGTTCGTTTTAGTAGTTTTAACCGATACATATTCAATCAGTTGATTTATTTTGTAATTGACTAATTTCACTTAAGTTAAGTAAAATCAACCGATTGATTTGAAAATAAACCTGTTGAATTTCGTAACAGTTTGCCTACAAAGTTTGTTTTTCTCGAAAGAGAGGTAACACTTACCATTTTGAGCGCGAAGACTGTTTGGAATCAATGGAATACTCTCTCTTTCGTGATCATACAGATGTGCAACTGTTGAAGATTTATCTTAGATCATTCTTGGAGCTTTTAACTTTGTGTTTGAAGCTTGGAGAAAGAGGTTTTTATAGGCAAGGTTTTGCTACCACTGAGGTTTGATCTTTCTCAAGTTTTTGGGTTTGATCTTTTGAAATAGTGCAAAATCAGGCTTGGGTTGCCTTGACTAATTGGATATAGCTCAGGTTTGAGTGAACTAATATAAATATCTTATGCATTGTACTTGTCTCTAACTCTTCTCAATTGTTTAGCACTTTAAAGTTTAAAGAAATTTGAATTGAACCATATTTTTTATATGTTATGTTGTGTATTCCTTAATTACTATACTTGTTAACTAATTTTCTCATTACCTAAAACAATATCCATCTTAAGTAATATTTTAATACAACTCAATATAAGTGATTTCTCTTTTAATAAAACTTTTTTTTTTTCATTTGTGGAGAAATCTAAAAAAACTAGCATGTTCCAAGTGAAATCAAACTAAAATTCGTTGAATAAAATTTGGAGTTTTAATTTTGTGTGAATAAGAAAAAATTATTATTCTAAGAAAAAAAATCTAACTAAATATGGTTAAACTAGTTTTTTCATAATATTTTGTACAAATATCATGGTAGGAAACCCGAGCTTATGTTTAATTAAGACATGATAGTTGGGTCGATGGAAATTTCAAAGAAAATTGTTAATATATATATCTATATATATATATATATATATATATATATTATTTAATAATTCAATTTAAAGTGAGAATAATAAATTTTTGAATATCTTTCCAGAAAGATGATGTTTTCATGATTCTACACCATGTTTCTTCTACTAAACTAATTCTAGTAAGGATGAATAGTGGAGGGTAAGATGAAGTGTTACATCCAGTTTAAAGGAGAACTTTTGCTAAGGCTTTACAAAGTTAAAACTTAACTCCCTTTTGGGAAACCTCCCTTTTTGGGGAGGGATGAAACATGATCTTTGGAAGCATAGACACATTCCGGAGGATAGAGATATTCATTATTATACTTTTTCCTAGAGTCCAAAATGTATAGGAGTAACTTACTCCCATATTCACGGGAGTTGGACATAATATATCTTCAATCTTTGTGATTTCTACTATTCAATTGTATGAATTGATTGATTGCATATTTGTGTGTATCTAATCATTAGACACAATGTTAGAACCTAGACTAGAATAAAACAATTAATTGAGTGTGAATGACATAAAGTACATCATTGGTCATTCCTAGCATCCAAATTTAAAGCTTAATGCAAACTTAATATGCTTTAGAGGGAAAATATTTGACTTTGACTAAATTAGTGGAAATTAAGAGATTATGTTGGAGAAGGTTCAGCACAACAAACAATACAGTGGGCCTTTAAACAAACTCAGTTGTGGTTCTACATATATTCCTTTTATATATTTGGATAAATAGAGTCATTGTCGCACATGTTTGTTCAAATGTAATTAGTCCAATTATGAGGGTTGGGCAAAATAAACCAAACTGCACTGCATTATCAAAAACTGCACTGAACTAAAAAACTGTTCGCATGAACTGCACTGAATTGAAAAACAATTTAGATGAACTGAACTGAACTGTTATTCTTAAAAATAAACTGGACTGCACTACACTGAACTACACTGCACTATAATATAAACTGAACTAAACTATTATAAACTGAACTGTTTTATGAACTACACTACGTAAGATCTGAACTGCACTATTTTTGGACTGAATTGCACTAATTTTTAACTTAACTACACTGTTTTTGAATCGTTTTTGAACCGAATTGCACTGATTTTGAATAAACTTCACTCTTTTTGAACTGAATAGTACTATTTTTGAATCGGATTGCATTGATTTTGAATTGAATTGCACTATTTTTGAACTCAATTACACTGTTTTGAATCGAATTGCACTAATTACATATGATTGTACTACACAATAATAATCTAAAGTTTATAATTTGAAAGTGCGTAGAAAATAATATTTGAAATATGCATCATACTTCAATACACCAATTAACACCAATTACGTTAGTACCAATATTTATATTTATTATACTAATTTCAATATTTAAGTTACAAAAAACTTTAATATAAATAAAAAATTATAAAAATGTTAGCTGTCACAAAATTTAATTCTTAAAAATAACTTCCGTAAAATCATAACATAAAAAGAACATTACATAATAAAATTCATTCAAAATAAAATAAGATATTGAATTAATTTATAATTTTTTTAATAAATTAATTATAAATATTTTATATTTTTCTCAAAGAAAAAGTAAAGAAAAAAATTAAGACAAAATAAAATAAATATTTCAATATGAAAGAGAAAGAATAGAACGTAAGACATAAAACACATAAGTCCAATTCTTATCCTAATACCAATATTTTTATTTGAGGTATTTTGCTCTTTCAATCTACTATAGTTCAATAGTTAACTTAACATAAGTTTAGTTTCTTAAAACTGAACTATTTTATAGTACAATTCAATTATTATTATGAATAGTTTTAGTATATTTTAGTTTAATATAGTACAATTAACTATAGTTTAGTAAATTATGCCCAGCCCTACCAATTATAGAAGACTATGCTTTGGAAGCTATTTTTAAATTGATTACGGAAATTGTAGTAGAAATTTTTTAGTTTGAGTGTTTATTTTTATATCTAAAAGTGGTTGATCGTGACTCATTTATCTTTTAGTAATTTATTATTAGACAATTTAGTAACTATATTATGCTAATAGAAGATTATAACGTTGTGATGAATTAATACCGCATTTTAAACATGTCTAATAATAAGTATGAAAGCTTTAAATTATAATAAAAAGTATAAGCAATAAAAAAATTAGTTCATTAATAAGTTTTATCTATAATCATCAAAACAAGTTCCTTTCCTTTTTAGGCGATAAGATATGCTTTAAGGTAAAAGATCACTTTGAAAATTGAAATAAAATAAGGTCATATTATAAATGAGAAAGACTAAACCTTTAAAAGAAAATTAAATATTAAATTTCATATTATTTGGTTTCATAAATTATCATATGCTTAATTATAATGTGAAATTGATGAAACATTTTGAATATGTACAATTGAAAATTATGATAACCATTCATTTACCACATTGATGAAAATGAGAAACATAATTAACTATTAATTCTTACAAGACTTTCCTTATAAACTACTAATTGCAATCCGTTACTACATGTAACATGCACATTAACCTTAAAATTAAGCTTCTCAATTTTGTGGGTACATAAATTAAACCAAACTAGTTCATCATCATCTGGAGTATTAAAGAGTATATTACCCATATTCCATGTTCCAATAGGGTAAGCAATGCAAGGTGTGGGTCCAAAAACATGGATTTTTGTCCATGTTTCCTTCTTACCAACTTCAACTAAAATATATAGATAAATTGTACGTTCAAAATTTAACATAAAAGAAATTGACCCATTTAAGATCAATAAGTGTCTCCATATGTAATCTGCTTGAGAATTATAAAATATTTCCTCGGGTATGTCTAAAGGTGTCTTGGTGATAATAAAAACCTCATTGCTTAAGTCAAATGATACCAAATATGCTTCCGCAGCTTCATATGGATAACCCAACCAATGACACATTCCCTCGAAGTAGAATTTATCAATATCATCATAGCACACAGGCAAATCGATATCATGTTCGAGTTTCTTCCAAGAGTTCCTTCTTAGGCTATACATCTCTACTATAGTTGCATATTTGGGATCGTAAAAGTCTTCAATAGTAAAAGCGTCATTTAAAGATACATGCTTAATCACCTTATAGTCATCTCTAACAGAGTCATAGCCAAATCCTTGACAATTACGGTTAAGAGGGATACCATATTGTAAAGGCTCAAATGGACTAGGAGGAATGACCTTGAATTCATTGTTTGTCGGGTTCCACAAATACATAGTTTCTCCAACATGTGAGTATATGCAAATAATTCCATTAATACTATAAGAACCCACAATAGAACACAAAGCAGAGTAATCCTCTTGAAATGAATTTGGCCAATCTATTTTTTCCATATTTTGAAACCTCTCATCAGAAACTGAATATAAGGTGGTACGATCTATAGTGAGGCTTAAAAGGAGAGATGTGTCATCATAAGAGGAATGATTATTACAAATGAAGTTATTATGAAACAAGTTCATGAAATGGGAATTTTCAAACAAGAGGGTCCATGATCTTTGTAAGCATCCAAATCTCTTGAGGGATTTTAAACACAGTTTAGAAAGAATGGAGAATATAAGACCATTTGGTAAGTGATTCACAAGTCGTTGAGCTATAATTATTTTGTCCCTCTCTTGGTTGTGCAACCAAATGTTAATGAGTTGCCAATGCTCTTTGGTGTTCCATAAGTAAATAGGATAGGAAATGTGCTGACAGTTTTTGACAACGAGATTCTTGATGGTGGTTTCTTCCAAGTACTCCAACTGTTAAATAAAATGAGTGAACAAAAGAATAAAAGAAAATGTGAATGAGTTAATTTGTGAACCTGGTTGTCCTTGAGGAAGAGGGTAATGTTGGTCCCCCTTGAGGGTTGTTGGGTATTGGTGTCCTTGGTAACAATGAAAGATCCATTAGACTGAGATTCCCAGATATATTGATCATGATCATTATGCTTAGAGGTGACGATAACCTTGTGAGCAACCAAATAAGCAGAGTAAAACCCAACTCTCAAACTATCTTCCAAATCTAAAATAAAAACATAGACACATTGCTAAAATTAATGAGGGTGTAACAGAAATGCAACCGAACGCGAAATATTAGTGTCTGACCTGCTTTGGACATGCCAATACCAGTGTCGATGATAGAAAGTGTTTTGTTACCCTTGTGGGGGACCAATCTTATAATCATCCCATCATCTAAAATGTTCTCGTCTATAAGCCTCTCAATTTGAATTTTATCCAAAGCCTGTGTATATATATATAATGATCAATAACACTTATAAGAAAAAAAATAAAAAATATAAAATCAAATTAAAAGATTACATACATTTGAAGCATTATTGATAAGTTCACGAAGGAATATTTCTTTATTAGAATAAAAGGTCTTGTTCATTAGGCTCAACACCTTGCTCATCTTGCCCGGTTGTACAAACATCTCATCATCGTTGGCCATTACAATTGGTTTGGAATAATGATAAACCAAATGGAGCCAATTCAACAAATCAAATCCACTCATAACTAGATTTATATTCGATTATAAAAACCACTAAATTTTAATCTCTTAATAGAAAACTATTATACACTCTTACTTTTATTATCTAATGCAAACATCTAATCATTGACCATTACAATTGGTTTGAAATAATAACCAACCAAATCCATGCAATTCAACAAAACAGAACCACTCATAACCATTTTTATATCCATTTATCACAACTGCCAAGTTTTAGTTTTTTAAAAGAAAAACATCATACACTTTTACTTTTTATTATTTAATTTAAAAAACATTAAGTATTTCTTAATATTAATTAATTTTTAAAGTTATTAATAAAGCATTATCATGATCACTTTCTTTTTTTCTTAAATGTTTTTTTTTTAATTTTGAAATTTTAATTTTGAAATATAATTTAACTTTGTTTCAAGTGTTTAATTAAGTCATTATAGAGTATGAGCTCGTGTAATGCACAAATATTTGATCTTATTATTGCAGGAACGTTTTTGACTTTCTATAATGCTCTCCTAAAAGCTTAATGAATCTTTATTAATGTAGTTTCTTTTATTGTTTGTGTATTTCTATTACTTGTGATTCATTGTTTTCAAAACAAACTCCACGAAGAGATAAATGTTGTGAAATGAGGATGGGATGCTCAAGTTCTTGGTGAAGCCTCTCATAAGTTCAGATTTTTGCTTGCAAGTAAAATGTCTTTGTTCAAATCATTAATAGGATTTTCCATAATATTGTAATTTATGGAAATCCATAATATTTCTAGCTGCTTATTTTGTTATTAATGGTGAATGATGGAACTATGTAATACATGAGAATTATGAATTACTAACTTCCTTGCCAACATTGTAGGGTGATGAATGTAAGTACCCTTGTTCTCGTCTAATCATTCCGACAAATTCAGTTAGCTCTATCAAAACATACTTTTTTTATTCTTTGCATTTTAAATGAAAATTGAGCTTTCTGAAATCAAAATTAATATTTTTTTTAACATTTGTATTAATTAATATTTGTGTGAAAAATGTTATAGAAAGTTTATGAAGTTCTAAAATTAATATTTTAAGAATTTTTTAAAATAAAATCTCTTTAAAAAAGTTGATGCCACATAATAAATATTTTAAAACTAAAAAATAATATTACATAAGATTTTAAAATAAAAAAAGGGTTAAATATGTCTTTGGTCCGTCAAGTTTCAGCGAAATTTGGAATTAGTCCCTCATCAAAAAATTTGACCAATTTAGTCCTTCATCTTTCAAAATGCATGAATTTATTCCTTTTAACCAAATTTTGTTAAGTTTATCTGACGTTTCAAGCGCATTTCATGATAGTATTTAAATTATTTACACTGTTTGACACATTTTTGCTTCAATGTTAACTTAAATACTATCATAAAATGTGCTTGAAACGTAAGATAAACTTAACAAAATTTGGTTAAAAGGACTAGATTCATACATTTTGAAAGATGAAGGACTAAATTGGTATAAAGTTTTGATGAGGGACTAATTCCAAAATTCACTAAAACTTGAAGGACCTAAAACATATTTAACCCATAAAAAAATACGTTAGTACCAATATTTATCCTAATACCAATATTTTTATTTGAGGTATTTTTGCTCTTTCAATCTACTATAGTTCAATAGTTAACTTAGTTAACTTAACATAAGTTTAGTTTCTTAAAACTGAACTATTTTATAGTACAGTTCAATTATTATTATGAATAGTTTAGTATATTTTAGTTTAATATAGTACAATTAACTATAGTTTAGTAAATTATGTCCAGCCCTACCAATTATAGAAAACTATGCTCTGGAAGCTATTTTTAAATTGATTACGGAAATTGTAGTAGAAATTTTTTAGTTTGAGTGTTTATTTTTATATCTAAAAGTGGTTGATCGTGACTCATTTATCTTTTAGTAATTTATTATTAGACAATTTAGTAACTATATTATGCTAATAGAAGATTATAACGTTGTGATGAATTAATACCGCATTTTAAACATGTCTAATAATAAGTATGAAAGCTTTAAATTATAATAAAAAGTATAAGCAATAAAAAAATTAGTTCATTAATAAGTTTTATCTATAATCATCAAAACAAGTTCCTTTCCTTTTTAGGCGATAACATATGCTTTAAGGTAAAAGATCACTTTGAAAATTGAAATAAAATAAGGTCATATTATAAATGAGAAAGACTAAACCTTTAAAAGAAAATTAAATATTAAATTTCATATTATTTGGTTTCATAAATTATCATATGCTTAATTATAATGTGAAATTGATGAAACATTTTGAATATGTACAATTGAAAATTATGATAACCATTCATTTACCACTTTGATGAAAATGAGAAACATAATTAACTATTCATTCTTACAAGACTTTCCTTATAAACTACTAATTGCAATCCCTTACTACATTTAACATCCTCATTAACCTTAAAATTAAGCTTCTCAATTTTGTGGGTACATAAATTAAACCAAACTAGTTCATCATCATCCGGAGTATAAAAGAGTATATTACCCATATTCCATGTTCCAATAGGGTAAGCAATGGAAGGTGTGGGTCCAAAAACATGGATTTTTGTCCATGTTTCCTTCTTACCAACTTCAACTAAAATATATAGATAAATTGTACGTTCAAAATTTAACATAAAAGCAATTGACCCATTTAAGATCAATAAGTGTCTCCATATGTAATCTGCTTGAGAATTATAAAATATTTCCTCGGGTATGTCTAAAGGTGTCTTGGTGATAATGAAAACCTCATTGCTTAAGTCAAATGATACCAAATATGCTTCCGCAAGTTCACATGGATAACCCAACCAATGACACATTCCCTCGAAGTAGAATTTATCAATATCCTCATAGCACACAGGCAAATCGATATCATGTTCGAGTTTCTTCCAAGAGTTCCTTCTTAGGCTATACATCTCTACTATAGTTGCATATTTGGGATCGTAAAAGTCTTCAATAAAAGCGTCATTTAAAGATACATGCTTAATCACCTTATAGTCATCTCTAACAGAGTCATAGCCAAATCCTTGACATTTATGGTCAAGAGGGATACCATATTGTAAAGGCTCAAATGGACTAGGAGGAATGACCTTAAATTCATTGTTTGTCGGATTCCACAAATATATAGTTTCTCCAACATGTGAGTATATGCAAATAATTCCATTAATACTATAAGAACCCACAATAGAACACAAAGAAGAGTAATCCTCTTGAAATGAATTTGGCCAATCTATTTTTTCCATATTTTGAAACCTCTCATCAGAAACTGAACATAAGGTGGTACGATCTATAGTGAGGCTTAAAAGGAGAGATGTGTCATCATAGGAGGAATGATTATTACAAATGAAGTTATTATGAAATAAGTTCATGAAATGAGAATTTTCAAACAAGAGGGTCCATGATCTTTGTAAGCATCCAAATCTCTTGAGGGATTTTAAACACAGTTTAGAAAGAATGGAGAATATAAGATCATTTGGTAAGTGATTCACAAGTCGTTGAGCTATAATTATTTTGTCCCTCTCTTGGTTGTGCAACCAAATGTTAATGAGTTGCCAATGCTCTTTGGTGTTCCATAAGTAAATAGGATAGGAAATGTGCTGACAGTTTTTGACAACGAGATTCTTGATGGTGGTTTCTTCCAAGTACTCCAACTGTTAAAGAAAATGAGTGAACAAAAGAATAAAAGAACATGTGAATGAGTTAATTTGTGAACCTGGTTGTCCTTGAGGAAGAGGGTAATGTTGGTCCCCCTTGAGGGTTGTTGGGTATTGGTGTCCTTGGTAACAATGAAAGAGCCATTAGACAGAGATTCCCAGATATATTGATCATGATCATTATGCTTAGAGGTGACGATAACCTTGTGAGCAACCAAATAAGCAGAGTAAAACCCAACTCCCAAACTATCTTCCAAATCTAAAATAAAAACATAGACACATTGCTAAAATTAATGAGGGTGTAACAGAAATGCAACCGAACAAGAAATATTAGTGTCTGACCTGCTTTGGACATGCCAATACCAGTGTCAATGATAGAAAGTGTTTTGTTACCCTTGTGGGGGACCAATCTTATAATCATCCCATCATCTAAAATGTTCTCGTCTATAGGCCTCTCAATTTGAATTTTATCCAAAGCCTGTATATATATATATATATATATATATATATATATATATATATATATATATATATATATATATAATGATCAATAACACTTATAAGAAAAAAAATGAAAAATATAAAATCAAATTAAAAGATTACATACATTTGAAGCATTATTGATAAGTTCACGAAGGAATATTTCTTTATTAGAATAAAAGGTCTTGTTCATTGGGCTCAACACCTTGCTCATCTTGCCCGGTCGTACAAACATCTCATCGTTGGCCATTACAATTGGTTTGGAATAATGATAAACGAAATGGAGCCAATTCAACAAATCAAATCCACTCATAACTAGATTTATATTCGATTATAAAAACCACTAAATTTTAATCTCTTAATAGAAAACTATCATACACTCTTACTTTTATTATCTAATGCAAACATCTAATCATTGACCATTACAATTGGTTTGAAATAATAACCAACCAAATCCATGCAATTCAACAAAACAGAACCACTCATAACCATTTTTATATCCATTTATCACAACTGCCAAGTTTTAGTTTTTTAAAAGAAAAACATCATACACTTTTACTTTTTATTATTTAATTTAAAAAACATTAAGTATTTCTTAATATTAATTAATTTTTAAAGTTATTAATAAAGCATTATCATGATCACTTTCTTTTTTTCTTAAATGTTTTTTTTTTAATTTTGAAATTTTAATTTTGAAATATTATTTAACTTTGTTTCAAGTGTTTAATTAAGTCATTATAGAGTATGAGCTCGTGTAATGCACAGATATTTGATCTTATTATTGCAGGAACGTTTTTGACTTTCTATAATGCTCTCCTAAAAGCTTAATGAATCTTTATTAATGTAGTTTCTTTTATTGTTTGTGTATTTCTATTACTTGTGATTCATTGTTTTCAAAACAAACTCCACGAAGAGATAAATGTTGTGAAATGAGGATGGGATGCTCAAGTTCTTGGTGAAGCCTCTCATAAGTTCAGATTTTTGCTTGCAAGTAAAATGTCTTTGTTCAAATCATTAATAGGATTTTCCATAATATTGTAATTTATGGAAATCCATAATATTTCTAGCTGCTTATTTTGTTATTAATGGTGAATGATGGAACTATGTAATACATGAGAATTATGAATTACTAACTTCCTTGCCAACATTGTAGGGTGATGAATGTAAGTACCCTTGTTCTCGTCTAATCAATCCGACAAATTCAGTTAGCTCTATCAAAACATACTTTTTTTATTCTTTGCATTTTAAATGAAAATTGAGCTTTCTGAAATGAAAATTAATTTGAAGCCTTTCCTGCTTTTCTTCTCTAGCTGTTTGTTAAAGGGTGTATTGTCCTCATTTATACGTACTTCTTAAGTTAATCATTGTTGGTCTCTTTTGTTTTGGATTCAGCAATTCAAGCTCTTTTTGAATGTTTGGGTTTGTTAAAGACTTATGTCGTTCTATTGTACCTTATAAGACTAAAGAAAATTAGGAAAGGAAATAATACATGAATACCAAGTTCCTCACTAGCAAACATACCTCACCTCTCTGTTAAGACAAAATGTGCAGAAAATAACTTTGGAGTTCAGGCACAAATCTGAAAATAAATTAGTTGGAACATATTATGGAGAAGATAGTGGAAGTGGTTGAAGGCTTGAAGTTTGTGTATATGTGTATTTACTTCTGTGATGATTGGTATATTTCTTAGTTGGAACGTGGTTGAAGGCTTGAAGACAACACAAGGAGCAGTAAATTTAATCTGCTTCATGAAGGTGATCACTTTTCATCAATCATATCTGTTTGGTAGCAATAGTGGTTAACAAAATTCCTTATAACTGTAGGAGTTAATGGAATCGGGGATGTTTATGTTGTGCAATTACTCACTCGATTTGGTAAGGTTTTATTAACTCTGTCTTATTTTATCCAAAAGGTCAAATTGTCTTAAGTAGATGATTCTCATCTAGTGTTTTATTAGCTTAAATTATCTATAGTGTTGCAGATGTAACAATACTTTATTTGGATTGTTTTCCCTTTTCAATGATGTTCTTGTTCTGTCTATAAATTATTTTAAAAATTATTGATGTGGTATGAAATTATGGGAAATTATGATAGGTGGTACTAGCAATAGGAAAGATTTGTTATGAAATTCCATCAATATTTGGTAGATATATGCTTTGTTGTCCTCCTCCATCCAAAAGAGGAAATTTTTTAATACAGGGCTTGCTAGCAAGAAAAACTTGAATTTGTTAAAATAATGCTAGAAAAATTATGAGTATACTTAATACCAAGGTCCAAATTAATGTTCTATCTATATGGTATCCCTTTTTCGTTGTCTCACAGTTCTTTATCAAGCATTATTTACTATAGGATAAACTTCGGAATTCACAAAAATATTCCTCAAATAAGGAATGAGATTTATGTTATTTAGTGAGTTTGATATTTGGCTGTGTTGGCATAATGCATCAAAAACCTTTTCTCTTTGATTTCTTAATATCAATTTTCATTTTTTACAGCCTCAATATTACTGGATAGGAAATGATGTATAACTTGGTTTCATGGCTACTGCAAGGTATATTCATTCCACTTTCTAGTGTTCACTCTATTCTTTTGTTTTCTTTCCTCACTAGGAGCTTTTAAATATTAGATATTGTATACAGGTTAATCATTTCTTAACACTACTAAAATATTTAATTTTAACGAAGGTTTACCTGATATTTATGTCCTTCAAATTTTTTTATGTGAAAACATAAATAACACCTAAAAGAACTTTTATACAATGAGACTCTTTATGAAGTTTGATTGGAAACTACTGCATATTGAGAATAAATGTAGAACTGAAAATGGTTAAAGAATATTTTTAGTAGTATATCACAAATTAATAATCTTAATACGTGATACAATATTAGTTAACTTTATAGTATTTCTCCTAATGCCACTTTATGCACATTCAACTAAATATATATATATATATATATATATATATATATATATATATATATATATATTAATTGAATGTGTATAATATTCTACTTTTTTGTGTAATATTTTACAAATACATATATAAGAGATAACTTTGACAATTATCTCATATTTTACCATCATGTCCACATATATATGATAACTACTATGTACTTTGTCTTTGTGTTCTGTTTCTCTAAAATGATAAATCATCATTGTTTATATATTTTATACTAGTTTCTTAAATAGTGGTTAACTATCTAATCAAACCTTTTTGTCAGGAATGCTGAAAAGTTTGGAAAGATCTTCGGCCAAGAAAACATGTAATCAAATAAATTCCATAGAAGGTGGGTTCATGTGGTAGTTATTATAAGTTAGCATTAGGTGAAATATGAAATATATTTGAAGATTTTTTGTCATAAATTACTTACCTTCATATACTTCATACAACGAGTTTGCTCGAGATAAAAATGTTATCTTTTTCTTGATATTACTAACAGAGAGACTAATAAAGATATTTTGTGTTATTATTATGGGTTTTAATCATACAAAGGGATGAAACAATCAAACAGCCACTAGCAACAAGAACAAAACATTGGTCCTCCAACATTCTGTAAAATTTGAACATGAGATTGAGTGTGGTGGAGGTTACATCAAGCTTCTCTTTGGATTTGTTAATCAAAAGAAGTTTGGTGGGGATACACCTTATATGTATGTTCCTTATTCCATGTTTTCTACTTTGTTTTTCTTCTTGGTTTATGTCAAATGAACGAATAGTAAATCTGCAACCTAAATAAGTTAACTTAATGGTGCCTATAGCTCATTACACAATCATACAAACTGTTGAGATATAAAACATGTCTACTAATGAGTGAACCTTATTACACAGAAGATTCAACATCAGTATTTCATACTTTAATATTTTGATAATATTTTGTTTTTGTTTATTTTTATTTTTATACTTAAAATTTTTCGCTAAATTTGAGTGATTCCACTGTTAAATATGTATTTGACATATGATGTGACACTACAAAAAAATATGTCAATACCGACGTTTATTTTTGTAATTTACGTCATTTTTAACTGTCTTTATTTACTTGAGTGAGGGTTTCCTGAAATGTCGTAATTCTTGCTGTCACAAGGTATAATATAGCAGTTATAGATGAACCGCCGCAACAACTGTCATTTTATACAACGTATAAAGTGGCGGTTTAAAGAGGCAAAAAGCGTAAGTTAAAATTGATGTAATATTTTTACTGGATGACAAATATAATGTGAAAAACAACGCTTTAAACTGACACTATTATCATTATATTATGACATTTTTAAATGTCACCAGTTCAATTAATTAGAATTAATTCTGATATTAATTATGTCATTATCAAATGTATCATGTGACGTAATTTTAATATTTAATTATTTATTCATTTTTAATATTTCTTATACTTTCATAATTCGATAAAATTATTTTTTCATGATAATTTAAAAAATATAAAAAATTATAGCACTATCAAATAGAAATTGATAAACTAAATTGATTCATTGTCAATATAACATAACTACACCAAAGTACCAATTCAAGCATTTGAAAAAAAAAGACAACATTAAGAGTACCAAAATATTCAAGCATCTAAGAAAAAAAGACAACATTAGAAGTCCTAAGTCTAAGGTGCTTTGCTTCTACCACTTGATCCTAGTATTTCATGCGGAGATGGCACACCACTTTCAATATTTGGTGCCTGCAATGAAGAAATAATATAGTATATATGAGTAAGTGAAATTGAAATAAATTATGACATCCACACAGTAAGTTTAAGTAATTTACTAATGTAAATTATAACTAATGTAAATTATGAAATAAGCTGGACAAAGTTTGCAGCAGCTTTAACTTGCAAGTTGTCCAAGTTTTATCCTATACAAATAGAGAAGGTATATATGAAATTGGAGTTCATGCCATGTAATATCTGATTAGAGAGAAAAAATTGCTGCAGATCCTTACAAACAATAACACCAATAATGTACCAACATAAATAACTAGTATGCAGAACCACAAAAAAAAAAATGTATTTGTTAATAAATTTCAGTCAAAAATTACAGATTATGATCACAAAAAAATAACCATGTTTCAGAACATGAAAAAATGCTGAAATCATAACTAATCACAAGCACCAAGCAACCAAATTTTTTGCAGAACCACACCAAGGCAGACACAAAATTTAACTATACTACTTAAATATGAGAAATTTAAGAATAATGTCATCAGCAATTCAAACATGTACCTAAATGTACCAACATTTTTGCACCAACCATGTGTCAAAAATATTAGCTTATAGTAGATAATAGGAAGAGTGGTTACCCAATCATTTATAATGGAGAAGAAAACAAATCATGGATAGTGTGCTTAAGATCACATATCTTCATATACTCCAAAATCACAGGAAGGAAAAAACAAAATAACCAGCACCAAACAAGCTAAACTAATATCAATATTAACACAAGAAATGCCTTCTCTAGGGCACAAACAAATTATTCAAAATTCCAACAGAAACCTTAAATGGACTAAACTAAAGATAGGGTAATTAATTCTACATAAGTGAAAAGTATAAGCCAATGATCACTTTTCATTGACATGATATGAATGGTGTATGATTCAAAACCTCACAACACTAAGAAAAAGGTCTAGTATAAAAACGTGATTGCATTCTTCATATTAGTTAATGAACACTATCATACCATGCCACAAACAATCTTATGCTTCATGCACTTTTCAGATGTAGCAAACACAGGTAACAAATGAATAAATAAATATATTATATATATAAAATGTATTGCAATCCACATGACATAATCGTCCAATATATAAAACACTTTCAGACAACTAAAATGGGGAAGCATGTGCAGGGGAAATCAATAAGGTGTAGTTATTGGTAATGGAAGTTTAGTAGTTTAGCAGACGAAAATCGAGCAATAGAAGAATTAAATAGCCCTAATTTCAGTTGGAGCAATGCAAACCATAACATTATTGAATCCATTGTTTCCTACTCAAAAGGGGCATGATAAATGTATTTTGACCACAAATCAAGCAGAAAACCAGCACCCAACAAAAAAAAAGAAAATAAAATATTGGAAGTGAAATTCGGAGGCAGAACCGGAAGTGGTTTTGTTCTACGAAGAATGTATTTCGAGCTTCAGTGTGGTGGAGACAACTGGTGCGAGTTCCTCACCCTTCGATGTCAAACTGGCGTTATCCACCGCACGAACCCTAATCGTACAATTGGTCACTCAAATCAAAAATAGGCAAGAGTAAATTCAAAAAGGCAACACTAATTTGATGAATGTCATATCAGAAATAGAAAAGGAGTGGACTGAGGCGCAAATGCGAGCAATCGAACCTTTCTCCTTCAGAACGAGGTTGAAGAACCCAATGAGCAAATGCGAACGGAGGCAACCATGGACTGAGGCGCAAATGGAGGTGCGAACACAGATTGAGAAGGAAGGAGAAAGGAGAAAGAGGTGTAACGAAGAGGTGAAACGAAGGAGAAAGGAGAAAGGAGAAACAGGCGAAATGGAGAGCTGAGTGAACGAAGAGGTGAGTGAATGAAGAGGTGAGTGAACGGAGATGTGAGTGAACAAAGTGATTTAGGGTGAAATGAAGGAGAAAGGAGAAATAGGCGAACGCAGAGCTGAGTGAACGCAGAGAGTGAGAGTGAAGTGATCTGGGTTTGAGTAATTTAGGTGTCAGTGACTCTCGAAAGTTAAGAAAATATTAAATTGTTGAGTGGGAAAATGAAATAGAAAAGAGAGGGAACAAAGTTTTACCAAAAAAAAGGAGTATCGAGACAAAAGTGGGACAGGAAATAATTTCATAAAATTATAAAAGTAATGTTTTATATAAAGTGGCATTTCAAAATGACATAATTTTAAATAATAATATGACAATGTAAAAGATGGTGGTTAGAAACGCCATATTATACATTTACATTATGGTTGTTATCAAACTGACGTATTATACTGCAAAAAGTGACAGTTTTAATTAACCGTTGTATTAAAAACATCGTTATATACATGATTTTTTTAGTGATTATAACCTATTGAATGATGAACATAAATATCTCTCTTTTTATACCAATTGAGTGAAATGTGTACATATATATATTCAGACTCAGTTTGAACAGAAATGACACTCTATATAGTTTATTCTTTGTCAATATACAATCTTTCAATGTGGTTGCCATTGCCTTGCTTTTCTTCTTGATAAACTCTCACGATTTGACCAGCTTCTAGATGTTATTAACGAGATAAAGTATAACCTTGATGATCGAAGGATAATTCTTTCAGCTATAATCCTTCTGATCTTAAAATGATGGCACTTCCTCCTTGCCACATGTTTGTGCAGGTTTGCAGCTATATTTGGGTTTATCTTAGAATAACTATCTCTTTCTCTCGTTTACCTTTCATGAAGTTTTTTCAACAAAAAAATCCTGCAGTTTTATGTAGAAAATGGGGAATTATCGTGTCAAATGTATCAGCAATCTGCAGACATGGGCCTGGGTGCCATTTACTAATGCAACAATTATCTTACCATTCACAGAAGTAGCATTGGTAATTGCGTACTATGTTTATCATAAAAGCTAAGCTCAATGAATTAGTTGTTATGTTTATGTGCAACAACATTGCAAATTTTGTAAAAGAAAACGTAGTTCTTTATTGAAAATTTTTAGGATTAGAGATAAATATGTAAAGCTCAAGAAAAGTGTCCATTTAAATTTTCAGTTCTTTTTCTACCATCAACAATATTGTGAACCATGTGGTGCAAGAGCCAAAGATCAACACATATGCCAACTTTAGAGATGATGTACTACCTCACATTAAAAAGCTTGGCTATAATGTTATCCAGAATATGGCCATCCAAGAACATTCTTATTATGCCAGACAAGCTTTGTGCTTTCAGGTCAATCTCCCATAAAATTTCTTGATAGACCAGCT
The DNA here is from genome assembly GCF_037176805.1 of Vigna unguiculata. Taxonomy (NCBI): domain Eukaryota; kingdom Viridiplantae; phylum Streptophyta; class Magnoliopsida; order Fabales; family Fabaceae; genus Vigna; species Vigna unguiculata. The sequence continues at coordinate 31,327,788 of NC_140797.1, forward strand.
TACGAGTCAGGTTTATAAGTGTACCTTGTACTAAATCTTAACATTGATAACTACTTTGACTCATTATGTATAATCTCATTTGTTTGAGGCCGAATTAGCATAGCTTCTGCTTAAACATGCATTTTTGCTTACCTCAAATCTCCTTCTAGCAAATAAAAATTCTTAAGAGAATAACCACAAGATCTTTTTGTTGTCATTCATCATATTTTGATCCTCTACTAATAGAATATTAAGTGGAAAAGATGTGATATTTTTATATCTTCGGTTTTCTTCTATCGAATATAACTTTATATATAATAATTGAAATTTTAATCTTAAGAATACTAAAGTTAGCAAGGATAAAATTTTCAGCAAACAGAATCACAAATGTTATGGCTGGAAGGATGAAAATGATAAAATTAAGGGAATTTGAAAAATAAGTAAAAACATCAACAAATAATGAATTGCATTGAAGGGTAAAAAACATTGAAAAGGGAATTTCAGTACCGTTATACAGGGTTCTCGAACGGTCAGTAAATATCAGGGATTTCAGAATCGTTGGTAAATATTAGGGGTTCCAGAACCGTCAGTAAATACCAGGAGTTCCAGAACCGCCGGTAAATACAGGAGTTTCAAAACCGTCGGTAAATTCTAGAGGTTTCAAAATCGCTTGTAAGTGTTGCTTTACCAGGGGTTAGTCAAAATCGACGGTAATATGTTAACGACGCTGCTAAGGGAAAAGCAAACCGCGGGTAACGCCTTTAGCAGGGGTTAAAACCCCCGAAAATGCCAAAAATAACCCTGTTAAAAATATTTTTTCTTGTAGTGATTAATAGGGAAGGTTAAATTAAGCATGTATTATTATATGAATCACGCACAAAATAGGCATAATAAATTGAATCAAACTCATTCGTAAAATATAAAATATTTAACAAGAAATGTGCTTTGCAATAATCAAAGTAATATGAAGAATGGTATCGATAGATATTTTTTGTTTACTTTAGTCCCTATATTCGTTATTTTTGTTCAATTTAATCCCAATTTTTGTTAAAATAAATAAACTTTGTCACTATGAAATTTACATTAAATTTAATATCTTTATACAAATTATATTAATTTTTTTTCTAAAATTGACATTTGAATTTATAATTTTTTAAATTCAATTATAAATTATTAAATTTAATTATAAATTGAATAAAATTCTTATATTTAATTGTTAAATAGAATATAATTATTTAAAATATTATAAGAATATAATTATTAAATATTTTGTTTCTAATATTTATATTCTAAATACTTTTAAAATTTATATTCAAAATATTTTAAATATTCAATATTTTAGAGAAGCAAACTAATATTTGTAAAATTAATATTTAAATATAAAATATTTTAGATTTTAATATATAAAATGCAATAAAAATATTAAATATTTAGATTTAAATGTCAATTTTACAAATGTTAATATAGATTTTTAAAATTTTAATAATATTGAAATAATTATATTCTATTTAACATTTGAATCTAAGAATTATATTCAATTTATAATTAAACATTATAATTTATAATTGAATTTCAAAAATAACAAATAGTAATGTCAATTTTAAAAATTAAATTCTTTCATTTTAACAAAATTTGGGACTAAATTAAACAAAAATAACGAATATAGGGATTGAATTGAACCAAAAAAACGAATATTGAGATTAAATTGAACAAAAAGAAATAATACAACCACACACTGACATGTGGCATTAGCATTGAGACGTAGCACAATTGTGACTTGACATGTGGACAATTTTTTTGAAATTAAAAAAATTTTAAAAATTTTAAAAAACATCAAAAAAACCAGGAGCTGACACCTTGCATGTGTTGTTAAAAAACGTTAACTATTTAAACACCGTTAGTGAAAATGACCAAATTGAGCAACATTTGATGAAATAAGGACCTAATTGAACACAAAATGAAAATGGGGACAAAATTGAAAAAAAACAACAAAAATAGGAACCAAATGTATATTTAAGCCAAAATAAAACTTAATAATGAACTAATTGTTTTATTGCTTATAATTTTTTACTATCATTTAAAGCTTTCATACTTATTATTAGACATGTTTAAAATGCAGTAATAATTCATCACAACTTTATAATCTTCTATTAGCATAATATAATCACTAAATTGTCCAATAATAAATTACTAACAAATAAATGAGTCATGATTGACCATTTCTAGATATAAAAATAAACACTCAAACTAAAAGTTCTCTAATAGAATTTACTTAATCAATTTTAAAAATAGCTTCCAAAGCATAATCTTCTATGATTGGACTGCTTACATTTGGACAAACATTTATCAATCTGAATAATTAAAATAGAGAACCACATCACTTAGGATTGTGAGATGTGGTTCTCTATTTTACTATATAAGAGACCCTATGTAAAGTTTGAGATATATCATAAATAAAAATACTTCCTAGTGTAGTCGTGGACGTAGGCATACACATTGTATGCCGAACCACGTTAAATTCTCCGTGTCTATTTTTTCTCTCCTTTATTCTTTCCTTTATTGCCTTGTTCCTAACAATTAGTATTAAAAGCCATTTTTCTTAGTATGCTTTATGGTTGCAGCATTGTCTGATCTTCCACATCATAAAAGATTTGGTTTCTTTTTCTTCTTAGGACTCTCAGTTTAGAGAAGTAGTGGGAGTTTTGGTCAAAAGCAGCAGGAGCTTTCGTCAAAGGCAGCAGGAGCTTTCATCAAAGGCAGCAGAAGCTTTCGTCAAAGCAATAGGAGCAATGACATTGGAAGAAGGGAAGGTGATGATTGAGAAGTTTGATGGCAATGACTTCGGGTTCGGGAAGATGCAGATAAATGACTACCTTTATCAAAAGAAGTTGTATCTACCCTTAATAGGGCAAAAGCCAACCAACATGGCACAGCCAGAATGGGAGTTGTTAGATCGGCAAACACTGGGTGTGATCCGATTGACATTAGCCAAGAATGTTGCGTTCAACATCATGAACGAGAACACAACCATAGATTTGATAAAGGCGTTGTCAAATATGTATAAGAAGCCATCTATAGCCAATAAAGTGTATTTGATTCGCAGACTAGTTAACCTAAAAATGGGTGAAGGTAACTCGATTACTAATCATATTAGTGAATTTAATACAATTATTGCATAGTTGACATCAGTGCAGATAACATTTGATGATGAGGTGAAAGCATTAATTTTATTATCATCTCTTCTGGAAAGTTGGAGTGCAACTGTTACTGTAGTTAGTAATTCTGCAATCGCTCGGCGCTGGCTTGTACTGCCAGGTGCAAGGCTCCTGATTCTGGGTGCTAGGCGCCACCATTTTTTTTTGTTTGCACATTTTTCGTAAAACTGCATTTCCCGGTTCGTTAACCGTCCGATTTAGGAGAAATTTTGACAGGTGGTCCATAACATGTAGTTCTTCACTTTGAACGGTGTACATTTTTATTTGGATGTCATTAACGAGAGATATATGTTATGCACGATTGTTGGTTTCATAGTTTATCTTGTAAGAGAATTGATCGTATGTGCGTATAAAAGAGTTATGGGACGTTAAGGGGTAATACAGGGAGCTATCATAGGTAATGTAAATATTAAAGTGCTACCAGGACCATAAAAAAATATATACATGTACTGGTTTGAGGTGGGGAACACATGGATGTTACCTAACTGTTTTAGATCCCTTGGAAGGGAATAACTTTGTGGCAAATGGCTGAATAATATGGTTGGAGTTGGGGATACCCTTACATGTATATGAAAGTAGCACATGGGTACAGAGAATTGTTATGGGAATAGAGGTGGAAATTCTGTTGTAGCACCTACACGAACTTGGGAAAAAAATCAGGCTACAAGGGGATAACCAGTACAACTCACTATACTGATGTATCGCATGGCAGAAGTTTTGGAGCCGCTAGGCGGTAGTTTCGAAACCAATGGCTATTGGAACGCGTGGCGCCTAACGGTGAGGAGTGTCTTGCCAGGCGATAACTGCAGGCATGGGCATTAGAGGCGCGTTTACGCTTGGCGATACATGTCCCGTGCCAGGCGATTTTGGAAGCAGTAGCGCTTGGCGCCTCATGAACAGTGCCAAGCGATCTGGTTGCAATAGAATGATCTGTCCTTGCTGGTATTTGTTTGCGTGGTCTACAAGGCTTCTTTGATACCTCAAATGTGGGTTTGCTGGTGTTTCTTGAGTTGTGGCTCAGAACGTATCCCTTGAGTTGAGCTCGGGATAGGGGTTAAGCACATGGCATTCCTTGAGTTGAGCTCGGAATGGCATCCCTCGAGTTGAGCTCGGGATGGTGGATGAACACAAGGAACCCTTGAATTGAGCTCGGGTTGACGAGTGTTGCCGGTGTGAGTGTGCTAGTTGTAGCCTGTACGGATGGGTCCAGATAGGTTACCCTCCTTAGTAGTTAGCTGACGAGTTTGGTAGTCTTGGGACGCTACGAACTATGTTCGTATTTGGGAACTCCACCTGACGTTACAGTGTATGATCCATAGCAATGGCTTCCCGCACGTGTTCTATCGGTTGTGGCCGATAGGTATGACAGCAAGACACCTTGGAGTACTCATAGAAGACGTAGAACATAACTGACATGGTTGTGGCCATGTGGTGTGGAATCAAGGGAAGGGATTCCTTTGGTGTGTTTGTGTGATATATATAAAGGTGTTTATATTTATATGTTTATTCTATTAGCTCACCCTATCTGCTTGTGTTTGGCGATGATCGTATATGCGATATACGTGAGCAGATGGTGTTGCAGGTGTATCTAGTGAGGCGCAGAGCCGGAGCAGGGCTAGCCTGGGGGCGATTTTCTTAGAGTTTTTACATTGTCTTTATGATTTCAAATAAGTTGTAATTATTAATATTACAGGACTATTTGATAATAGTAATAGTAATTATATTCAGGGATTTTGGAATTGTTATTGAAGTAAATAAAGTTTAGAAATTTCCCGCATTTTTGGGAAATGGATTTACAATTAAGGAGATTTTAATTTCTTATTTTATTTTATTATTTAAATCCGTAATATCCAGTAGGGATGTTACACTTAATATCTATATGGTAGTTGGATGATAAGGGACATTACACCACCTTTGGAGATGGACATTGGAAGGCAATGAAAGGTAATCTTGTTTTTGCTCGTGGAAAGAAGCAAAGATCTCTTTACATGATTGCAAATAAGGATATGATATCAGTTGCAGAAGTTGGCAACAATTCCTCTTTGTGGCATCAGAGGCTTAGGCATATGAGTGAGAAAGGAATGAAGCTCATGGTCTCAAAAGGTAAAATACCTAACTTGAAGCATGTTGATGTTGGAAAGCAGAAAAAAGGTTAGCTTCTCCAAAATAAGTAAGTCGTCTAAAGTTGAAAGACTACAACTAATACATACAAATGTTTGGGGGCCAACTCTAGTGAAATTTCTTGGAGGTTCACAATATTAAGTAACCTTCATTGATGACTCTACAAGAAAGGTATGGATTTATTTTCTTAAAAATAAATATGATGAGTTTTTTGTGTTTAAAAGGTGGAAAAAGGAGGTTGAGACTCAAACAGGTTTAAAGCTTAAATGTTTGAAGTCTGATAATGGTGGAGAATTTGACAGTAGTCAATCCAATGAGTTTTGTTCAGAGAACGAGATCAGAATGATCAAGACAGTTCCAGGAACACTAGAGCAAAATGGTGTTGCAGAAAGAATAAACAAAACCTTAAATGAGAGTGCAAGATGTATAAGAATCAAATCAAGATTACCCAAGGTATTTTGGCCAGATGCAATAAGCACAACAACTTATCTCGTAAATAAAGGACCATCAGTTCCTTTAGACTATTAGTTACCTGAAGAAGTATGGTTTGGAAATGAGGTAAACCTTTCACATTTGAAAGTTTTTTTGTTGTACTTCATATATTTGTTGAACTCTAATAGTAGAGATAAATTGAACCCTGAGGCACAACGATGCTATTTCATTGGTTATGGATCTGACATGTATGGCTAAAGGTTTTGGGATGACCAAAACAAGAAAATTATCAACAGTAGAAATGTTACTTTTAATGAAAACATGTTATATAAAGACAGGACTGCGGAATTTGCAAATGCAAATAAACAGCCAGAGCAGGTATCATTAGAAGAAATTTCAAAAAGTGATGTAGCAAACAAAAGGTAGAATATAGAAGTAGAGCTTGAGTCAAAGCCTGAGTCAGAGTATGAGTCAGAACCTGAACAAATAGTAGAGTCAGTAACTCCTGAATTTCGGATTAGAAGGTCTAGCAGAACAATTGTAGCACCACAAAGGTATTCTCCTTCATTGCATTACTTGTTGTCGACTGATTCTAGTGAGCCAGAGCATTTTGTTGAGGCTATGCAAAGAGATGAATCTATTAAGTGGGAGTTAGCAATGGAAGAGGAGATAAAGTCTCTTCGGAAGAATAAAACATGGTCTTTAACCAAACTTCCAGAAGGAAAGAAGGTTTTGCAAAACAGGTGGGTCTATTGGTTATAAGAAGAACCAAATGGTAGCAAACGATATAAGGCTACACTCGTAGTGAAAGGGTTCCAACAAAGACAAGGAATTGACTTCACATAAATGTTCTCTCTTGTTAAGATGACTACCATCATAGTTATCTTAAGTATAATTGTTGCAGAAAATCTTCATTTGAAGCAATTAGATGTGAAAACTACATTCCTACATGGGGATCTTGAGGAAGAATTCTTTATGGCACAACCAAAAGGTTTTGAAGTACAAGGAAAAGAGAATTTTGTATGCAAGCTTCATAAAAGTTTGTATGGATTGAAACAAGCACCGAGACAATGGTACAAGAAGTTTAATAAGTTTATGAGAAACTCAAGATTTCACAAATGTGAAGAAGATCAATGTTGTTACGTGAAAAAATATGTTAACAACCATATCATTCTTGCCTTGTATGTTAACGACATGTTGATTGCTAGTACTAATATGGTAGAAATTGACAAGTTGAAGAAACAATTGTCAAAAATTTTTGAAATGAAGGATCTTGGTCCAGCCAAGCAAATTCTTGTCATGAGAATTTTGAGGGATAGATCTGAAGGTATTATGAACTTATATCAGGAAACATATGTAGAAAAATTACTTAGTAGATTTAATGTTGGAAATACTAAAACTAGGAATACACCTTTAGGAACTCACTTAAAGTTCTAAAAAAGGAAATCTTCTCAGATAGAGGAAGAAGAAAGTCACATGTCTAAAGTGTCATATGCATCTACAGTAGAGAGCTTGATGTATGTTATGGTTTGCACCAGACCTGACATAGCACATGCAGTGGGAGTTGTGAGCAGATTTCTATCAAATCCCGAAAGGGAGCATTGGGAAGGCGTGAAGTTGATATTGAGATATTTGAATGGCACTTGAAATATGAATTTGTCTTTTAGAAGAAGTAATCTCACTTTACAAGGGTTTTTTTATGTAGATTTGGGAGGTGATTTGGATGGTAGAAAGAGCACAACAGGTTACATTTTTACGTTGGGTGGTACAACTATTAGTTAGAAGTCCAAACTTCAAGGGAGAGTCTCCCTTTCAACCACTGAAGCTGAGTATGTTGCTATCTTAGAAGCAACAAAGGATATGATATGGTTGAAGAAGCTTCTAAAAGAATTAAGAAAAGAGCAAGATGATTCTCCGTGTCAATTTTTTCTCTCATTTATTCTTTCCTTTATTGTCTTGATCATAACAATTGGTATCATCCATACACTGGTCCTGACTCACTATTTATGGGTAATGGTTTAGGTTTAAACATCTCTCACTCTGGAACACTTTTACTTAATGATTTATCCCTGTCTAATATTTTGTGTGTTCCTTCCCTGAACCAAAAAATTGTTTCTGTCTATAAACTTACCTAACAAACTAACTTTGTTGTTGTTTTCCTGCCAAACTCATTTTACGTGAAGAATTTGCAAACGGGCCAAACAACCCATAAAGGCTCATGTGTGAATGGACTTTATCTTTGGCTCGCTACCTCACCATCCATCCACAATGTCTGCACAGATTCCTCTGCCTCATGGCACCATAGCCTTGGGCATCCTTCATCTTCTATCTTCAAATTTATTCAACAACACTTTTCTCTGGGTTGTAATAAATTCCAACAATCAGATTGCACATCCTGCCATATTAGCAAAAGTCATAAGCTTCATTTTCATGAATCCAATCTTAAATCTTCTTATCCATTGGAAATAATTTTTTCAGATGTATGGACTTCCCCTATTTTATCAATTGATAATTTTCGCTACCATTGCATGTTTGTTGATCATTTTACTCGTTATATCTGGCTTTATCCAATGAAACACAAATCTGATGTGCAAACTATATTTCCCAAATTTAAATTACTCAATGAAAATTTCTACCACCACACAATAAAAATCTTGTACACAGATAATGGAGGCGAATATATTGGTCTTCGCCCTTTTTTAAGCACTCATGGTATAAGTCATCACACCACCCCACCTCATACACCTGAACACAGTGGATTTTCATAACGATGCAATCATCACATCGTCGAAATCGGTCTCTCTCTTCTTCATCACTTGGGCTTGCCTCTCACCTATTGGCCTCATGCCATGACCACTGCAGCCTACCTCATAAATCGCCTCCCATTTCCAATTCTTGGGTACAAGTCACCCTATTCCAAACTGTTCCACATTAGCCCGGATTATCATAAGTAAAAATGTTTTGGATGTTTGTGTTTTCTCTAGATTAAACCATATGCTAACCATAAACTTGCGCCAAAGTCTGCTTTGTGTGTTTTTATAGGTTACTCAGCAGATCAACATGCTTACTTATGTCTCGATCCCAAAACAGATAGGATTTACACCTCTCGACATGTGAAGTTCGTCGAATCTGAGTTTCCGTTCACCTCCCTCGTAGCTAAACCCAATCCAAAAATCGAGTGTTACACTATACTTATTAGTATATGTTGATGATATCATCATCATAGGGAGTTCTTCTACAGAGTTGTCCAAACTCATTGCCAGACTTGTTGCTCATTTTCGTTGAAAGATGTAACATCCCTAAGGAATATTATTAATTTAAGTAATTAAATAAAGAAAATAAAATAACACATCACGATATTATTATTCCCAAAACGCGGGAAAATTAAAATGTCTAAGCATCGCGCCACAATATTTAAAATCATAGTATTTAAAACTTTACAATTTCCAAAAGTTCAAAATAAAATATAAATGAACATCATAAATATAATCCTAGCTTAATCCCAGCTAGCCCTCACTTCGTCGCCTAAGCATCCTCAGCATCACCTGTATCAACATTTGCTCCCGTGTAACGAATCACACGATCATCGCCATACACAAATAGAAAGGGTGAGCTGAGAAAATAAAAATAACATATATGCATATATATATATATATATATATATATATATATATCTATATATATATATATATAAATATATAAATATATAAAATAACATAAGGTAAATCATACAGCCAAGACCTTAACCCCAAAGCTTTTCAGCTTTCAAATCACACAAATGGTTAGCCTTGGACTCGGGAATATAATGCTCACACGAACCTGCTCGCTCGTGGTCCTGCCTCTACGAACCTCCCCGCTCGTAGTCCTGCTCTATGAACCTCCCCACTTGTAGTCCTGCTCTACGAACCTACCCGCCCGTAGTCCAACACATGTGATCCACCAGCCCCCGTACCTCCCCGCACGTGGCATCTCTCAAACGTGAGCACAGAACATACGAACCTACCTCGCTCGTATCCCCACGCGAGAGTAACTGGATATGAACCTCCCTGCTCATATCATCAGATGTTAACCACCATCCATGAACCTACCCGCTCATGGCACAACATTACCCGTTCCAGTGTAGCATCATTGCTCAAAACAACACTCAAAAAAATTAGCAACAACAACATTTTTGCCTAGCTCAGGCAACACGCCGCCAAGCGAAATCAGTCCAGACCGCCTAGCGGTACCTACCCACCGCTAGGCGCCAGCGCCCTCCCAACACCACTATTTTTTAGTCACCGCCTGGCGGAGTACACCTTGCCGCCAGGCGCCACGCGATGCAGGACCTCTCCAGTTGCTCCTATCGCCTGGCGGTATCAGTAGGTCGCCAGGCGCTATACCAGGAGCATTCAGCTACTGGTTTTGGTACTCAATTTAGTTGGCTCTATGATCCAAATTACTCTAAGGTACATTGTTCACTCATGTTTTAGTACCTGATTCTGATTTCCCATCAACTCTAACCCGATTTGGTTTCTCTATAACCCATCATTATCCTTTTAACCATTTCCATTGGGGTTCACCTACACTTATGTAAATTACATCATGTCTCAGTTTACCAATAGCAGAACCCAATCTCATTCATTTCTGTTACCCATTTAAGCTTATCAGTAACAATCCTATATTTACCCAATGGATCGAGCATTCTTCCATTACCCAACAACTCTTTCCAATTTCCACTTGTGCAACCCATTGAAATTCATAATTCCAACTTATCTATCATTCCTGTCTAACACTATTGATCAATACTATCAGTCTTTTCTAACATCAGACTATTAATTTACCATCATGTTTATTACCTATTAGACCACATTGCACTCCACCTGCACACACCAATTCATTACAGAGATATAGGCATAACCACTTTCTATTCCTCTATATTACCCCCATTCAAGCTAACTTTTCTCCAAAACCAATTCACTCATAACTCCTTTCACCGCCACTGCACCAGACTTCTCAGTATGAAGCTTTCCAGTGGCCATCGCTTGGCGGCCAATAAGATGCCGCCCGGCGGCACTTCAGTGTCTGGTAGAATCCCAGATTTCTTGCCCCTGCGAAACCACTTCTTCTCTTCTACTGTTCCTTCCATCACCACCCATTAATCTCGCGAAACCCGATCATTTTATACCACTAATCCACTCCATAATCACATACCAATCAAATAAATACATCATTGACATCAAGCTTTTGATAATTCAGAACCCTTCACACACTTACTTGAACCACTTGGTCTCGCAATCGCCACCCAAATTCTAACCACTCCAAGAGACATCGTACCAGTATAATCAATCATCAAATAAGGCAAAAATATCAAATGGAACCTCAACACATGATGAAATTCCCTAAAATAAAGCAGAAGAACAACAAACATAGCACATTGCCCGGCGGAATTCAACTCACTACCATGCAACTCGAAACAAAACCCAAAACTGGGTTATACTGATGTGCCGCTTGGCGGCACCTTCATGCCCGCCAGGTAGTTTTTGGGCAGAGAGCCCAGAATTTTGCGAAAACAGCACAATTCAATATGTAGGTTCATGCAATCCGATTTATACCAACACAATACATTTAGTATGAATCAACAACATAAAAACAACTCCCCTTACCTGGAATTCCTTGCTAAAACGCGAATTAGATAATGTGCCCTTCACTCCAAAACTGCCACGTTCTTTGCTTGCATCCACAAACTGGTTTTCCCTTCTAATTTCTCTCTGCGGTACATACCAATACCAGAATCCTTCTACCAAGGTTCCTCCTCAGTTTTCTCTAATTACACTTCCTTTCTCTCACTTATTCCTCTCTTAATTGCTCTTTACACTCCACATGAGCCCTCTGGATTGCCACTCTTGGCTGCTAGGGTTCCAACCCTTTCATGTTCTTGCCAAGGAAAAAATTTAGCAAAAAAGAGAGTAAATTAGTTCTCAACAAGGTTTGAACCCACAACCCATCAATCACAATCAAGTACACAACCAATTCCACCAATTCACAATTGTGATAATTCCTCAAATTCTAAGGTTATGTTATCACGTCTCACATCCAAATATATAGCATAAAAATTCATAAATTAAATAACATACAAATGGCATACATAGGACTCAAACCCAAGTCCTCACACACAAACAAAGTACTCTTAACCACTTGAGCTAATACTTTTCCACGTCATAGCAATCCGCATTAAATACTTTAAATGCTTCTATTACCCGCATTTATTAAATAATTATTTAATTAATTATTTAATTTTCTCGGGTCTTACAAAAGATCTTGGCTGTCTCAACCATTTCTTAGGTGTCAAGGTGATTCCTTCCACTACATGTTTGTTTCTTTCACAAAGGATATATATTACTGATCTTCTACATAAATCAGGTATGGAAGATACGAAACCAGCATCCATTCCCCTATCTGCAAGTTCTCCATTACTTAAGGATTCGGGTAATCTTCTGCCTTCCCCAACTAAGCACTGAGCACTTGTTGGAAGTCTTCAGTACTTGAGTCTTACATGCCCAAACATCGCCTTCAGCACCAATAAACTTGCATAGTTCATGCAACACCTAAGAACGACACACTGGTCTGCCCTCAAACGGGTACTTCGATATTTGGCGGGCTCTTGTGACAAAGGAGTCTTCATCTCGGCCAATGCCCCTCTAGCCTTTAATGCCTACTCAGATGCAGATTGGGCAGGTGACAAGGATGATTATGTTTCCACCATTGGTTACTTATTATATCTTGACAACACTCTTATCTCTTGGAGCTTACAAAAACAATGTTCTATTGCTTGATCATCGAGAAAGGATGAGTATAAAGCCTTGGCTGACATGGCTAGTGAGCTACTCTGGGTCCTTTCCTTGTTCGTCGAACTTGGTCACATGTCAACAACCAATCTGGTTATATATTGTGACAATATCAATGCCACAAATCTTAGTGTTAATCCTGTCTTTCACTCTCGAATGAAACATATTGGCTTAACCTATCACTTTGTCCGCAAAAATGTCCAACATGGCAAATTTGGAGTGTCTTTTGTGTCTATTGATGATCAACTTGCTGATATTCTCACAAAGCCTCTGCTTCGCCCCAATTTAAGTCATTACTGTCCAAGTTGCATCTCTCTTCCAGATTATACAACTTGCAGGAGGATATCAATCATAATAATTAAGTTTTAAATTAATTTAATTATTCAGATTTGTAAATCTGTTGGGCTCTTAATTAGAGGAGAATCAATAGGGATTTATTTTAATTATTCAGATTTGTAAATATGTTGGACTCTTAATTAGAGGAGAATTATGTTTGTCAGCTTGTATATTTATATTGGCAGAAACTAATAGCAAAACATCGTTCTCATCTTTCTATAACATTTGCGACAATGACTCTATTTATCCAAATATATAAAAGGAATATATGTGAAACAATAAGAGTGTTTATCGCACGATCTTAAAATGAAAAATATATCATTTGCGATATTTTTTATTTTACTGTTTTTTATTTCTATTTCCAAATATATAATACGAGAAAAAAAGAAACACAATTTTTCATATATAGAGACTCAAAAGGCAGTATTGTTAATTCAAATAATTCTACACATTAAGATTTAAAGAAAGAAATAATAGTTGAACTTGAAGTATCATGCTCTAAGCATATATTTGTTGAATGATCCAATAAATATCATCTTCACTTCTTTCGTTGGTTATATTACATGATCACCATTGTTTATCATTTTTTCCCTTTTCCACGCAGGAGTGCGAAATTTATAATCATAGCATCTCGACTATGATGAAAATAAATAATATTATATCACATTTAAATTAAAATATAAGAAACTTAAAAGTATGATACGAATGCTTTAATATAAATAGAAAACATTTTTTAACACTAATTACTAAAATAACACATATCTCGTTATTAAGAAATTATAAAGTTATTTAACTAACGATGGAAAAGAAACTTCTTTCAAAATAATGACTAAAGACAACTATTCCCACAACGATCATTTATTCTATGCATCTTTCTTAGCACTGTTATGAAATTGACAAGTGTACCAAATCACACAAATAATACATTGAATAAGTCCATATATCATTTCTCACATAGACTCACGTTGTTCAGAAAAATTATATTTATTTACTAATTAAGGTGAAAACAACTTTTGTATTATAGTGTAAAGTATTGAAATTTTAGAAAAAAAAAAATTCTAAAATCTAGAAAGCAATTAAATTGATAGAAGTACATATATGGCGAAGACTTCATTGGGGTTAGATTTCATGCATCAAAACAATATGAAAATTTCTAAACAATATACCGCCAATTCCTACTATAGCATTCACACCATTATGTAACAAATTCCAATGTCTTAGTGACAAGTCTAAACTTATTAATAAGAACCCTAATCTCTTAGACCTTATCTTATTAAAAGTTTGCAGTAAGCTTTAAATTTGGATGCTAGGAATGACCAATGATGTACTTTATGTTATTCACACTCAATTTGTTGTTTTATTCTAGTCTAGGTTCTAACATTGTGTCCAATGATTAGATACACATAAATATGAAATCAATCAATTCATGCAATTAAGAACGGGAATAAACACAAGAGTATTGAAAAAAATATTGAATAGTAGAAATCACAAAGATTGAAGATATATTATGTCCAACTCCCGTGAATATGAGAGTAAGTTACTCCTATACATTTTGAACTCTAGGAAAAAGTATAATAATGAATGCCTTTATCCTCCATCCTCCAGAATGTGTCTATGCTTCCAAAGATCATGTTCCTTCCCTCCCCAAAAAGGGAGGTTTCCCAAAAGGGAGTTAAGTTTTAACTTTGTAAAGCCTTAGCAAAAGTTTTCCTTTAATCAGGGTGTAACACTTTCTTATATATAGGGCAATCAACAAATTTAGACAATTCCATCAACACTTCATCTTATCCTCCATTATTCATCCTTACTAGAATTAGTTTAGTAGAAGAAACATGGTGTAGAATCAACGGCGGAAGAACGTTGTGACAGGGAAGCCACGGCTCCCCTAACCATTTCTTTTTACTTATATATATATATATATATATATATATATATATATATATATATATATATATATATATATATATATATATATAATAATATTTATACATTTTTATTTTATTTTATTTTTTATATATTTTAAAAAAATATATTTATATATTACTATTTTATTTATATATTATTACTTTATTTATATATTATTACCTTATTTATATTAATTTAGTTTGAAAAATCTTTTTTAAAATTTAAAAATTACGTCTTTTTCTCTATTATAATTTTTTATACTTTTTTATTTGGTTTCTCTTTTATGTGCTTCCATATCTTTGTCTCATTTTATATTCATCTCGATTTTCACCATCAATTCCTTATTATTTTCAAAATCAAATTGCTCTACGGCAAAATTGAAGAGTTAAGAAACATTTTGGATCGAACAATTTCTTCTTTTAAGTAAGTTCATCTTTTCCTCTTTGTTTTTGAAGCAATGTGTTTCCCTCTTGTATGTGACTTTTCTACGTTCTAGACATATCTCTATCTGTCAGAGATCATAAAATCATGCTTTAATTGTTGATCAAACTCTTCTTTGTGTAGATAGAGCTACTTTAGGCTTTGAAGTTGTGTAAGAAAAGAACAAGATTAGGAATCTACTCTAAGGTAAGGGAAGCTAATCATTTAGAAGTTATTAGTTTTCTTAAAATATTTAGGAAGGCTTGTGATGAAGATGAAAAAAATGCATCTACGTCATTTAAAATTGAGAAACTTCATGATAATCCAAATATTGAAGAAAACAAAAAACAACTCTCTAATGTTCCTAAAATTACATATAATGAATTTGAAAATACTTTAGAATGTGATGCAGGGAAGTGTCTTCAAATTTGGCAATACCCACCAAATCAAATTGATGAGGTACGAAGGACTTATCTAAAATGGGGTCCATATCAAATGCATCTGACTTTTGTTTTTTTTATATATATATTATTGTTGATGATAAACTTTATGTTACTCTTTCATATATATTATTGTTATATTGTTTGGATTTTATTGTCATGAGTGCTTATTTTGAATAAAAAATTATATAAAGAAATTAATTTTTTTAATTAAAAGAAATTATTTTTTTTAATTAAAAAAAATAATTTATATATAATAAATATAATTTGGCCCCCTAAAATTTTTGGTCAAGTTCCGCCACTGTGTAGAATCATGAAAACATCATCTTTCTGGAAAGATATTCAAAAATTTATTATTCTCACTTTAAATTGAATTATTAAATTATATATATATATATATATATATATATATATATATATATATATATATATATATATATATTAACAATTTTCTTTGAAATTTCCATCGACCAACTATCATGTCTTAATTAAACATAACCTCGGGTTTCCTACCATGATATTTGTACAAAATATTATGAAAAAACTGGTTTAACCATTGTTTCGGGGTAGGGACCAAGAGCCTACTAAAAGAACTCCTTCACTTCACGATCTCTTCCTCCTCTCCAATGACTTCAGCAAAGTCCACTCCTCAGCTCGATCGGTTGGGATGGCGATCGGGATACCTGTCTAAAATACTCCGATGCCTAAGTTAGAAGGGACCGATCGGTGTGTCAGGATATCAGTTGTAATAAATGCGTAATTAATTAATTCACCAACCTACCCTTGGGCCCTATTTATAGTTTTCGACATGGGCCTGTAATTAGGGTTTCTTAATCACGGCCCAATAAACTCTTAATTAAGATTAGTAACTCGTTTAACCGGTAATCGATGTCTTAGGTCACTTAACCGTGCGACCGATGGTCGCGTGACTTGGTTGATGGTGCTATGTTTTCCACTGACACTCTGTGTTTTACCGATCAACCGAGAGGTACTCAGATATGTCCGTCGCCCTTGTTCTACCGAGGAACTGATGGGTTCTTGGGGTTGGAAGGTTTGTCGTTAATCCTTTACCGACGGATCGATGGATCTCCCTGAGACAAGAAGTTCCACCGCCGTCGCTTTACCGACGGATCGATGGACCTCCCTGAGACAATCCGTCGCTTTACCGATGGACCGATGGTCCCCCTGAGCAAGGAGTTCCACCGCTGTTGCTATACCGATAGACCGATGGACCCCCTGAGCAAGGAGTTCCACCGCTGTTGCTATACCGATGGACCGATGGACCTCCTGAGCAAGGAGTTCCACCGCTGTTGCTATACCGATGGACCGATGGACCTCCTGAGCAAGGAGTTCCACCGCTGTTGCTATACCGATGGACCGATGGATATGTGTATGGTTAAGTTGTGACTCATATATTCATCGGTTTGACCGGTGGTCTGCCATCTTGTCTATTGTTCGTTCGACCGATGGCCCTTTGATAATGCCACATGGTTGTTCATTGATCAGTGAGACCGATGGTTATCTGGGGGTCAGTAATGGCCGATTGACCGATTGGGCATACTGTACACAAGCCCCCCCAGCCTCGAGCGATGGAAATGAAGCGAAGAGGTTTTACTCAGACTGAAGTGCCGATTGACCGATGGCGTTTCTCAACGGTTTCATTGCCTCGTGGATCGTGCCCAGCAGTTACGATTTGAAGCGTCGCGAAGCTGGGACCGTTGATCCGAATGTGATCGTAAGGTCCTGGGGCTGCCACGTGTCACCTGGTCCCCCCTATAAATAGGTTTGTGTGGCTGCCGTTATTTTCACGCTTTCCTTTCTCTTTCTAGCCGAGCCTCCGATCGTTTTTCTCTCTCTGCAGGTAAAAAATGTCTTCAAGCGCATCGGGTTCAGATGGTCCGTCGGGTGGAGCGGTCAGGTGGTCTGGGGACGCCGGGTCGATTTCCGCTCTGTTTGAGTCGTCTGAGTCGGGAACTTCGCTCGAAGGAGTGGACCTGTCGAGCGGCACGGATTCGCCAATACTTCTAAGTGGCAGCTCTGAGGCCGAGCAATCGATCGAGGAGATGGCGGAGCAGGCCGCTGCTTCTGATGAAAGTGGGGACATCATCGGGATCGACGTAGACGACCAGGGGGACGACGTCAATCTACCGAAAATATCGGGGTACGATTGGGCCCCTTATGAGCTGCGCACGCTTGTGACAAGGTTTCGTTGGGGGAACGACCTAGGGGATCTGGTCGAGCGGACCAGGATATTTAGCGAGGAGGTGGAGGATCGGCAACTTCGGGTCAAGATCTGCGCCGGCAATGAGAGAGTGTGCCACAGAAAGGGGGAGGCAAAGCTGGACTTCTTCTACGTGTACGCCTGTCTCTTCCAAGATCTACGTTTGAGCGTTCCATTTGCCGATTGGCAGATGGCTGTGCTTCGCCAAATTCAGTGTGCGCCGACGCAAA
Source organism: Vigna unguiculata (assembly GCF_037176805.1). Classification (NCBI taxonomy): domain Eukaryota; kingdom Viridiplantae; phylum Streptophyta; class Magnoliopsida; order Fabales; family Fabaceae; genus Vigna; species Vigna unguiculata. The sequence continues at coordinate 31,345,914 of NC_140797.1, forward strand.
TTCATCCGAACGCCTGGGCGTCCATGCAGGCATTCGACGTTCTTTGCCGGGCGGCCGGTCTCACACCCACCATGCCTCTGTTCCTCCATTTCTATAAGACACGGCCGACGGCGTCCAAGGGTTGGGTCTCGTTCTTGGGGGCGAACAAGAGCCTACTCACTCTCTACCTTGCGTCGTACAAAGGTTTTAAGACCGGGTTTTTTAAGGTGGCAATTCCTAGCAAGGGAAGGAAGTATTTCTTCGACGAGCAAGATCGTCCTAAATTTCCTCTCTACTGGACGGCGTTCCCTCCTCCCACCGATGCCTGGGCTGAAGATCTGATGACCCCGGCCGAGCGGGCCGACCTGGCCGTCCTTAAGACCCTGCCCGACAAGATCCACCCGCGGCCGCTGATCCAATGCATCCGCTCCCCCGACCTATCGAGGGCGGTTTATGGTTAGTTGTTCTGATATTACCGGTCGTCGATTTTGGTCGCAGTTTAACTTAATTGTTTTGTCGTCTTGCAGATATCATGGCTCGAACGACCGCTGCCAACGCTGAGTTCGTTGCTCGTGCTAAGGCTCGACGACGGGGGGGAGACACCGTCGAGGAGGTGGTTCCACTCTCAACCGTTCCAGCTGCCCCTCCGACCGGTGAGGGTGCTGCCACCGTCGCTCCCGCCGGCACTTCTGGGGCGGTCTCACGGCCTCGCTTGGTTATGAAGCGACCAAGTTCTGGTACTGCTGCTGCTGCTGTCGGGGACAAGGGCAAGAAGTCCAGAAGAGAAGACCCCCCGATCGTCCCACCGTTCAAGAAACAGAAGCACGGGGAATCGTCTGGGTCATTGGCCGACGCTTTCCTCGGCGGCGGCGCTCGTCTAGATGAGGAGATATTTCTTCAGTTGGGACCTCGCCTGACTGAGGCCCTGAAGGATGTGTCTGAAGAAGACGCCCTTCGGACTGCTGGGGAGCTCACCCTGAGGTTGGCTGCTCTGTACACCAAGTTTCCCCGTCCCGATCGGAGCAGGATTGAGGACTTGGAGAAGGAGCTTGCATCTGCAAAGACTGAGCTCTCCGAGGTGAAAGCGTCGGCGGCTGATCTGAAGGCCCAGTTTGATCGGCTCAACGGCATCAAAGCTGAGCATGCCAAGTGTGCTGGGTTGCTGAAGGCTGCTGACGATCGGGCCAAGGCGGAGCAAGTCAAGGCAGGTGAAGCCGCCGATGAACTGCGTAAGCTCCAACGTCGTTTTGATGATCTAACTCTGGAGCAGATGGCCGCCTCTGGTTCAGCTTCAGATTGGCAGAAGAAGGCCAAGGATTTAGAGGCCGAGCTGGAAGTGGCCGATGAGCAAGTTTTCGCTCAGTATGAGTTGGGCTTCCAGAGGGCCGTCGATTTGGCAGTCTTCTATTACAAATGCTCTCCCGACCGGTTTGACGTCCACATGGGAGTAGTGGATGGGAAGGTGGAGAAGGTCTTTGACCGGCTGGATGAAGTCAACGACCCTCCTACATAGAATTTTATTTTACTTGTATATTTTGATATAACCGATCGAACCCGATCGACCGTTGGGTTGATCGCGTTCGCTCGGTTATTAGATTACTTTTTGATAAACTCTTGTGTAAATTCTAACTTCCTATTGATATCAAATGTTATTTGTTTCCTTTATTCGTTCGCTCACTAATTTGTTTTGGCGATCGGCCGTATTTCAGCTGTCTTTTAATATTGGCGATCGGCCGCGTAATTGTTGAACTTGTTAATTCTAGTCCATTGTTGAACTTGGTTCGTTATTTACTTGTTCTGTATGGTTGACCTTCGCGCGTTCGAACTATTCACTGAGATCGCGGGTGTTATACCCCGATCGGCCGAGACAGCTCGTGTCACTTGTTTACCCGTAAGGAAGTTAGATCGCTAGGATCGGTGCTGACTGAGCGGGACTTCCTCTTGAAAGTCCCTGGCTCGATCGGTCAGGCTTTGCTTGGGTCCCGTAGGGAGCCCCATCGGTCAGAGTGTTAGATAGAGTTGTATAAAACGCTCATTTTATTCATGATTAGCTGTAATACATTTTGAGGTGTGATGCGTTCCATGTGTTAGGTATTTCTTTGCCGCTCAAGTGCTCCAGCCGATAGGCTCCATTCTGCAGGCTCTCGGTCACGCGGAACGGGCCTTCCTAGTTTGGTGCCAGCTTTCCCTGTGTTGACTTCTTTCGGGCATCATTGGTTTTTCTCCAGACTAAATCTCCCTTGACGAAACTTCTTGGTTTGACTTTCGCGTTATACCTTCTCGCCACCATTCTCTTGCACGCTTCAGCTCGCACGGCTGCTCGTTCTCTTCACTCGGTCGTCCAGTCTAACTCCTCGCGCATTCGCCCACAATTCACCTCCAGGTCTTGCATTTCCCGTCGAAGGGTCGGTTCCCCTACTTCGACCGGCAGCATGGCGTCTGTACCGTAGGTCAGGTTGAAAGGAGATTCCCCCGTCGTCCCGTGAGGCGTGCACCGATAGGCCCAGAGGACTTGTGGCAGCTCGTCGACCCACGCTCCTTTGGCTTCTCCCAACCTCTTCTTCAGCTCGGCCACTATCACCTTATTCATGGCCTCAGCCTGACCGTTGGTTTGGGGATGTTCGACCGAGCTAGTAACATGCCTTATCCCTACGTGCTTGTAGAAGTCCTTCAGCTTTTTATCAATGAACTGACGACCGTTGTCCGTGATGATCGTGTGCGGAAGACCGAAGCGGCATATGATATTGCGCCAGACGAAGGAGTGGACCTGCCGAGCGGTGATATTAGCCAGAGCTTCTGCCTCGACCCACTTAGTGAAGTAGTCGACTGCTACGAGTATGAATTTCTTCTGCGCTCGGCCGATCGGAAAAGGTCCGACGATGTCCATGCCCCACTGAGCGAACGGCCATGGAGCTGTCAAACTGTGTAGCTCGGTCGGAGCCTTCTTCATATCGTTTCCGTGGGCTTGACATCCTGCGCACTTGCGTATCATGGCTTCGCAATCTTGCTCCATGGTCGGCCAAAAGTAACCCGCTCGGAGTATCCTGGCTTTCATCGTTCTCCGACCGGTGTGCATCCCGCAGATACCGTTATGGACCTCGTTCATGACGTACTCTGCTTCGTCTGCTGCGAGGCACTTCAAGAGCGGCGCTGTGAATCCTCTCTTGTATAGATCATCTCCGATGATCACGAACCGGAGCGCTCGCCTTCTCTCCGCCGGTCTGATTTCTTCCCCAGCCTCGCACCTCTTTAAGAGCTCTCGCATCTCGGTAGTCCAATCAGCCGATCGTTCTGTCGCAGCGCATTCTCCCGCCGAAGGTCTCATCAGGGTCTGCCTGATAATTGTCTTCAATTGACCCTTCTCTTTTCCGTCTGCCAGCTTCGATAGCCTGTCGGCTCGGGCGTTCTCCGCTCGGGGGATGTGGTGGATGGTCACCTCCTCGAACTCCTTCATGATTTCGACAGTCTTGTGATAGTACTGGAGCAATAAATCGTCCTTAACCTGATATTCTCCCTTCACTTGTCCGACCACCAGCTTAGAGTCGGTGTTACATCTTAACCTCGTTGCGCCTAAGTCTTTTGCTAGTCTTAATCCGGCGATCAGCGCTTCATACTCTGCCTGGTTATTTGAGGCTTTAAACTGGAACTGCAAGGAGTGCTCCACTGTGAAACCGTTCGGTCCTTCAATGACAATTCCCGCTCCCGCACTTCGTTTGTCTGACGACCCGTCAACGAAGAGAATCCACGTTTGGTCGGACGGAGGGACCGGTCCGTGGAGTTCGGCTGTGAAGTCGGCCAGATGCTGCCCTTTGACCGATCCTCTAGGTTCATACTTGAGACCGAACTCAGACAGCTCAACCGACCAGGCGATCATCCTACCAGCCAAGTCGGGCTTTCGGAGTATCTTGGCTATGGGGTGATCGGTTCGGACGACCACCTGGTGACTCTGGAAGTACTGGCGTAACCGTCGAGAGGCCGTTAACAACGCCAAAGCTATCTTCTCTATCAACTGATACCTCGTCTCTGCGCCCTGTAAAACTCGGCTGATGAAATAAACAGGCCGCTGCTCCGGGGCTTCTTGTACTAGGGCTGCACTGATCGCGTCGTCTGAGACCGATAGGTATAACTGCAGGGGCAGCCCTTCCACCGGTCGGCTCATGATTGGGGGAGTGCTGATCATCTCCTTTATTTGCTGAAAAGCCGCCTCGCACTGGTCATCCCACTTCTCTGTAGTCTGCTTCTTCATGATCTTCAGGATCGGCTTGACCTTCTCTGTCAGTTTGGGCAGAAAACGTGCCAGAGAAGTCAGCCGCCCCATCAAACGCTGAACCTCCTTCAGGTTCTTAGGGCTTCTCATCTCCATGATAGCAGCACACTTGTCCGGATTCGCCTCTATGCCTCGGGCGGTCAGCATGAAACCTAGAAATTTCCCCGCCGGCACTCCAAAGACACATTTCTCTGGGTTGAGACGCATGTTATACTTGCGTACCTGGCGGAAGACCTCGCCAAGGTCGCGTGCATGGTCCTCGGCAGTCTGCGATTTCACGACCATGTCGTCCACATAGACTTCCATGGACCGACCGATCTGTCCTCGGAAGACCCGGTCCATCAACCTCTGATAGGTAGCCCCCGCGTTCTTCAAGCCGAACGGCATAACCTCGTAGCAGAAATTTGCTCGATCTGTGATGAATGCCGTTTTAGATCGGTCCGGACCATTCATAGGAATTTGGTTATACCCTGAGTATGCGTCCAGAAAGCTTAGGAAGTTGTGCCCCGAGGCCCCGTCCACCAGCCGATCGATGCTGGGCAGGGGATATGCGTCCTTTGGGCAAGCTTTGTTCAGATCAGTGAAGTCAGTGCACATCCTCCATTTCCCGCTCGTCTTTTTCACCATGACCACGTTAGCCAGCCATGTCGTGTACTTAATTTCGCTGATAAAGCCGGCTCCTTCTAGCTTTCTCACTTCTTCATCAACCGCCTTCCGCCTTTCTTCTCCCATCTTTCTTTTCTTTTGAGCGACCGGCCGGGCTTCCCGGAAGATGGCTAGCTTGTGGGACATCACGTCCGGGTGGACGCTGGGCATGTCGGCGCTCGACCATGCGAACAGATCCTTGTTATCCAGGATCACAGTGCCGATGAGTTCTTCCTCTTCCGCGCTTAGGGCTCCCCCAATCTTCGTGAGTTGTTCAGGTTGGCTCCCGATGGGGATCTGCTTGGTCTCTCCTTCCGGCTGCAGCCGATCCTCTGTGTTCGTTCGGGGATCCAGGTCCGTCATCGCCACCTCCGATCGGTGTTGTTTACGTGGTCGGCTGTGAGGCCTGATCCTCAATCCTGCAGCGTAGCACTGTCTGGCGACCTGTTGATCTGCATGCACCGTGCATATCGTCCCCTTGTCCGACGGGAACTTCATGGCAAGGTGCAGGGTAGACACAATCGCTCCAAAGGCGTTCAGACAGGGTCTCCCTAGCAACACGTTGTAAGAAGTGTTAGCTTCAACAAGAAGGAATCTAACCCTTACCTCTCGGCCGTCCTTCCTCGAGCCAATCCGCGTGCGTAGGTCTACGTATCCCCTCGTATCCACCCGCTCGCCCGAGAAACCTACTATATGCTCGTTGTATGGCACGATCAGGTCTTCGGAGAGGTTCATCCTTTGGAAAGTCTTCCAGTATAGGATGTTGACGGAACTTCCCTGATCAACCAACACCTTCCCGATCCCATATTCGGCCACTTCTATGGAGATAACCATCGGGTCGTCATGATCAGGATCGGGCGCCTTGAAGTCATCGTTTGTGAACGTGATGGGAGGCATCGATCGGATCTTCTTCTCGACCAGATGGACCGATTTCAACGCCCGAACGTGCCTCTTCCGGGCGGCAGAGCTTGAGCCTCCTCCGGCGAACCCACCGGAGATGGTGTTGATGTAACCCCTCAGGGGTCTTTCCTGGCTACGACTGCGGCTCCTTCTCGGGCTCCGACGTGACCGGGACGTTCCTCTCCTACGCTTTTCACGCTCGGGCTCCCTTCTCGTCTCCGATCGGTCTGAGGGGACTCTCCTTCTCGGGCTCTGGTTCTTCATCGGACTCCGCTGGGGGCGATCTTGCCGAATGTATTTCTTCAGGTGCCCCTGTCGAATGAGCTCTTCTATCTTGTCGCGGAGCGTATGGCACTCTTCGGTAGTGTGCCCGATAGTCCGATGGTACTGGCAATGCTTGCTCCCGTCAGCGCCGGGCGGCGGAGGCTTCTTCCTGATCGCGGGGAGCGAATCGGCGCTGAAAGCCTCTTGCAGGATTCTGGCTCGGGGAACAGCCAGAGGGGTGTAGGTCGTGAACTTTGGCGGTTTCCGTTCGGTGGGTCGAGCTGCAGGTTTGCTCGGCCTAGGAACAACCGGCTTGGGGAGCGCAGCATCCTCCTTCTCCCTCTTCTTCACCCTAAACTCCTGCATGTCTTCCATCTCTATAAATTTGGCTGCGCGTTCCCTCATCTCCTCCATCGTCCGCGGCTTCTTACGGCTTATCTTGTCCGCAAAAACTCCTGGCTGGAGTCCGTAAGAGAAGTGATGCCGCGCGATCTCGTCACTGAGACCTTTTATCTTGACCGACATTCGATTATACCGATCAAGGTAGCTCCTCAGCGACTCCCCATCCTCCTGTCGGATGTTCACCAGATTGTCGACCGTCAGAATGGCCGGCTTCAGGGGCGCGAACTGCGTGCTGAACCTTGCTTTCAGAGTAGCGAATGAGTCAATACAATCGGTCGGTAGCTCAGAGAACCACTCCAGCGCCTCCCCAGTCAGTGAGGTTGAGAAGACTCGGCACCAGATGGGGTCGCTGACAGCATGAAACATCATCTGGTGCATGAAGACCCGCATGTGGTTGTCCGGATCGGTCGTGCCGTCGTACTTGTCAAAAGTTGGCATTTTCCATTTTTCTGGTAGCGGTGTTTCCAAGATATACAAGGTGAAGGGGGAGGATCCCGACGCGGGGATCGACATCCGTGACGGGCGGTCCCCGTTGTTCGCTCCCGAACTCTCTGCCACCGTGTGTGATGGATTTTCTCTTGAGCCTTGCGTCCTCTCAACCCGAGCTGGTTGTGATTGTTCGTGCCCCGTAGGTGGAAGACGGCTCTCCACCCGCTCGGCATCTCGGTGATGTTGTACTCGACTTAACCTGTTCGGGTCGGGTACGGTCGGCGTCGAAGGGAATCCGTCCCCCTTCTGCCTTAGGATGGCATTCTCCTCACGTAAAATCTGCACTTGCGCTTCATAGTTCCTCTGCATCTCGTCCATTCTTTGCTGCATCAACCGTATCATCTCCCTAGTGTCCGCTTGATCATCTGCTAACCTCCCCCCGTCCATATTGCTGTTTCGGTTCCTCGTGGTCACCATATGGGTATATTCTCAAAAGAGACTGCTCGGCCCCACGGTGGGCGCCAAAATGTTTCGGGGTAGGGACCAAGAGCCTACTAAAAGAACTCCTTCACTTCACGATCTCTTCCTCCTCTCCAATGACTTCAGCAAAGTCCACTCCTCAGCTCGATCGGTTGGGATGGCGATCGGGGTACCTGTCTAAAATACTCCGATGCTTAAGTTAGAAGGGACCGATCGGTGTGTCAGGATATCAGTTGTAATAAATGCGTAATTAATTAATTCACCAACCTACCCTTGGGCCCTATTTATAGTTTTCGACATGGGCCTGTAATTAGGGTTTCTTAATCACGGCCCAATAAACTCTTAATTAAGATTAGTAACTCGTTTAACCTGTAATCGATGTCTTAGGTCACTTAACCGTGCGACCGATGGTCGCGTGACTTGGTTGATGGTGCTATGTTTTCCACTGACACTCTGTGTTTTACCGATCAACCGAGAGGTGCTCAGATATGTCCGTCGCCCTTGTTCTACCGAGGAACTGATGGGTTCTTGGGGTTGGAAGGTTTGTCGTTAATCCTTTACCGACGGATCGATGGATCTCCCTGAGACAAGAAGTTCCACCGCCGTCGCTTTACCGACGGATCGATGGACCTCCCTGAGACAAGAAGTTCCACCGCCGTCGCTTTACCGATGGACCGATGGTCCCCCTGAGCAAGGAGTTCCACCGCTGTTGCTATACCGATGGACCGATGGACCCCCTGAGCAAGGAGTTCCACCGCTGTTGCTATACCGATGGACCGATGGACCTCCTGAGCAAGGAGTTCCACCGCTGTTGCTATACCGATGGACCGATGGACCTCCTGAGCAAGGAGTTCCACCGCTGTTGCTATACCGATGGACCGATGGACCTCCTGAGCAAGGAGTTCCACCGCTGTTGCTATACCGATGGACCGATGGATATGTGTATGGTTAAGTTGTGACTCATATATTCATCGGTTTGACCGGTGGTCTGCCATCTTGTCTATTGTTCGTTCGACCGATGGCCCTTTGATAATGCCACGTGGTTGTTCATTGATCAGTGAGACCGATGGTTATCTGGGGGTCAGTAATGGCCGATTGACCGATTGGGCATACTGTACAACCATATTTAGTTAGATTTTCTTCTTAGAATAATATTTTTTCTTATTCACACAAAATTAAAACTCCAAATTTTATTCAAAGAATTTAAGTTTGATTTCACTTGGAACATGATAGTTTTTTAGATTTCTCCACAAATGAAAAAAAAAAGTTTTATTAAAAGAGAAATCACTTATATGTTGTATTAAAATATTACTTAAGATGAATATTGTTTTAGGTAATGAGAAAATTAGTTAACAAGTACAGTAATTAAGGAATACACAACATAAAATATAAAAAATATGATTCAATTCAAATTTCTTTAAATTTTAAAGTGCTAAACAATTGAGAAGAGTTAGAGACAAGTATAATGCAAAAGATATTTATATTAGTTCACTCAAACCTGAGCTACATCCAATTAGTCAAGGCAACCCAAGCCTAACTTTGCACTATTTCAAAAGATTTACAAAGTTTACAAGATTACATATTCAAAATATGCAAAAAAACCATCTATGACTCTTGAATCACACAAGATAGCACAATAAGACTACCCTTGTAGACTTGGAAAACCACCAGGAATAACCCAAAATCTTGAGAAAGATCAAACCTTAGTGGTAGCACAACCTTGCCTACAAAAATCTCTTTCTCCAAGCTTCAAACACAAAGCTAAAAGCTCCAAGAATGATCTAAGATAAATCTTCAATAGTTGCACATCTGTATGACCACGAAAGAGGGAGTATTCCACTGATTCCAAACAGTCTTCGCGCTCAAAATGGTAAGTGTTACCTCTCTTTTGAGAAAAACAAACTTTGTAGGCAAACTGTTACGAAATTCAACAGGTTTATTTTCAAATCAATCGGTTAATTTTACTTAACTTAAGTGGAATTAGTCGATTACAAAATAAATCAACTGATTGAATATGTATCGGTAAAAACTACTGCAACGAACCTTTTAATTTGTTAAAAAATCATTCAACAAAGTAAAAGGCATCATTTAATCTGTTGAAAAACATTTCAACATATTAAAAGACACAACTAAGACCCTATACATCTATACAATACAAAATGGTCTATAACATGAACACCAATCTTCAAGCTTGTTTTCTTCATGAATAAACTAGATAGAGAGCACGCACACAAGCCTTGATCAACACGTGAAACATCAAATCTTCACATCTTCCTCAATTTAAGCATGGTTCCAACATGTTCCAAGGCAATGGCTTCATGTATCTTCATCAAATCTTCAAGCACCAAATCATTAAGGCTATTTGTGCTAACACATGGAAATTCTTCGGATGATTTCATTCGAAGTGGAAATTCTTAGGATAGTTTGATTCCAAGTGGAAATTCTTTGGATGGTTTGATTCCAAGTGAAAATTCTTCATATGGTTTAATCCAAGGGAAATTCTTGGGATAGTTTGATTCTGAGTGAAAATTTTTGGGATAGTTTGATTCCAAGTGGAAATTCTAAGGATGGTTTGATTTCAAGTGAAAATTCTTGGGATGGTTGAATTCTAAGTGGAAATTCTTTGAATAGTTTGATTCCAAGTGAAAATTCTTGAGACAATTTGATTTCAAGTGATACTCTTTATGGTGGAGTATGATTGTTGATATAGGCAATGAAGATATGTTTATTTTGATCAAGGTGGAGAATGTTGGGCTGATGAAAGGAACATGTCTTGAAAAGTCCTACATCGCCTCGGATAACGTAGGAGGTGGGTGTTAGTGACTATATAACAGACTCTAAGTCTATGATGTTCCTTGTCCCAATTCAAAGATACTTTGAGCTAGTGTTTGACATTTCTTACACTCTAAGTCTATGATGTTCCTGGAATGTTGTCTCATGCAATTTAAATATAGATTTTTTTCAATAAATGTTTCTTTTTAGTAGATTAAAAAGTATTATTAGTATATTTTAATATATATGTCAACATGTTCGTATAGTGTATTTTTAAACACTTTAACTTGTGTTCGTATAGAACACTAGTTAATACTCCTTAAACATCATATATAAAAAAGAAAAAGAATTAACTCCCTTTCCTGGATTTTCCAATTTAGCTTTAGCATTCAACACTCAAATATTCTTCTTCGAGACCATCTTCTTCTATCTCAAACTCATAGTTTATACTCTCCTTGAACCGTGTCATTCAATGTGTAGAACCACTTTCCTGGAATAATAAAAGTTAGTTTTGTTATTAAATTTCAATGAGTATATAGTTTTAGCATTTTTTTAAGTGCTTTTCTATTATTTATTTTATTCTTTGTTAATAAAAATAAAATAAAATCAGTATATAATTAAAACCACCGGACATTGGTATTGGAAAAAAAAAATCTACTCTTTTAATATACTACACGGATTCATTATAAAAATTATTTAATGAAGATCCAGGGAGCAACAACATCAACACACTAATATATTTTCAACTATAAAACGCCAAATCAAATATGAAATCTAAAATATAATATAAATACATCACTTCTAAAATATCTGTACTTCATAAACCAATAATCTAGGAATATAGGATATAACCACCTTACACAGTTACATAATTTTACTAATAATTTTAATGATGGTTTTCATAATTATCTCAGACTATGTGGTATAATTCATATATGTTTCCCATGTAAAAATCACGTTTTTCACTTTTCCTAGAGAAAAAGTTCTAAATTGGTTATTTATAAACAAAATTGTCCAAAAATTCTTCTAATTACTCCTCCACACTGTTGAAGCAAGACTTACGTATATTCTAATAACCTTTCTACACATTCTTATAACTTGTGTTTGTTTTCATGAATAGATTTGAAAGAGTGAATTTGAACAGATTTGAGAAGAAAGAAAGATAAAAGTTGGATTGTTTGGATTAAAGGAAAGATAGAAAAATTTGAAGATAAATAAGAAGAAAATTTATGAAAATTAATGAATGACATAATCGGTATAATAGATTAAAAATAATAATTTAATTAATAAAAATAATAAATTACTATTTTATCTTACATATAAAATTAATTTAACTTAAATTATAAAAAATGTAAATTATATTATAATGGAATGTGAGTGATTATTTAAATCGAAAGAAATTAATCTTAATAAAAATATATAAAATTAAAATATGATTTTAGAAATTAAGATGAAATAAAATTTTGGGGGTTATTTTAAATAAATTAAGTAATAATTTCACATTATAAAACTATTTTAAATTGAGATGTGGTTGTTTAAAATTAATATAAATTAAATGGGAGTAATTTTATCATAAATATTTATATATTGAGGAAAATAATTTAAATGAAATTGTCCATATTAAAAATTGATAATAACATTTTTATGTGATGCTCAAATAACAGTCCAAACACATACTAGATATTACAAATTTATAATAGTGTTAAATATATTTTTGGTCCATTTTGAAACTTTAGATCAATTTAGTCCTTTATCTTTCGAAATAGGTGGATTTAGTCATTTTAATCAAATTTTGGTAGGTTTATTTGATGTTTCGTACACATTTCAGGTTTGTATTTGAATTGTTTATACTGTTTGACACAATTTTACTGTAATGTTAAGTCAAATACTGTTATGAAACGCGTTTGAAATGTCAAATAAACTTAACAAAATTTGTTTAAAATGACTAAATTCATACATTTCGAAAGATGAAGGACTAAATTCGTCAAAATTTTTGAAATAGACTAATTCCAAAATTAACTGAAAGTGAAGGGACAAAAAACATACTTAACCCTTTATAATATTTTAACAAAAAGTGTATTAACTAATTTAACCTAAACATTTAATGTAATTTTTATCTAATTAAAAATTGACTAATCTACAATTTAAGTAAAACACTAACTAATTACAATTTCAATAATTGAAATTTTTATAATAAATAACATTTTCATGTAATAGTGTAAAAAAATATCTAAAATTAAAATTTTTCGGCGTTAATTCTTTGCTTAAGTCTAAATCAGCCACACGTTTACACATCAAAACAATGCAATAGCAACTAGGCACCAACAAGTCCAACTCCAACCCATAAAAGCCGACCCCATTGAAGATTAAAACGCTCCCTCGAATTTGTAACAATGTTTTTATCCTTGAATGAAAAAAGCATTAGTGTCAAACATGTTCTAATTGTTCTAAATCGAAGCCAATTGCAAACTAAACTATGGATTCAAATGAACAAGACATAGATACAACATGTTCATCAAGTCACAAACTGGTTTGTATCGGTAGTAGTGAACCCCGTTAAATTAATAATTTCTTTGGTGCTTGGGATTCAAATAAAAGCTTCCCTTTTCTCTCTCTAATTCTCTCTCTAAATTAGTGTAACTTATCCATTTTTTTCTGAAATGAATTATACGAATTTATATAGACATTTAAAACAAATAAATTTGTGTAAAAATGTATAAAATAAAAGTTTTTAAATGACGCACTGAAGTCACGATTATCAACTTAATGTCAGTCTTTTTTACTTTTAGTACTCTTTTTTTTACATTGAAGATAACTTTTGTAAATGTAAGAGCCTATAATATATCTTAACTTTATTTAAATTTTAATGAAAACTAGCATAATACCTGTGCCTACCACGGGTTTATATATATTTATTATCTATTCGCATATGAATTTATTTGTATTATATTATAAAATTTGTTATAATAATATAAAAGAATAATAGTATCATATAGTTAAAATTTGTTATTATAAACTTTGATCCTCTATAAAATAAATATACTAAAATTGTTAATAAGACTACTAATTCCGATAATAATTATAATAACAATACTACTAATAAGAAGAAGAAAAAATAGCAATAAAAAATACAATTATATTGTATTGTTAACTTTTGATTGAAGGATAGTGTTGGCTAATAAATCATAATATAACACTCAACTCACTGTATTCGATAAGTCCTATTAAGATTTCATTTATCAGCTTAAAACCTAATATATAAGGCATAAATTTATTTAAATTTCTAATTCATACCATACTTAAATCCTAGTATATATATATATATATATATATATATATATATATATATATATATATATATATATATATATATATATATATATATATATATATATATATATATATATATATATATATATATATATATATATATATATATATATATATATATATATATATATATATATATATATATATATATATATATATATATATATATATATATATATATATATATATATATATATATATATATATATATATATATATATATATATATATATATATATATATATATATATATATAGTTGTTAAAATAAAATATAGGTATATTGTGAACTTTGATCTCATACAAAGTATTGTCCACACATGAATAATCAACTTAAAGAAAAATGGAGAAATGCAAACATATTTTAAGATGATATGATCCCTATTAAATAAAAGTTAGAGAAATCTGAAATTGATGTTAAAAATTTTAAACAAAAATACATGCAGATGTTTTTATCAATATAGACATTAAATTTATAATAAAAGTTAAACATAACATAACAAATATGAAAGTATTACAGTAATTAATTTTGTTTTAATATTCAATAAATAATTAATTTTGTTTTTAGAAGTTTCTTCACACTACATATATCTCTAAAGGTTTCTTAGAAATTTAAAACTTTAAAATTTTTTTTAAGGATATATGTATATAAACAATAATTAATACTTTAGGGAATATATAAAAGGTAAAAGTTATTTTTATTATAATTATGAAATATAGTTTTAATTTGAAAGAAAACTTATCACCTTTTTCCACGAGCTATTCCAAATAATTAGTAATCTGGTCTTTTGTGATTCAGATTTATTTTTGAAAAAACTTATATAAAACATTCTAAAAGAAAATTATAACTGTCTTTTTAATGTAAAGCAAAAGTGATTTTTCATGAAAAAGAAATAACTAAAACAAGCTGAACACTTAATTTTGCTGACAAGCAATAACTTACGAAATTCATTATTTACATTTAAGCATATGAACGTTGTTTTTACTATTGAAATCTGAAATTTATGAAGCTTTATGTATTTGCTTCATGGCAATTTCTAATATTCCTTGCTCCCATCTTTATCTTATTCTTTATGTCCTTGTGGGTATTTTGCTCTTTCTATAAATGTAATCACAAAAACCACGCCAGTGAGACTAAATGAATCACTTAAGGAAATTATATCTTCCTTGCTCAATATTCTAATGTCTTCTACCTTTTAGAGAAACAACACGAAAATATTTAGCATTGTCAACTTAAGTCATATCAGTGGTTTATACTAAGTAATTATCAAATCTACAATTCAGTTTCTTCAACAATAGAAAAAGAGAAGAGGGACAGGTATATAAATGGAAGCTATAGTTTTCTCTCATCCAATTCTTGAAATGTATATCATTTTTTTAACTAATTCATTCATTTTCACTCAATACAATACATACAAATGCCAACAAAGGTTTTGTATTATTACATTTGAGGAAGAACAAATCAAGGAAAGGGATAGAGAGTATTGTTCAAAAAAACTTTCAACTACTGCAACAAATGGAAAATTACAAAGGAGGATGCACGCATGTTGCAGATTGCAACACTTCTGAAACACTTTTGTACACGAGGTAACTTCTTTGTTTATTCAAATCAACCTATCGGATCCTCTTAGAAAACTCAGATTTCCTAATTCAGCTTCTCTTATTTGGAATGATGGAAATCATTCACGTGAAGTTTGGTTCTGCTTGATCAAGGCATAGGCATCACTATATATAGCCAACACGTTAGAGAAGACAGGCAAGACTATCATAACAATGGATAAAATCTTGTCTGATCTAGTTGCAATGTTGTAGCAATCCTTGCACGGTTAAAATGATGGTTGGAAATACATTAAACATGTATCAGCATAGGCCAAAATCAACCAATTTTGTCTAGGAGTTTTCATTTAATAAAATATGTGCACTTTTCACACATCTCAATGGATTATGGGTGGCTTACAACTATTATGCAAATATTTGAACCCTTCCATCAATCAAATCTTAGCATGAGTATACAGAAAGAATCAACAAGGGGGACTTACAACCATTAGGCGACTTTCTTCAATCTCTATTAGTACTCCATTGAACATTTCCATTATGTAAAGATTACATGCTAGTGATCTTGGATAACCAAACAATGGTGAATGCAATGTTAACCATCAAGTTCTCAACTACTAGAACAACATATTGATCAAGAAAAAGGAATTGAAAACATATTTATAAATAAAATAACAGGTTGTGTTTGGAATTGGAATAGCAGGATTCTCACAGGCTTATTCATAAATTTGATTCGGCATTAGTTGCACCAAAGTGAAAATTGTTGGCTATTTAACTCCACATGATTTCATCTAGCATGTAGGTGACTGTTTTAAATAAAGAGAAATATTTATAAAATGAAAGAAAAAAATTAGTAACATGCAGGACACAATATTAGATGAAATTCAATAAAAAGAAGTTAGGAAGAAAGGCTTGTAACCTTTATAAAATGAGATACTCATGGAAAATGACCTTTTGTCCACATAGTTATGGAAGGCTCCCAAACTGTTCATAAAAAAAATTATGATTAAACAACACTATATTTTATTAATAGACAACACTATATTGGAAATAAATTAATAAAAATGATAAAATTCCACCTTTGGAACTCTTTGTGATTTAATCCAAGATCTTCTCCTCATCAAGCAATAACTTTTGCAGTTTTGGAATATTGTCCTCAAGTTTTGGTATCAAATCAGTGGATTCCTCGTCCTCTTTCATAAAGGCTTCAATTTTGGATAAATCCTGACATACAAAGTAGAAACAAAAGAATTAGATGTCTTGTTGCAATGAACTATGACTTGCTTCTCTACCTTTTCTAGTTATCCTCTAGCTTTTTTGACTTACGTGCTTAAAATCTTTCCGGTAGTTAACATCTGCCTTTCAAACTCCTTGAACTCTTCCTTGCACTTCCTCATATCATTGTCTAACTCTTGAAAATGAAAGAAGTTAATAATGACAAGATTACCACGTCAAAAGCTTATTATTAAGAATTAATGCACAACAATATAACTATGAAAACTAATTCAATTACAAAACCCATGTCATCCAAACGTTTTATTTTTTCGTATAGTTGTTGTGCTTAGTTTCAAGCTCTTTGAGAGTTCGTTTACTTTCTTCATTTTATCCTTAAAATATGATATCACGAAGTCCTTCATGAGAGAAAAATACAAATTCAACAATATGATATCTACATAAATTACTCTAATTTTAGTTGTAGTTAAGGCATGGAAATACAAAGATGCAGTTAAGGAAAAAAATTGTAGTAATTTTTGCTAATAACTCATCTCAGAAAGTGAAGCCAAGGTTAAACAATGTTTGTCCTTTGAAAGACACAAAGTTCCTCACATTCTCCAACAAAAAATACCTTGGCTAGAAATAATCAGCAAATGATAAGAAATGCCAATATCATCTCACACTAGACTTTACTCCATCTACTCTAGCTAAACCTATTCATCCCAGAGAAACCTATTCACAGGCACAATTGCCTTAAAGATTTAACCTTTCTTCAACTTTCTTTAAAAGGGAATAAAACCATGACCTGAGGAACTTGTAAAACATAATATTGATTCAAATTTAGAAAGCAACCAATAACATGTTTGAAAAGTTTAGAATAAATACTACTTGATTAGCCATAGATCTTGTTCAAAGCTTCAAATACAATTAGGTTGTGATAATAATAAAATTACCTTAAAGATTTAACCCTTCTTCAACTTCCTTCAAAAGGGAATAAAATCATGGCATGAGGAACTTGTAAACATAAATTTATTAGTAAAATGAAAACCTTAATCATAAAAAGATAACCCAAGTTATGATTGTTCTGTTAAAATAAAATACCGAAGATGTAAAGCTTTTTTGGAGACATCTATCACAGACACAAACGAAAGCCAACTCAAAAATCTTACTTGATCAATGCAGAAGAAATAAGTAACTCTGAAGAATTAATAAAATCAAACTCAAAAAAATAGGGAAATAATAAAAATCAAACCTTTTTACATGTAAAACCTCTTAATAATGATTTTTCATTCTTCTGCCTTGAGAACTTCGTCTTGGGTCTTTAAAATTCTTCGATCTACTCTTCAAAAGAAGAAACGTTAAAATACAAAAAGGGAAAAAAGAATAAGAAAAGTTAGACTAGAACACACAAATGGTACTAACAAAGAAAAAGAAAAGCATACCCTTTTACACGAAAACTTGGAGTCAGCACCTCAAGATCGCAATTCTCACAAACAGAAACGACAGCACGATCCCGAGTCAACGCCATCACCAGAGCCAGCGCCCGTCCCTGTCGTAATCCTCGTTATTCCAACACAATCAACCAAAGTGAAAGCAACATACATCAACCAATTTTGTAACAACTAAATCGTCTTTTTCTTGGAACCAAAAAAGGGAGGAGGAGCAGAAAGGGTGCTTAGGAGGGAGGAGGAGCATAAAGGGTTTTTAGGAGGGAGAGAAGATGAAAGAACTTTGAAATTCATAAGTCATCCTCGTAAGCCACAAAACCTAAAAGATGAGCAGGAAGGGAAGCGGGAAGGGAAATTGAAAGGTTAAAAAAGTTAAAATAGGAGAATGACAAAAACACCAAAAAATTGGACAGATGTCGAAATATTAGATATGGGTATAAGGGTAACTTTTAGAGGTGTTTGTGTTCATATAGTAGATTATAATTTATTTTTTTGGGATTGATGAAAAAAAATAGAATTATTTTAATTAAGTGGACCAACCCGTTTAACCCACCAACTCGTGGTGGATCGAGTCAGGTTCCAATTTTTTAGACTCGTTAATAAGAGTGAGCTGGGTTAGGTTGACTCACTAAGTGACCAACCCGTGATGAGTCGAATCGGGTTGGGTTGAGTGCTTTGTTTTAACAACTATAGTTTGAAAAGAAGGAAAGACACAGAGAAGAGTTTGTCAAATCACATTGACGTGTTGTTGGAGCGGCGATTGTGATAAGTTCACAATGAATTAGTTATTCAACTTCGTACAATAATAGAGAATGTCAAATTAGAAAAAGGTTAAAATATTTTTTTGGTCCCAATTTT
Source organism: Vigna unguiculata (assembly GCF_037176805.1). Lineage (NCBI taxonomy): Eukaryota > Viridiplantae > Streptophyta > Magnoliopsida > Fabales > Fabaceae > Vigna > Vigna unguiculata. The sequence continues at coordinate 31,364,455 of NC_140797.1, forward strand.
CGTCAAGTTTTTTCAAATAAGTCCTAATTTTGGTTTTGTGTTCAAATAGGTCCTAATTTTCGTCAATTTTGTTCAATTGGGTCCTTTTTAGCTAACACCATTTAAATCATTAACGACCATGAACAGTGACTGTCACGCGTGACTTTGTGGTTTTTTTGAATTTGTTTAAGTTTTTTTTTTATTTTTTTAAATGTACACGTGTCAACCCAATAGCGTGCCACGTGTCACTTCATGGTTTTTTTGCATTTTTTTGAATGTCCACTTGTCAACACAGTAGTGTGCCACTTGTCAAAGTCAATGTTCTATATTTAATATGGTCCCTATATTTGTTATTTTTGTTTAATTTAGTCCCAATTTTTGTTAACATTAACCAATTTGGTCCCCATCAAAGATGTGATCAAATTTAATTTTTATATCAAAGTTATCATAATGTGAATTTTAATATATTATATAAAAATATTTAATAAAAATGTGAATTTTAATATAAAAATTAAATTTGGTTTCAATTTGGAGAGGGACCAAATTGGTTAATGTTAACAAAAATTGGCACAAAATTGAACAAAAATAACAAATATAGGGATCAAATTGAATATAGAACATTGACTTTGACACGTGGCATGCTACTAGGTTGAGATGTGGACATTAAAAAAAATTCAAAAAAAAATTCAAAAAAACCACGAAGTGACACGTGGCAAGCTACTGGGTTGACACGAGTACATTTAAAAAGTTAAGAAAAATAAAAAATAAAAATAAAAATAAACAGTGTTAGCAAAAACTATTAAATGACACGTGGCAGACATTGTTCATGGTCGTTAATGATTTAAACGATGTTAGCAAAAAAGGACCCAATTGAACAAAATTGATGAAAATTGGGACCTATTTGAACACAAAAACCAAAATTAGGATTTATTTTAAAAAACTTGACGAAAATTGGGACCAAAAAGGTATTTTAACCTTAGAAAAATTAGAAAGAGAGAGGTCTGTAAAAGAGAAGAAACATAAAAAAAAAGAGGGAAATAAATTTTAAGATGTCTAAAAAATAAAGATTTATTATAAAATGATATTTTCAAGTGTCATATTTTTCACCAATAGTATGGCAATTAAAATAGTCATACTATACATGTAAATTATTATAGTTATTAAATTGACATATTATACTAGCAATTTTCTCTATTATCGAATCTATTTGTATGGTAGACTTAGGTTTTGATGAGGAGAGATTGTTGTTCAAATAATATTAGTGGAATTAGTCATGAATGATTATTGTTCAAACACTACTTAAGTTTTAACTGGGAGTGGATATCATCTGAACAATACTTAATTTTTCAGTTAAGAGTTATATATCCAAATAACATCAGAAGTGATTGAGTTCCAAAAAAATCTCATTTGTATCTTTTCAAAATTTTGCATGCTTAAGGAAACTTGATCAAATTGATCAAGAATTCGACGTAGAAGTTTACAAATAAATTGGTATAAAAAGCATAAATCTTATTTCCCCCCGATCTCTTTCATATTAATATGTTATCAAAATTGCACTAATCAAAAAGAAAATTTTTTACAAAGTACATTTTTAAAAAGATTTTTACGTTTACAAATGAATTGGTATAAAAAGCATAAATCCTATTTTCCCCTAGTCTCTTTCACATTGTATGTTGTCAAAATTGCACTTATCAAAAAGAAAATTTATTACAAACTACATTTTTAAAAAGTTTTTTACAATTTCTCTCTCAAAGAAGATTTGCCGATAACTAACTGCTCATCATTAGATATTGCATTTGCAAAATCTGTCAATTTTTTTTTTTCAGTTTGTTTCTGAAGAAAATTTATAATATCCTTACTGGAAATTTCTTGATTTAAATAAATCAATATATAAATAATAATAAATGAGTTCAAATGTTGCACTTTATTACTTCCAAAACGCGGGAAAATTTAACACAATAATAATAGCGTTATAAATTTAAAGGAAACTAAATAGTACTTTTATTACAATTTTCAAAATCTGACAAACAATGAAAACCCTAAGAATTTCCTAACTCAAAATCCCCAGGATAGCCCTCTCTCCATCTCAGGTGTTAGCAGCATCACCTGTATCATCAACTGCTCTCGTGTAAAGAGTTACACGATCATCGCCAAGCACAAATAGAAAGGGTGAGCTCAACAGAACATAAGAAACATAATAGGTAAACAATACAATTACACCCAATTATATTCTCATAGTTAGACTCTAATCACATCCTTAATACCCCCAAGGCTTGTAAACCTCCAATTTAATCAACAAAGTTAGCCATGGACTCAGGATTCATGATGCTCACACGAACCTTCCCGCTCGTGGTCCAGCCTCTACGAACCTCCCCGCTCGTAGTCCTACTCTACAGACCTGCCCGCCCGTAGTCCAACTCATGTGATCCACCAGCTACGTACCTCCCCGCACGCAGCATCTCTCAATTGTGAGCACGGAACATACAAACCTACCTCGCTCCTCACAGGAGAGTAATTGAGTATGAACCTCCCCACTCATACCATCACATGTCAATCACCTTCCATGAACCTACCAGCTCATGGCACAGCATCTCCTGATCCACGTTCTCATCAATGCGTACAAACAATACCCACAAACTGCACTAAACTCGCTTGGGCTAGAAGCCTTAGCTTAAGCGATCAGGTTTGTCTCGCTTAGGCTAAGCTTCCTCGCCTGAGCGAGTGTGCTACAGCAGCTCACTTGCGAAGTCTCGCTTAGGCGAGCCTATTTCGCTTGGGCGAGCCCTTCCTTCGCCTAGAGCATCACTCTCGCCTAGGCGACGAGCTAAACATCACACAAAACAATTACGAGTTCTCGCTTAGGCGAGAACCTCTCGCCTGGGCGAGATGCCCCAAACCCGAGTCTCACAACCCTCAATTTCTCGCTTAAGCGAGATACACTCGCCTGAGCGAGCTAACAAGTCGCCAAAACCATGGGCCTTCGCCTGAGCGAGTGGCTCGAGCAGAATCAGGGTCACCACTCTGCAATTCTCGCCTGAGCGAGCTTGGCTCGCCTGAGCGAAATCAGCAGATAAGTTCCCTGTTTACGCACACCCAAACACATAAACAAGACCCAAAATCACATTCAACATTACCCAAACACTTCATCACATAACACCAGCATTAAGAACCTGATTCAGACTCCAACTTGACCATAAAATTCGAATTTTTAACCACAATCACATATACAGCATTTCAAACCTCATTATTGGCATATATTTGCATAAGGATTTCCCATACACATCAAAACCATAAGAAACTCAATTTCACAGTATATTGGCTACGAAAATCTCTAGGGCTTTCCCACCCTTTCACATTCAGACCACAAGTATTTTAGCAAAAATAAAGAGATTAATTTGTTCTCAGCAAGGAGGAGAAGATGAAAAGAAGATTGAATGGTATGAATTAAGTTAGCAGGAGAAGTGGTATGGTGTCCAATCACACACCATGCGCCGGCCATATGGTATGTTATGTTTTATGAAATAAGTTTTATAAATTAAGTTATGACAATACATAGCTTATGGCTATTTAATTACACCATGTCACAACCATTTTGGTGTTCATCCATCAACTTAAATGTTTCCTTAGCTCTATTTCTTAATAATATATTCACAGAATGATATTTCTTTTTTGTTTATTTTATTATATAATTGGGACCCTCAATTCATAATACTGCACACAAAAATGGAATGAATTTTATGATGATCAAAATGTGTCCTAAAATAAATTCAAGTACACTAAGACCTTATTAAAATGTACTAATTAATCCGTAAATCTCACTAATACCATTCAAGTTTACTATACACGGATTGTGGCCATCCAATTACAGCATACCACAACCATCTTTGTGCTCATCTACTGGTTTAAATATTTCTTTGGTAAGCTTCTATTTTATGATAATATTATTTCGATATTATATTTAGAAGATGACTTTTATTTATTTATTTTATTAGATTAGCGGAATAGTTCATGAACTTGATCAAGATTGGCCGAATTATCTTTGGAACAACAATTACTTTTGGAATTCAGAATGGATGAAACATGGAACGTGTTCAAATATGCTACCATTTGATTATTTCAGACTCACGTTAGATATATATGCAAGGAATGATCTTCAACAAATACTTGAACATGCAAATATATTACCTGGTAGAACTTACCCTGCGAGGCAAATCATCGCAACTATAAAAACATCACCAATTGGTGTTGAACCACAACTGAATTGTAGAAGTAAGGATTTAGTTGAAATAAGGTTATGCTTGAACAAAAGCCCCATTCCCCATTACATCAAGTGTCAAAACCCACAATTAAATTGTCCTAAGAAAGTAAACTTTCTGTAAAATTTAAATTCAACCTTGTAATAATGCATTTTACAAAAATAAAGTTCTTGGTTTTAAAACATGGTGGTCCTTCTCTAAACTTTTTGAATATGATTTAATTTAATGTTCTTAACTGAAGCATGATCTTGTCAAAAGTATAAGGCTATAATAAGGGAATACTATTATAAGCCTCTTGTTTATGATTTATTTTAAAAATAAAATACTTTACAGTCATACCAATGACATTATTTAAGGTATTATTTCAACTTACGTGTTGTCTAATTTAAAAAAAATAATAATGATGTTATGCCTAAACCAAAACAAATTTATTGAAACCGGAACGACATTATTATTTAAACTATCCCAAAATCATAATATTTGTTCACAAAGTAGAATAAATTTTATGACATGTTCATAATATTCTTCAACTTCTTTAAACAAAATCTAAACCATTGGATTGTTTTTTAACATTTGTTGATAATCTTTAGTTTGAATTCTTTAACATTTGTTCTTATTAATTGTAATCTAAATCATTTAGTTCTTTTATTTTCAATGAAAGCTAACTGAGAGTTGAATACTTTGCTATCTAAATTAGAAAGAAATTGTGAAGTTGTAATCTCTGTGTTATAGCAAATTTTTCCCTAGAAGTAGATTATATCATTAACACTTTAATTAAATTACATTGATTTCTAGGTGTGATTCCTTTTTTGTTCCTTTCTTTCTCGTTTATCGTCTAGCACTTGCAATTTTCTTTATTATTCAATCTATTTATGCGCTAGACACTTTGTAGTGAATTCATCTTAACTAATTCCTAACATTTAGAATAATAAGAAAAAAAATATATTATCAAACCATTATTCAATTATCATAAATGTTTGGGACCTTAAATTCATAATATTGTACATAAAAATGGATTAAATTTTATGACATGTTTTAGTGCTTGCTAAAAGTGGAATGCATATTATGTCATGTTTTATGTACTTCCTCAAAAATGGAATGCATTAAAAATGTGTAATTGCAAAGCACTTTGGGAAAGTGAATGTAGTTTATATGATAATTAAATTTAGGTTTAATTACTCGGATGGTACCCACTTTGGTAGGAGTGTGTCAATTTGGTACCCGCCGAAAAAAAAGTGTCAATTGCGTCCCCACTTTTGAAAAAGTGCATCAATCAGGTCCCTTTCAGAAAAAAATAATTAACGCCGTTAACGGCAGGACACGTGTCACTCTCACGTTTTTTTAATATTTTTTAATTTTTAATTTTATTTTTTTTTAATTTTATTTTTAATTTTTTTAATTTTTTTTAAAATTTTTTTTTGTAAAATTTTGTTGTTGTCACGTGTCAAGACCCTGTTTTGACACGTGGCAATGTCAGTGCCACGTGGCAAGATAATGCCACGTGTGATAACTGTTATTGTACTGATTTCAATTTAGTACCCATATATACCTAATTGTTTCAATTTAGTCCCCACTTTTGTGCCTTTGGTTCAATTTTGTCCCAATTTTTTTTAATAATTGAATTATATTTTTTAATTCATTTTTTTATAAGATTAATACTAATTAAGTATAAATATTTTTACAAAATTAAGTACTTATATTTATCTTAAAATTTAGTGGTCAAAGAATACATGGACAAGATATGGGTTAATAATATAAAATAACATAATATGCTAAAAAGTTTTTTTTAATAAAAAAATATTAGTATAACATTTATACAAATAATATATTTGGTCTTGAATTGGACAGAAACAATATTGTTTTAATTTGAAAAAAAAAAGTAGATGATTATATTGTTCTATTAGTATAACATTTTTTGTACAACTAAATTTTAATATAAATATCAGAGTACTTAATTTCGTAAAAATATTTATACTTAATTAGTATTAATCTTATAAAAAAAATGACTTAAAAATCTTCTTCAATTATTTAAAAAAATTGGGATAAAATTGAACTAAAGGCACAAAAGTGGGGACTAAATTCAAACAATCCGGTGTATATGGGTACTAAATTGAAATCAGTACAATAACAGTTGTCACACGTGGCATTATCTTGCCACGTGGCACTGACATTGCCATGTGTCAAAATAGGGACTTGACACGTAGCAACAAAAAAAATTTACAAAAAAATTTAAAAAAAAATAAAAAAATTAAAAAAAAAATTAAAAAAAAATAAAATTAAAAATTAAAAAATATTAAAAAAACGTGAGAGTGACAGGTGTCCTGCCGTTAACGGCGTTAATTATTTTTTTCTGAAAGTGACCTGATTGATGCACTTTTTCAAAAATGGGGACGCAATTGACACTTTTTTTTCGGCGGGTACCAAATTGACACACTCCTACCAAAGTGGGTACCATCCGAGTAATTAAACCTTAAATTTAACACACTTTAGAGTAATTCAAAAATCTGAAAGCATTTTTATTTAATTTATCGATACCATTCTTCATATTACTTTGATTATTGCAAAGCACATTTCTTGTTAAATATTTTTTTATTTTTACGAATGAGTTTGACTCAATTTATTACGCCTATTTTGTGCATGATTCATAAAATAATACATGCTTAATTTAACCTTCCCTGTTAATCACTACAAGAAAAATTATTTTTAACGGGGTTATTTTTGGCATTTCCGGAGCTTTTAACCCCGCTAAAGGAGTTATCGTATACACAATCATCGCTAAACACAAGCAGATAGGGTGAGCTAACATAATAAACACTTATTCGTATATAATTCAAATACATAAATCAAAAACACATCAAAGGAATTATATCCTGCCATCCCACATTACCATAACCACGATTGATATCAAATTCACACTAAAGGAATTCCATCCTTTGACCCCACATGGTCACAATCATGGTTTGATATCCAATTACATCAAAGGAATCTCATCCTTTCCTCCCACATAGCCACAACCATGTTAACCGTGTTCTACGTCTTCTAGTGAGTACCTCAAGATGCCTTGCTGCCACACCTATCGGCCACAATCGATAGAGCACGTGTAGGAAACCATGCTACGGATCACACACTATAACGCCAGGTGGAGTTCCCAATACGAACGTAGTTCGTAATGTCCCAAGACTACCAAACTCGTCAGCTAATTACTGAGGAGGGCAATCTATCTAGACCCATCCATACTGGCCACAACCAGCACACTCACACCGACAACACTCGCCAACCCGAGCCACAACTCAAGAGTTCCTCATGTTCATCCGTTATCCCGAGCCACAACTCAAGGGACGTCATTCCAAGCCGCAACTGAAGGAACGCCACATGCTTAACCTCTATCCCGAGCCACAACTCAAGGGATACGTTCCAAGCCACAACTCAAGGAACACCAGCAAGCCCACCTTCGATATATCCTATAAGTCCAGTAGACCATGCATCACAAATCAAACATAAACCATTATAATACGACAATATCGCTTGACTTAAAATACCCATTAGCACCATTCTTTGCTTAGGATAGAAGCCTTCATTCAAGCACCAAAGCCTATCTCGCTTAAGCTAGAATCTCTCGCCTGAGCGGACACCTTGCATAAAATATCCTCAAACTCTCGCTTGGGCGAGCCTTACACGCTTGGGCGAGACCACCCTTCGCCTAGGAATCCAGTCTCTCGTCTAGGCGACGAGTCAAAACAGTCAACACATCATTCCTCGAATTCTCACTTAGGCGAGGAAATCTCGCCTAAGCGAGACGCTCTTTTGCCCAAAGAAAAGGGCTTCACCAAAGTTCGAACCCATACCATGCTCATCATCAATTCAATGCACAACCACTCAAGTAATTTGTGTTTCGTGATAATTCACAAAATTCTATAATTATGTTATCACTCAACATGATCATGCATATTATTAAAAATTAATAATAATTAAAACAACACATAATTGGCATACATAAGACTCAAACTCAAGTCCTCTCACACAATAAAATACTCTCAACCATTTGAGATAGTACTTTTCCACATCACATCAATCAATATTCAATGTCATAAAGGCTCTCACTACCCGTATTTATTAATTAATTAATTAATTTTACGGGTCTTACATAGGTTCTAACATTTTGTCCAATAATTAGATACCCACAAATATGCAATTAATCAATGCATGCATTTAAGAACAGGAATAGAACACAAGAGTATAGAAAAAAGAAATATTGAATAGTAGAAATCACAAAGATTTAAGATACTACGTCCAACCCCCGTGAATACGAGAGTTAGTTACTCCTATAAATTGTGAACTCTAGGAAAAAGAATTATAATGAATGTCTATAGTCTCTAGAATGCATCTCTACCTCCAAAGATCAACTTTTAATTCAACAACGTGAATGATGATATTTTAACCCACTTTTTTCACCTACTTTTAATTCATCGTTTTCATCACTCTTAAATCATCTATTTTGATTTTTTTTTAGTGATGGATGTGATAATCTAAGAGTGATTGAAGTGGTGGGTTAAAATTGGATAAAAAAAAGTGGGTTAATATATTATTATCCTTAAAAAAGGTTATCAGATGTCAAAGCACATGCATTTTTATTTTATCAATCGATACCATTCTTCATATTACTTTGATTATTGCAAAGCACATTTTTGTGAAATATTTTTTTATTTTTACGAATGAGTTTGATTCAATTTATTACGCCTATTTTGTGCGTGATTCATAAAATAATACATGCTTAATTTAACCTTCCCTGTTAATCACTACAAGAAAAATTATTTTTAACGGGATTATTTTTGGAATTTCCGGGGTTTTTAACCCCGCTAAAGGCATTACCCGCTGTTTGCTTTTCCCTTAGAAAAACCAGCGTCGTTAACATATTACCGACGATTTTGACTAACCCCTAGTAAAGCAACACTTACTGGCGGTTTTGAAACCCCTGGTATTTACCGGCGGTTTTGAAACCCTTGTATTTACCGGCGGTTCTGGAACCCCTGGTATTTACTTGTTTATTTGTTTATTTATATATGACAGTTTTTAAACCCATATATGTTTATTTGTTTCAATTTAGTACCCGCTCTATTTGTTTGAATTTTGTCCAAATATTTTTTTACAAAATAGAAAAATATTGTGTCTCCCTTAAGACCAAATTTATTATTTATATTTATTATTAAAAATGACTTATAAAATTAAGTATTAAAATTTATATTAAAGTTAATAGTAAAAGTCATGAATAACAAAAGATAAACATGTTATTCAATACTTAATTTTATAAGTCATTTTTAGTAACAAATATCAATATTACATTTATATAAATAATAAATTGTCTTAAAAGAGATACAATATTTCTCTATTTTAAAAAATATATATATTTTAAAAAAAATTTAAACAAATAGAGTAGGGACTAAATTGAAACAAATAAACATATATGGGTACTAAATTGAAACAAATAGACACATGTGGGGACTAAATTGAAATCAAGACAATGACACTTGGCATGTACCTTACCACGTGGCGATACCTTGCCACGTGTCACTGACAATACCACGTGTCACATCAAGGATTTGACACGTGGCAAAAAAAATTAAAAATAAAAATTAAAAAATTAAAAAAAAAATCAAAAAAACCAGAGGCTGACACGTGGCAGGGTACTACATTGATGCACATTACGAATTTGGGTACTAAATTGAGAAAAACTTAAAAGTGGGTACCATTTTGAAATTTTGAAACCAAACTGGGTATGATCCGAGTAATTAAATAAAACTACCACAAACTGACACATGGCACTAGCATTGACACATGAAACAATAGTGACTTGACACATGAACAATTTTTTTGAAATTAAAAAAATATTAAAAAAATTTAAAAATATAAAAACCAGGAGTTGACACGTGGCATGTATTGTTCAAAAATGTTAACTATTTAAACACCGTTAGTGAAAAGGACCAAATTGAACAAAATTTGACAAAAATGAGAACCTAATTGAACACAAAACGAAAGTGAGGACCAAATTGAATAAAAACAACAAAAATAGAAACTAGATATATATTTAAGCCTTTTATCTTTTATCATTAAAACAAGTTCCTTTCTTTTTTAAGGCGATAACACATGCTTCAAGGTAAAAAAAAGATCACTTTGAAATTGAAATAAAACAATATCATATTATAAATGAGAAAGACTAAACCTTTAAAATAAAATTAAATATCAATTTTCATATTATCAATTGGTTTCATAAATTATCATATACTTAATTATAGTGTGAAATTGATGAAACATTTTGAATATGTACAAGTGAAAATTATGATAACTAGTGGATGAGAATAAGAAACATAATTAACTATTAATTCTTACACGACTTTCCTTCTAAGCTGCCCCATAACGTACAACATTCACATCAAGCTTCACATTAAGCTTCTCAATTTTGTGGGTACTTAAATTAAACCAGACTAGTTCATCATCATGGGTATTAAAGAGTATATTGCCCATATTCCATGTTCCAATAAGGTAAACAACATAAGGTATGGGTCCAAAAACATGGAGTTTAGTCCATGCTTCCTTTTTACTAACTTCAGCTAAAATATATAGATCAATTATACCTTCATAATTTGACAATAAAGCAATTGACCCATTTAAGATCAATAAGTGTCTCCATTCATAATCTACTTCAAAATTATAAAATATTTCCTTGGGTATGTCTAAAGGTGCCCAGGTCATAATTAAAACCTCATTGCTTAAGTCAAATGATACCAAACATCTATCATAAAGTTCAGAACCCAACCAATGACACATTCCTTCAAAGTACAATTTATCCATATCATCGTAACACACAGGCACATTAATATCATGTTCGAGTTTCTTCCAAAAGTTACTTTTTAAGCTATACATCTCCAATATGGGTGCATATTTGGAATCATTTAAGTCTTCCATATCAGTATCATCACCAAAAGATAGATATATAATTACCTTATAGTCATCTCTAACACAATCATAACCAAATCCTTGATAGTGACGATCAAAATTGATACCGTATTGTAAAGGCTCAAATGGACTAGGAGGAATAACCTTGAAATCATTGTTAGTTGGGTTCCACAAACATGAAGTTCATTTATCATGTGAATATATGCAAACAATTCCATTAATAGTAGAAGAACCTAAAATATAAAATATGACATTGTGATCCTTTTAAAGTGGATTGGGCCAACATATTTTTTCCTTATTTTGAAACCACTCATTCGAAACTGAATATAAGGTGGTACTATCTATAGTGACGCTTAAAAGGAGAGATGTGTCACCATAGGAGGAATGATTATTACAAATGAAGCTATTATGAAAGAGGTTCATGAAATGAGAATTTTCAAACAAAAGGGTCCATGATCTTTGTAAGCATCCAAATCTCTTGAGGGATTTCAAATGCAGTTTAGAAAGAATAAAGAATATAAGATCATCTGGTAAGTGATTCATAAGTCTTTGAGCTACAAATTGTTTGTCCCTCTCTTGGTTGTGCAACCAAATGTTAATGAGTTGCCAATGCCCTTTGGTGTTCCATAAGTAAATAGGATGGGAAATGTGCTGGCAATTTTTGACAACGATATTCTTGATGGTGGTTTCTTCCAAGTACTCCAACCGTTAAATAAAATTACTGAACAAAAGAAATAAAAGAAAATGTGAATGAGTTAATTTATAAACATGGTTTTCCTTGAGGAAAAGGGTGATATTGGTCCCCCTTGAGAGTCGTTGGGCATTGGTGTCCTTGGTAACAATGAAAGAGCCACTACATTGAGATTCCCATATATATTGATCATGATCATTATGCTTAGAAGTGACGATAACCTTATGAGCAACCAAATAAGCAGAGTAAAACCCAACTCCCAAACTATCTGCCAAATCTAAAATAAAAACATAGACACATTGTTAAAATATAATGAGCGTGTAACAGAAATGCAACCAAATGCGAAACATTAGTGTCCGGCCTGCTTTGGACATGCCAATACCAGTGTCGATGATAGAAAGTGTTTTGTTACCCTTATGGGGGCACCAATCTTATAATCATCCTATCATCTAAAATGTTATGGTCCATAAGCCTCTCAACTTGAATTTTATCCAAAGCCTGTGTGTATATACAATGATCGATAACACTTATAAGAAAAAAATGTATAAATATAAAATCAAATTAAAAGATTACTTACATTTAAAAGCATTATTGATAAGTTCGCAAAGAAATATTTCTTTATTAGAATAAAAGGTCTTGTTCGTCAGGCTCAACATTGCTTATCCCACCCGATCGTCCAAACATCTCATCGTTGGTCATTACAATTGTTTTGGAATAATGGTAAACCAATTGGAGCCAAATCAACAAAACAAAATCACTCTTACAACCAGTTTTATATTCGTTTATAACAACCACAAAATTTTAATCTCTTAATAGAAAACTATCATACACTCTTACTTTTATTATCTAATACAAACATCTCATCATTGACCATTACAATTGGTTTGAAATAATAACAAACCAAATTCATGCAATTCAACAAACCAGAACCACGTAGTCATATCCATTTTTATATTCATTTATTACAATTACCAAGTTTTAATCTTTTAAAAGAAAACCATTGTACATTTTTCCTTTTTATTATTTAATTTTAAAATGCATTAAGTATTTCTTACCATTAATTAATTAATTTTTAAAGTCATTAATAAAGCATTATCATGATCACTTTTTTTTCTATAATGTTTTTTTAATTTTGAAATTTTAATTTTGAAATATTATTTAACTTTGTTTCAAGTTTTTAATTAAGTCATTGTAGAGTGAGAGCTTGTGTAATGAATGGATATTTGATCTTATTATAAACTACCAAACACATTGTAGCATATTAACACACATGTGTGCAAATTATAATACTTTTAAAATGCTACCATTTAACTTATAAATAAATGTTATTAAAAATATTAGTAACATTTTTAAAATATTACCATTTTATTAACTAAATGTGATTAAAAAAAATTAGTAACATTTTTATAAATATTTCAGTTTATATGTAAAAATATTATTAAAATTCCGTAAAATATACCTAACATTTGATAAAATGTTATTGATAACATTTTTTTATACACTACAAAAATTATAATTTTTAACGTCAGTTACGTATGATATTTAGTTGTGATTAAAACCGTCACTATTTCTTCTTCCGTCAGTTAGTCCACCGACACAGAATTTGGTACCACAAAGTTACTATGTCGATTTAGTATAACCGCCGAAATAACCGCCACTAAAATTATTAAAGTCGATTTTAACCATTGTTAAATTAATTTGAAAAATTTTGTATTTAATATTTAACGTCAGTTACAACCGCCGGTAAAATCTCTAAACTTTAATATTTAGTGACGGTTGTAACCACCGGTAAAATCATAAATTTTTTAAAATAAAAAATCTGAAAAAAAAACATAAATACTTAAAAAAAAAACTACGTTTCGAAAAGGAACACCTTTTTTCGCTTCTTTCTACTTAAAGTTTGTTTGTTTTTTTCAAAATCAAATAAGATAAAATACAATAAGATATTGATGTTGATGGTACGACTTTAAAATTTTTGAATTTTTACACATTTATTTATTTAACGAGAAAAGATTGTATTTATTTTTTTTTTATGAGGTAGTTATCATATTATGTGTCCATAAGCAACAATTTAATACTAAATTAATTTATTAGTTAACAGTTTGTCAAAATATTCACTATTTATGTGTACACATCTTCACAATAAATAACTAAATAAATAAATAAATATATATATATATATATATATATATATATATATATATATATATATATGTATATATATAATTAGATATCTATATTGATCTTCAAATTAAATTTTTCATATTTCCATGAAAAGTTGAAATTCATTTTCACAAAAAAGGTTTAATAAGAAAACGTATCAATAACTATTTACGTTAATATTTACGGAAAGATTAGGCACAATAAATTTTACCACCAACACAATTTGAAATACCGCTAAAATGAATGTTGAACTTGCTCTGTGATGGATGAACAAAACTTGACATCTTCAACGTTTAAGAAAAAAACGGAATATTTGCTACAATAAATCAAAAGGATTGTTCGCTATAAACAATTGAGAAGTTAAAAATTATATTATACAGGATAACATAATTCTAAAAACCTGCAAACAATAACATTCATACTAGTATATCTAATTGCAAAATTCCAAAATTTCATGATTGAGTTAAACCTTTCATTTCAACCAAGGTTTAGCCATTCATTTCAGCTCCTACACAACACAATCAATTTGAACTATCACCAAAATTTACCTCATTCAGGAACATCAACCACTTTGTATCACTCTGCACTGACCTCAGCCAACCATAAACCAGGAAAATGTGTCTGCAATAAATTCAACCAGGGAAAACATCACAACATTATTACAAAATATAAAAACTCAACTAAAATACACCCATCTAATCAAACATTATAGTAAGTTTGTTGACTTTATAACTTGTGACTTCCTTAAAACTCAGGTTTTCTCCATTATCATTTCATCACAAATTGACATGGATGTGCTAAGTGTTTCTGACCAGCCCTGGTCTTAGATTAATGACATCAAACATGTAAGTCTTGGATCCTAGAGTGACATCAAAGCAAGGTCATTTTTCTGACAAGACAAATATGTGTTCTGCCAAGGACCCCATTCTGACTTGGACATATAGTCACACATCGTTTGTGCATGCTAACTATCTTGCTACTTGGGCTTGTGATTTGCAATAAGTGCCATCTATTTTTAACAGTTTTTCCTACACATTCAGCTTGTATATAAGGCGTCCTACACCTTGTTGTTTGCGTCTAACATTCATTCTCACCCTTTTCTTGCAGTTTCGTATCTGTATTCAGCATTGTATATATAAGCATCTCCTACCCAAAGTTCTTGTTTTCCACTTCCTTCACCGACATTCATAATACATAGCTAAATACCTTAAATATTATGTTGAGGCAAGCCTAATATAAGCTGATTTTTCTAGTCATTAGCACACTAATTTCACCACACGCAGAAAGCTTTATATTATTATACCAGAAAGTAGGAATCAAAATCTTATTTTTAGTACAAAACAAACAAAGTATATAAAGGTAAGGCACAATACCTTGATGCCACATTCAATTTGAAAAAAGCCACTCATCAGGATATTGGAGACGTAGAAGATTGCTGTAATTAAGTATTTCAAATAAACATGGTTAATTAATTTTATTTCTAAATGGAAACTGTAAGTATATACAATTATTATAAATATATACAAGAATAATTTGAGGAAATTAAAGAAATAAACACCTTCTATTCTTTATATAATTATGGCATAAGGTTCTCTGCAAGGATTAAGAAAATCACCATTTGTTCTCAATTACAAACACTTACCGGCTTGCATTCAATGAAAGACATATGAAACCATGAATTAATACTAAACAACAATGATTTATCACCGAAAAATAGAAATTGAAGTTACAGTTAAAAAAAATTGAAGTTAGGATTAGGGTTTGTAACACTCAAAATAGTTTATAGAGAGAAAAAAAACTGATATAGAAAGCAAAAACACTTACGAAGAAGATTTCTACGAAGAAGAAAATGGCTTTGGAGAAATAAGAACACAAATTCCACGAAGATAAAGAAACGAGAGCACTAGTCAGAGAAAATGAGTGCCATTGTAAGTAAAAGGGAAGGAAAAGAAAGTTGCAAGGAGGAGAAGAAGCGTTCGAGCGGAAGTAAGAAGATGAAGGAGCAGGGGATAAAAAGCAAAGAAATAGACAAATTCAAGGGCTAAAATTTTCCGTCGGTTTTAAACCGCCAAAAATATAATATAAATTAAAAAATTTTAAAATCATAAGGTCGGTTAACTAAAACTGGAGGGAAATAATTGCCGGTATCAAATAATTTTCTTGTATTAATAATTTGGTAATATATTTTTGTGTAACTAATTATATATATATATATATATATATATATATATATATATATATATTAGTTAGGGGTCATTATAACTAAACGGATCCGAAAAACAAATACTAAAAAATATTAAGAAAATGACAACTAGTTGAAATTAGAATTTTTTGTATTAACTTGTATTTTTCTTTGGAAACTAAAAGATTCAAATTAGTTTCGAATATGAAATTTTTGAATTGGTGTAAACCGAATCAAATCAAACCAAAATCAATTATGTAAAGATTATTATATTATACATATTATTTCACTCATGTATGATATGTGTGTGCTAGAATATAATGTTCCTAACTTTGTTCATGCCTATAAATGTGGAGAAAGAATATGTTGAACATATGAATGAGACCAAAAAAGACTTATATTAATAATATGAATTGTACTGTATGGGTCGGTTGACACTAATAATCGATTGGGCGTGTGAGATTACTTCCAAAAAGAGTTCTTATGAGGTTATCAAACATGCAGCCGAATGAACTATCCCACTGACACCAGTTAGACTCTCTGTAGGATTTCACCCCAGTCTATCATGGGTCACGTCGACTGATCAACATTCGTGTGAGATTACTTTGAAAAACTATAAATATAAGACAAAGGTATGGTTGTTGGAGTTTTTTTTTTTATCTCACATGAATAATAGTATTAACTGCCGTCGTGGATCACACAATTTTTTACTTTAGTAACATAACGCCTTTGACACGTGGATCAAGCAATTGCTGACTTTAGCATCAGAGCATTTTGACATGTACTTGTGATTGATTAACGTACATGAGCACTGAACGGACGATAAGAGTAAAGGTTTGGAAACTTGACAAGTTGTTTAAGTGAACGTTCTCGATTCCTATATCTGAAACATAAATGTTGCATCTATTAGGTTTGATGGAGAAAATTATTAAAAGAAAACAAATCAAAATAGAACAAATTTTGAATTTATAATTTGAATGTTGTACAATATTATACACATTTATTGACCAAATTTGTTAAACTGGTTATCCTCTAATGCCACAATGTATAAATATAATATATGTAATAAGTAAATAAATTTATTTTTGTTTTTCGAAGGTTAAAATTATCTTATTAAAGGTACCACCAAGAACAAGTTATATAAAAATATCTAGGTATAAATACACATTTGGTACCCAAACTTTTTCGGAAAGTTCAATTTGGTACCCGAACTTTAGGAATGTCCAATTTGGTACCCCAATTTTCTAAAGAGATTCAATTTGATCATCTCCGTTAAGTTGGAGTTAACACCGTGTCCGTACAAGACACGTGTCAAGCCATGAAATTTTTTTTTTAATTTTTTTTTCAAAAAAATTAATTTTTTTTCAAAAAATTTAAAAACTGCCACGTGTCAGTTTATTATCGTGCCACGTGGCAGCTTACAATCATGACACGTGGCAGTGTAATAGCTGTTTTCAATTTAGTACCCCAATTTAAATTTTGATTCAATTTAGTACCCCAATTTTTTAAAATCATCCAATTTCGTCATCTTCCATTTGAGACCAAATTAGTAAATAAGCTTAATTACAACCTATATATACATGTTACAATAACTTTTTCTAATATATACATCAAATCATTTCACCTAAATACTTAAATTATTTTATTTTTTACATTTTAACCTTTGTAATTTTTTATACATGAAATTTTTTACACTTTAAAAAATAAAATAATTTGAATATTTAGGTGTAGTGATTTGATGTATAAATTCAAAACAATTATTTTAACATGTTTATATAAGTTATAATTAAGCTTATTTACTAATTTGGTCTCAAATAGGAAAGGACGAAATTGGATCATTTTAAAAAATTTGGGTACTAAATTGAACCAAAAATTTAAATTAAGGTACTAAATTGAAAACAACTATTACACTGCCACATGTCATGATTGTAAGCTGCCACGTGGCACGATGATAAACTGACACGTGGCAATTTTTAAATTTTTTGAGAAAAAAAATAATTTTTTTGAAAAAAAAATAAAATAAAAATAAAAATTTCATGGCTTGACACGTGTCCTGTACGAACACGGTGTTAACTCCAACTTAACGGAGAGGACCAAATTGAATCTCTTTAGAAAATTGGGGGTACCAATTTGAACATTCCTAAAGTTCGGGTATCAAATTGAACTTTTCGAAAAAGTTTGAGTACCAAATGTGTATTTATACCAAATATCTATTATCATGTTATTCTAGCTACTTTCTTCATTTCATGGTCTTCATGACCTAAAAGGTGATAATAAATTAGAGAAAATTATCCAAATTTAAAATTTTGGTTGGAGTTTTCAGTAACCACTAGTTCTTTAGTTTCTCACATCTAAATGGTGGAAAGATTTAAGAAAGATTTGTGGTTCTAGTGAGGACAAAACTTGGTTTGAGAAGAGTGTGTATTGGAAAGTGGGATCTGGAACTAGGATTTTATTTCGGGAAGACATATGGGTAGGGGATAGATCACTTAAAGAATCTTATCCTAGGTTATATGCCAACTCTAATAAGAAAGAACAAACAATAAGTGAATGTCGGGAATGGGACAACAACAAATGGGAATGGAATTTGGCCTGGAGAAGAGAATGGTTTGAATGGGAGAGACCTCAAATTGAAATGTTCTCAGAAGACATTCATAAGATAACTCTTGCTAGGGAAAGAAAGGATTGTTGGATGTGGAATGATGGTGAAGATAAAGTTTATATAGTTAAATCGGCATATCAAAAGTTACAAGTAAGTGAAGCAGATCAACAACACTTCTTCGATTACCTTTGGAGAGTAAAGGTTATCCCCTCTGCGAAGTTTTTTATGTGGCGGGTTATTCTAAATGGAATACCAACAAATGTGAATTTAAGACTTAGAGGGGTCAACCTAAACAATGATAATTGTGCTATGTGTGGTGAGCATGAAGAGAGCATAAGTCATTTATTCATTACCTACAGAGTTGCTACCAAAGTTTGGAACATGTGCAATAGATGAACAGGGACTTTGGGGGTATGTCATAATCAGGTACAAGCACATTTCGAACATTTCCACCTATTGGACCTCAACCATAAAGGTAATATGTTATGGAGGGGGTGTGGATTGCTATAGTGTGGATTCTCTGAAATTAAAGGAATCATGTAGTTTTTAAGAACAAATTACCATATCTAAATGAAATCTTCAGTATGGCCCAAGTGAAAGTATGGGCATGGTTGAAACATAAAAATGCAAATGTAACCTTTTCTTTTTCTGATTGGTGCTTTTGTCCCTTACATTGCTTAAGATCAATAGGTAGGCACCCATCACACACCTAGGTTGTAGGAATCTTCAGAAGTAGGTATGTACTTAGTCTTGAGGGGTTTTTACCATATGGAGGCTTTACATTAAAAGGTGTAGCATGGGAGAGGAATAGAGCATTCATGAGTTAGGAAGAATAATATGGTATTTGTAAAGGGATATCTATGATTTATCACCTAGACTTTGTGGTCTAGAGTGTTTTGTTTTTGTTACAGGTGTACTGTTCAGTTTCTACCAAGGAAGAATCGCATATGGATACCTTTCATGGATGCAATATAGGCATGTGTGCGGAGGCAAATTTTGTGAAGTGAGCTTTTACTGGAGGATTTATGTTATGCTTTTAGTATCTTAGTTGTTTAATGTGGTAGGTTGTCTGATTATATACTATAGTTTTGGGGGTAGTTTTGTAGACTTATTGTTTAAATACAAACTTTAAGGTCTTTCACTTACATTTTATATATTTTGGTAATCTTGTAAGTATCTGTGTATAAGAGTTAGAATACCCCAAATACTCTATTATATAAGTATACATATTTTTGTCGACCAAAATATATATATATATATATATATATATATATATATATATATATATATATATAATGTTCATGATACAAGTATACAATGGGATTTAAAACCATGGTGGTTTCTTTATCTTTTGTGATAGTAATTTGAATATATACTTAAGTATAAATTAGTAGTTCATTACTATTTTTATCTTATTGTACCTATTTAACATAGTTCATGGTTTTCATAATAATTAGGTGACAAATATTGGTGTTGAAGTTTTAACAGGAAAGTTGCATACATAGCTCTTTTAGGTATTGTGTTTATAAGATATACAAAAAGAAACAGAATCAAAATTCATTTGAGTTTAGGTGAAAATTAATTAAGGATGTAGTTTTGTAATCGAAGAAAATTAAATCAACAATTTTTCCTTTTTTTCTTTCTATGCTTTGGTAGTTAAGCCAATACTGATGTTTTTGCGAAGTTTCCAACACCAAGTCTTAATTACCTCATTTTTGGGTTAATGTCTTATTTACGTATTATTTCTTGTAAAATTTCGTTATTTATATGATAATCAATTCTATCTTATTTATTAATAATTAAGTGTTATAAAATAAAACTATTAATAGATATAATAGATGGAAGGAGAGAATGAAAAAAGTGAGAATTGAGATCAAGTATTACAAAATGTAATCCATGAAGGATACGAATCAAATAGTTGATATAAATATTTAATATTTAAATTTCATAAAGAGTAATTACTCATATAAGTAATTGTAGCAAATCAATCAATCATATAAATCATGTGAGAGTAATTCTATCAAATCAATAGACAACCATTAATTTATAACATAAAAAATATTGTTTTAAACTTATTTCCATTTGAAAAAAACAAAAATAGTTCCACTATTTTTTCTTATTCATTCTTATTCTTTAAAGTGCATCCGATCAAAGTTAAGATTTGCTTAGAGCAAAGAGACAAATCTCTTTACGCATAAGAAGATAGTTTATCATCAGTGAAAGATTATTTAATTGAGTACATTTTTAAGAAATTATAATTTGTTGAGATATATTTTTCTCTTTTTATGGAAAGTAAATATAAATACGGTTAGAAGTCTCACATCGACTAGAGATAAAGTCAATTCACAATATATAAGTGGGTGCAATCCTCACCTTACAAGCCGATTTTATGGGGTTGAGCTAGGCTTAAGGCCCACTTCTAATATGGTATCAGAGCCATGTTAGAGTCTATCCTAACTAGCAAACTTTCTTGGACATTTTGTTTCACCCGATATCGAACAATATATAAGTGGGTGCAATCCTCAATAATTAGACAATCTTTTTGTGGTCTTTTGATCCGCAAACAAAAATATATATTCATAGATGTTTCTATACTATGTATAAAATTAGATCTAGCTACAACATTAATGTCCAAAATCAAGAGATCAATAGGAATTAATCTCATGATCAGATCATTCCTGTAATCTGAAATATGAAATTAATTTGAGCTGAGGAAGTTTGATAGTTGGAGTAAAACTTAATTGCCTTTTTGTCTTAGTTGTTTAATAATTGTCAAGTCAATTATTACAGGCCAACTATGAACAGAGCCAGATCTCAGTTGCCTTATGGTTTTTTTATTAAGCAGTAACAAGCTTTCTGTTTCATACTTTTTGCACAAAATAAAAAAAGTCTAAAGTGAGATACTTGTTTGGGGCAACAATAGTAAGTTTTTGGTCACATGGAATGTCATAAGATTATTTAGTTCACTATGTTATAAATTTGATGCACATTAACCAGTCCTATAATGCTAAAAACCTAACTGACATTATAACCTTCTGTAGTAATTGCCTTCCTGTTTAACACTTTGTGTACAATATCAATTACAAATTGACAAACTTGTTTGTGACACCACTCATGGTTGCCAACATGGAATGTTAGTGTGTTATTTAGTTTAGTAGGATCTAAATAAAATCTTAATTAACAAATCCAATAATGATAATAAAAAACATAACTGGATTTATCTTCAGCCGTAACTGGCTTTCTTTTCCGGACTTTTTGTATGAAATATAAAGTCAAGAGTGAAATACTTGTTTGGGAAACATTAATTGTTTTTTACTTGGTTGTAATTTGAATCTACATAAACTAATCAATTAATGGTAAAAAAACCTAAGTAAAATTATCTTAAGCAATAATTGTCTTCTTGTTTCAAAGTTTTTGAAAAAAAAAAAAACAAATTAGATACTTATTTTGGGCATCAGTAATGATTTTCTGCGAACATGGAATGTTCGTAGATTATTCAATTCAGTAGGTTTTAACAATAATTAGAATTACCTTTAGCATTGCCTTCCTGTTTCGTATTTTTGTCCAATATAAAATTCCAAATGAGATTCTTCTTTACGACACCAATAATGCTTTTCTACCCACATGGAATATCATTTGAGCTTTTTAGTTCACTTCGTTATAATTTGGGTGCACAATAACCAACCACATAACTATGTCAATTCAAGTATGTCACACTAGACTTTATGTTGTACAAAAAGCATGAGACATGAAGACAGTTACTGTTAAAGGTAAATTCAATTAAGTTTTTTACCATTATGGTGGGTTTGGTTAACGTGCATGAAAATTACAACCTACTAAATTAAATAACTCATTAACATTTCATGTTGCCAAAAAGTCATTACTGGTGCACCAAAAAATGTGGATGAAGACAGTTACTACTTAAGGTAACTATAGTTAGGTTTTTTTACCATTAATTGGTTGTTTTATGTGGATCCAACTTAAAAAAAATGAGGTAAAAACCCAAAAAAAACATTCCATGTGGCCAAAAAATCATTATTGCTCCTGTAAACATATATCTCAATGAGGATTTTTTTTTTTTCTGTCCAAAAAATCTAAAACACAAACAATTACTGGTTAAGGTAATTATAGTTAGTCTTTTTTACCATTAATTTTTTAGTTTGTGTGGATCCAAACTATTGCTCCCTAAACAAGTATCTAGACTTTATATTTTGTTATATTTTGTCTAAAAGGTCTTGAACAAAAAGCCAGGTACTGTTGAAATTAAATTCATTTATGTTTTTTTATCATCATTTATTACGAAAGGTAATGGCAGTTAGGATTTTAGTATTATTGGGTTGGTTAACATGAAGTCAACATGAAGATTAAAATATAATGAAAATCAAAGGAGATTTCTATGATTGAACAACTCTTTTGATAAGAAACATGTAAGTTTAAGAAATGTCTTATCTAAGTTATATGTTTTGTACAAACTTCATAATTGTAACACCCCAATTTGGAATGTTACATCTTGGTAGCAGAGTCTCGAAAAAACTTTGGAATTGTGGGATGTGAGCTCATCTAGCTTATGATTGGTGATGGTGGTATGATGTATGCTTTGGTGAAATGCTAGTCTTGGTAAATGTTATGGTAATGAAACATGGTATACTTAATAATGTACAAATGTTATTTATAGTATGAATTCTCTTATATATGTAGAATCCCATAAGATTATGGTGAGTCGGGTAAAAGGGGGTTATGTTCTACCGTAAGATTTTGGTCTAAGCTTATCAGGAGTGCTCTTACCCAAGGTTTTTGTTGAGCGGGTAAAGTTGTTACTTGTAAGGGAAAGACCCTTTCCAAGAGGTGTTACTACGCAGGAATGGTTGTTTACCATTGGATCTTACTTAGTTGTAATATGTTAATGATTGCATATTTTTATTTTGGGAACATATTTCAGGTTATGTTTGTGGAGTTATACATATGTTAGGATCAATCGAGGTGAGTTTTATTTGAGTAAAATAATGTTATATAATTATTTTAGTGGTTGTTTTGTTTTAATAAATTTAAAAGAAAATAATATAAATTTTGTATATTTTTTTAGTTGATTTGCTGTTTATAATTTTTATTTAAAAATATTATGAAAATATATAAGGTACAAAAAGCTACGTGTGAAAGAAATTGGAAAGAAAAAAAATTGTATGTTAAATTATATTTTAGTTACGTTAATTCATGGATGATTTTTGTTTTTTGGGTAAAGACATTTTTTTTATGAAATATGAGGTTTTTATTTTATATTAATAGTGAATATTTTATCTGTGCAAATTTATTTGGTGTGGTACTTTCATATTTCATGACTGCAAAATTTTAGGTACGCATGATATTTTACTTTCCTAGTTAAACAATTTTCCAGGAGAAACATTTTTGAGTTGGGAAGACTGGAAAAAAGCTTTAGGATTTTTGAGTAAGAGTATACAGTGGATGAGGCTTAACATGGAAGAATTAATTTAATTATTTAATTGAGTTAAGTTGCTGTTTATTTAATTTAATTTTGATTTATGAAAAATTAGTGTGTATAAATTAGTAATGCTCCTTAAATCATGAAAATTAATTGGCTTAGTGGGTAGAGAATATGTTTAATGAGTGGAGGTACATGGGTTCGGCCTATTTTGTTCGAGTAATCAAAATTTTGTTGTTAAGTTTTATTATTTTTAGTATTTGTTTTCATATTGTTATTTTATTTTATTCTTTTTTATTTTTTCATTTTAGTATATATATATATATATATATATATATATATATATATATATATATATATATATATATATTTCTAATTTTACCTTTATTGAGAAAATAAAATGCAGCATAGAGATTCAAAATTTGGAGCTTAACAGGCTATCTCATTTTCTTCATTCGGTAAGTGTTCAGTGTTCCAGTCTATACTTTGTTGTAATGCTGCTAGGTGATACACAAAAAAGGGAAATTTTTAGAAGATGGATTGATGATGAATTAATTATAAATAAAAAATTCACATTAAAAAGATTAAATTTTTCTAATTTCTTCAAACTAAAATTGATTTTTCGACGTCAAATAAAATTAATTTTCTCAAAATATTTTCAAACAAATCCGCAACCGCCACTTCCTCTTGAAGTAATTTGATGTTAGAGCATGAGGGTTCTTCTGCCCTAAGAAGAGGGATTACACAAGATAAAAATGGGAGGATACACATTTAACGGGGGGAAAAGGTAGAGCTCTCAAAATGTGTTAAATGTAATATAAACTTAATCACTGAAATACAAAATAAGAAAAAAATTTAGACCTACTCTTTGCGATAAAACAAATAAACATAAACATGAATTAAATGAAATAGAAATATACTCTTGTCGATCATATATATATATATATATATATATATATATATATATATAAACACAAAAATATATTACAAAATTATAAAAAATGTTATCAATAACGTTATGATTGCATCATCGTCTGAATTTTGATACTTTCGTTCACCATATATCTATGATTGCGTCATCGTCTGAACTTTTTGAGCTTGTGTCTGAAAATGAAAACAAATTAAAGCTATAGGATGATTCTTTTCTTTAAAAACATGTATGGTGAAAAGTTGGTTAAGATTATAGGAAAAGGGAACATTGTTATTATTATTGAATTGAAAATAAAATTTGAAACAGCTTTATTTTTCGTATGTTGTTACGGGTGTGTACATCACTGAAAATTTTGGTCTTTACATGAATCGTGTTGTCCTCACTGAAATGGGATAAACTTTGTTATTGTTTTTGTTGATAACGATGTTTTAGCAATAGAGACTGTAGTATGAAATGTTTAGGTATACTCTACGTAGTAAACATTTTATGAAATGTTAGGCTACTCTACGTTACCAATGACTTTTAATAATATTTTTACATATAAACCGAAACATTTATAAAATTGTTACTAGATTTTTTTAATAACATTTATTTAATAAAATGATAATATTTTAAAGATGTTACTAATATTTTTAATTACATTTATTTATTAAAGTGGTAGCATTTTAAAAGTATTATAATTTGCATATATGTGTGTTAATATGCACAATGTTTTTCCTACTTTATAATAAGATCAAATATCTATGCATTATTAATTAAAAACTTGAAACAAAGTTAAATAATATTTCAAAATTAAAAAAAAACATTTAAGAAAAAAAGAAAGTGATCATGATAATGCTTTATTAATAACTTTAAAAATTAATTAATGTTAAGAAATATTTAATGTTTTTTAAATTAAATAATAAAAAGTAAAAGTGTATGATGTTTTTCTTTTAGAAAACTAAAACTTGGCAGTTGTGATAAATGAATATAAAAATGGTTATGAGTGGTTCTGTTTTGTTGAATTGCGTGGATTTGGTTGGTTATTATTTCAAATCAATTGTAATGGTCAATGATTAGATGTTTGTATTAGATAATAAAAGTAAGAGTGTATGATAGTTTTCTATTAAGAGGTTAAAATTTAGTGGTTTTTATAATCGAATATAAATCTGGTTATGAGTGGATTTGTTTTGTTGAATTGGTTCCATTTGGTTTATCATTATTCCAAACCAATCGTAATGGCCAACGATGAGATGTTTGTATGACCGGACAAGATGAGCAAGGTGTTGAGCCTAATGAACAAGACCTTTTATTCTAATAAAGAAATATTCCTTGGTGAACTTATCAATAATGCTTCAAATGTAAGTAATCTTTTAATTTGATTTTATATTTTTCATTTTTTTTCTTATAAGTGTTATTGATCATTATATATATATACACAGGCTTTGGATAAAATTCAAGTTGAGAAGCTTATAGACGAGAACATTTTAGATGATGGGATGATTATAAGATTGGTCCCCCACAAGGGTAACAAAACACTTTCTATCATCGACACTGGTATTGGCATGTCCAAAGCAGGTCAGGCACTAATATTTCGCGTTCAGTTGCATTTCTGTTACACGCTCATTAATTTTAGCAATGTGTCTATGTTTTTATTTTAGATTTGGCATATAGTTTGGGAGTTGGGTTTTACTCTACTTATTTGGTTGCTCACAAGGTTATCGTCACCTCTAAGCATAATGATCATGATCAATATATCTGGGAATCTCAATCTAGTGGCTCTTTCATTGTTACCAAGGACACCAATGCCCAACAACCCTCATCTGGGACCAACATTACCCTCTTCCTCAAAGACAACCAGGTTCACAAATTAACTCATTCACATTTTCTTTTATTCTTTTGTTCACTCATTTTATTTAACAGTTGGAGTACTTGGAAGAAACCACCATCAAGAATCTCGTTGTCAAAAACTGTCAGCACATTTCCCATCCTATTTACTTATGGAACACCAAAGAGCATTGGCAGCTCATTAACTTTTGGTTGCACAACCAAGAGAAGGACAAAATATTTATAGCTCAACGACTTATGAATCACTTACCAAATGATCTTATATTCTCCATTCTTTCTAAATTGTGTTTAAAATCCCTCAAGAGATTTGGATGCTTACAAAGATCATGGACCCTCTTGTTTGAAAATTCTCATTTCATGAACTTGTTTCATAATAACTTCATTTGTAATAATCATTCCTCCTATGATGACACATCTCTCCTTTTAAGCCTCACTATAGATCGTACCACCTTATATTCAGTTTCTGATGAGAGGTTTCAAAATATGGAAAAAATAGATTGGCCAAATTCATTTCAAGAGGATTACTCTGCTTTGTGTTCTATTGTGGGTTCTTATAGTATTAATGGAATTATTTGCATATACTCACATGTTGGAGAAACTATGTATTTGTGGAACCCAACAAACAATGAATTTAAGGTTATTCCTCCTAGTCCATTTGAGCCTTTACAATATGGTATCCCTCTTGACCGTAAATGTCAAGGATTTGGCTATGACTCTGTTAAAGATGACTATAAGGTGATTAAGCATGTATCTTTAAATGACGCTTTTACTATGGAAGACTTTTACGATCCCAAATATGCAACCATAGTAGAGATGTATAGCCTAAGAAGGAACTCTTGG
Source organism: Vigna unguiculata (assembly GCF_037176805.1). Taxonomy (NCBI): domain Eukaryota; kingdom Viridiplantae; phylum Streptophyta; class Magnoliopsida; order Fabales; family Fabaceae; genus Vigna; species Vigna unguiculata. The sequence goes on from NC_140797.1 coordinate 31,392,314, forward strand.
AAGAAACTCGAACATGATATTGATTTGCCTGTGTGCTATGATGATATTGATAAATTCTACTTCGAGGGAATGTGTCATTGGTTGGGTTATCCATATGAACTTGAAGAAGCATATTTGGTATCATTTGACTTAAGCAATGAGGTTTTCATTATCACCAAGACACCTTTAGACATACCCGAGGAAATATTTTATAATTCTCAAGCAGATTACAAATGGAGACACTTATTGATCTTAAATGGGTCAATTGCTTTTATGTTAAATTTTGAACGTACAATTTATCTATATATTTTAGTTGAAGTTGGTAAGAAGGAAACATGGACTAAACTCCATGTTTTTGGACCCATACCTTGCATTGCTTACCCTATTGGAACATGGAATATGGGTAATATACTCTTCAATACTCCAGATGATGATGAACTAGTTTGGTTTAATTTATGTACCCATAAAATTGAGAAGCTTAATTTTAAGGTTAATTTTCATGTTACATGTAGTATGGGATTGCAATTAGTAGTTTATAAGAAAAGTCTTGTAAGAATTAATAGTTAATTATGTTTCTCATTTTCATCGAAGTGGTTAATGAATGGTTATCATAATTTTCAGTTGTACATATTCAAAATGTTTAATATTTAATTTTCTTTTAAAGGTTTAGTCTTTCTCGTTTATAATATGACCTTATTTTATTTCAATTTTCAAAGTGATCTTTTACCTTAAAGCATATGTTATCGCCTAAAAAAGAAAGGAACTTGTTTTGATGATTATACATAAAACTTAATAATGAACTAATTGTTTTATTGCTTATACTTTTTATTATAATTTAAAGCTTTCATACTTATTATTAGACATGTTTAAAATGCAATAATAATTCATCACAATGTTATAATCTTCTATTAGCATAATATAGTTACTAAATTGTCTAATAATAAATTACTAAAAGATAAATGAGTCACGATACTTTTAGATATAAAAATAAACACTTAAACTCAAAAATCTCTACTACAATTTACGTAATCAATTTAAAAATAGCTTCCAAAGCATAATCTTCTATAATTGAATTGATTACATTTGAACAAACATGTGCGAGAATGACTCTATTTATCCAAATATATAAAAGGAATATATGTGAAACAATGTTTATCGCACAATTTTAAAATGAGAAATATATCATTTATGATATTTTCTATTCTATTAACTAGTGCAAAAACACCTTTTTATGCAGGTTAGAAAAAGACTTTTTATACCAGTTCTGGAATCGATATAGATATAGACGGTATAGAAAGTTTCACCTTTCTATGCCACTCCCAAGACCGGTATAAAAAATCAATTTTTTTATACCATCTCTAGAATTGGTATAGAAAGTCTAATTGGGATGGAAAACTTTTGTAATAAAAAGTGATTTACTACACTAGTTATTGTTATAACCGATATAAAAAGTTCCACCTTCAATACCAATTGTGCCCTTAATCGGTATAAAAAGTGATTTTTTTATTTTTATTTTTTGAAAAAATCATTTATATTTCCTACCGCACACAAAATCTGTATATAATTACTCAAAACATTTGACAACAAATTTCATTCAATCTAATATTTACATGAAATACAATCTAATGTTTATATAACTCCAAACCGAATGACTATACATATAATATTCACATAAAAACTCATAAAATACCTAAAATCATCTTCTATAAACATTGAAAGAAATGAATCATTCTGCTCACGAACTTCCTTCAAGAATCTTTATGCCATTGGAGACGCGTCATTGAAAATCTACACTTAGCCAACATATTGCCATATCAATTGTACAAATTGGATTAAGTTCATTGTTATTTGTCTCTAAGTTTGAATTAAAATTAGGATTCTGATATGGTAATTGATACCGGTTAGATGAGGCTTATAATTGACCATCAAATGCTAAATAATTGACACTAAGACCAATTGTGGTGATTCACAAATGTTAATAGTCAAGAAATGAAATAAAAAATTAACAGATGAAAATTTCTAGTCAAGAAATGGGCAATTGTGGTGATTCATTATACTTGTACTGCAGTTAAAAATTTAGTTCATTAATCTCTTATAGAAGGCTTTTGACGTGCATAGGCCTTGCGATCAGAAAGTTTTCTGAATGGTGAATGACTTGCCTTGCTGCAAGGATTTCATCAAGTCACAGACTTTAATCCATTAGCCCAAATAATTGTTCTTTATTTCTTTTTCTATATATATAGTCTGAGTAAAAAAGAAACACAACTTTTCACATAGAGACTCCAGAGGAAATATTATTAATTCAAATAATTTTACACATCAAGAATTAAAGAAAGAAATAGTACTTGAACTTGTAATATCATGTTCTAATTCATATGTGTTAAATGATCCAATAAATATCATATAAAACTTCCTTTTGGTGGTCATATTACATGAGCACCATTCACTACAAAAAAATATGTTTTAGTGACCATCCATTTTGGTCCCTAAATAAAAAAATCAGTCACAAATCGTTTAGTGACCGAAATAGAGACTAAACAGAACTAGTGGCGAAAATCCTAGTCGCAAACCACTTAGTGTAACACCCTAGTTGGATATTACTAGATAAAACATATATCATAAAATTTCTTTTGGAATTAAAACATTATATAAAGTTCCCCAAGCGCGGGAAAATTTAAAACTTATCTCGCGGTAGTTCAATTATATTACTCCATCTTTATTACATGTTCATAATAGAGAAAAAGCATCATAAAATTTATTACAAAATGCATGAAAATAAAATATAGAGGAAAATCCCTCATCGTCTGCCCCGCTCTGTCACTATGCATCAGCGTTCTCACCTGGATTCACATCTGCTCCCGCGTGACAAGTCACGCGATCATCGCCAAACACAAACAGAAAGGGTGAGCTGAGAAAGAAAAATAATACAATCAATAAAATAATAAGAATTAACCCTCACCCAATCTATCTTAGCCAATTTTAGTTTATTGACTTCTTTATAACATTACACCCTAATCTCATAACCTATATGAGAAAGATCCATTCACAACCTTGGTCCTTAGGGATTATCATGCTCCCACGAACCTACCCGCTCGTGGTCCAACTCTACGGACATTCCCGCCCATAGTCCAACTCTACGAACCTGCCCGCTCGTAGTCCAACATGCGTGAACACCTACTATGAACCTCCCCGCTCATAGTAGCCTCAAGTGTGAGCACGGAACATACGAACCTCCCCGCTCGTATCCCCACACAAGAGTACAAAAGATACGGACCTCCCCGCCCGCTTCAATCACGCATCTCAATCTCCGTTAGAACCTCCCCGCTCGTAACTAATCCAGCATATCCCTGACCAAGCCATCAAACACATCCATGCAAATCCATTTGCAATGGACCCATGCCCCTGCACTATCTCTTGGCGTTGCCTAAGCGAAATGGTGCTCCAGACCCCTGACAATAATCCTAAGCCGCCAAACGCCACGCGCTAGTGGCCCCTATATCTGTGGCTTATCACCTGGCGGAAGCATATCCGCTGCCAGGCGCCACACCAGTAAAATGAATTCTATTGGTTTAGGCACTATAGAATTGATCCTAACACAATAATCATCACAGGCACACAACAAAACCCATATTTAGCATTCTACCTCATCCTGCATCCATACATAAATTCACAACAACTTGACTTAAACAGGAGATTAATACACAAAACCACAATTATAACATCCATGTGTTAACGTTAAATAATTAACATAATATAATTATATGTTAGCAATAAAATAATATTATTTAATTAAATTATACATTATCCTAATGTAAAAGAAATTAACGTGTATAACTTCCAAATTGTAAAATAAATACTTGTTATTCAAACTTCCAAGAAGTTATATAATATGATATAATTTTTATCACAATAATATAAAATCAAACCTTTTTTACCTTTTATATGCATCTAATATCAAAACCACCCAAAATTTTGTTTTCTTATTAAAGAATTAATAATATTTATATATTATACCACTCTCCTATGCAAAGGTCCATACATCTGCATCCTGCTAATATTTTTATACGACTAAAAGGCTTAACTTTCATACCTATATGTAAAGAAACCACCAAAAACATATCTCATACAAATTTACATACCATATACCTTCAACCATTAATAGCTTTATATTAACGAAAAGAAAACTTGCACTTTAACCGCAAAGATACAGGATATATAGATTACTCCCTATAAAACAAGCAGCTGCACAATCGCTTCACTAAAGCATTATATTCTCATAAAAATTACACATACATTTTTTTTTCACCATATTAACTTTAACTAAAAATAACAATACTATTTACCCAATATACTATTATTATTCTAAAAAGCTATAACATAAAAACAAAATTGCCATCCGTAATATATATAAATATATATATATATATATATATATATATATATATATATATATATATATATATATATATATATATATTATTTGATACAAATATTCTCGCTCTAAATTATCAAAACCCAAAGTTGTCATGTACTTTAAAGGTATTTGTATTATGCCACTTAATAGAAAACATTGTATCATTCATATGTTATTCAATGTATACCATATATTATATAATATAATATTTAACAAACTTCCCACTTTTACGCTATAGTATACATTATAATCTGCATGCTTTTGAAATGATATCCAACCATATATAATAATCTAATATAAACCAATAATCTAATATAACCAATCCCAAGATTTTCTACACACACCTGTATGGTATCTATCGCAGTGCCATTGCCGTGAAGCGATTAAACAAAGATACTTTATCTTTGCATTTGACAATCAACGAAAAATCTTACAATCGGAAATAACATATTACCCATATACAGTACACGAAATCATAAACCACTAATTTCTTAACCTTATCAAAGCATAAAAATAACAAAACACCAATCTCACAATTACAATCTGCTACTAATATACATTAATAAAAAAAAAATTCATACGAAAGAAACACAATAAGCTTCCCTTACTTGGTTTTGTTGCTCCTAGTGTACTCTCACCGATCCCTTCTCGTCCCCAACACTTCAACGATAATTAATTTATTAGTTAAGGTTAGTGGCCATTAATTTGTGATTTTACTCTCCCAACACCTCTACATTGCCCTTCTAGGGCCTTAGAGGAGCTCTAGAGTTTCTAGGTTTTTTTTTCTTCTTTAGCAAAAATATTGCACATGAATAATAATAAATCATGCTAACCAAGACTCAAACTCACACCCCAACACTCATCAATCATAGGTATAACCATCAAGCTATCATATAATTCACATTTAATTCACACATACATACCACGTTAAGTCTTACTACTGCATAAAAAAATATATTTGTAAAAGAAAACATAATTAAATAGACATACCACAACACTCAAGACTTGAACCCAATCCCTCTCCATATAACTAAATACTCTCAACCACTTAAGCTAACACTATTCCTTTTTTAAGGATTATCAAGGAACTCCCTTAGGGTATTTCCAATTCACCATTACTTGTACTTTATTGATTATTATTTATATGAATTTTCCAGGTCTTACACTTAGCGACCAAATATATATTTGGTCGCTAAATAGCCACCGAAATTATAGTCACTAATTGGTCGCTAAAAGAATTGATCGCGTTTAACTTTTGGAGACCAATTTAGTCACCAAAAATTTCATAGCTAATTCGGTAGCTAGTATTAAAAATTTAGCGACCCTTTTTTTTGTCGCTAACAACAAAAAAAAAATCCTATAATTTTAAACTAATTTGGTCGCTAATTCAGTAAAAAATGTGATAAAATAGCGACCATTTTTTTTCGGTCACTAATAATGAACGGTGTTTTTTTTTTCAAATTTAGAATTGTTTTTTTCAAAATTAAACTTTTTCTTCTGGGTAGAATTTATTATTTTTTTGGTTAAAATTTAGAAATTAGACTTTTTATTTGAAATTAGATTTTTTTTATTTTGACTAGAATTTAGAATTTTTTAGTTAAAATTTTTATTATTATTAGAACTTTATTTGTCATAAGATGGCAAATCTTTTCACTTTCATATGATCCATAATATGATTAATAGTATCATAAAAAAATCACTATAAAAAATCACTTCCACGAACAAAGAGTTCATTTATCTCTCTGATGCTTGATGAAAGTTTTAAACTTTTTCTGATTGTAGCATTGTCTTTCAATCCCACTTTGGAAGAATGTATACCAGTAAAAATGACATCATCAGGGGATGGAACGTCAAACTTGAAAGGATCTGTTTTACTAATGTCGGAAGTTCCAATGTTAGGCAAGGGTCGACGAACAACACCACATATATCACGAAATGCCATACTCTCTTCATTGTCACATACATACCACCTGCATAAACAATCAAAAAATGAAAAACAGAATCTACCACAATAACAACATCGCTGATCAGAAAAATTAAAAAAAAAAAAATACAAACAAAAAATAGACTCATCCGTGGTAACATTCACCTACAAATCACATATCCAGAAAAAAAACGCACTCGCTCAAAATCGAGAAGCCGCAGAAAACAAAAATAGAGCAGCGATGTGACGTGGTGGATGTTCACAAAGACGAAACTGATGAACAAACCTTCGCTCAAGGGTGAGGCGAAACGGCACCGGCATGACTAGTCGACAATGCTTCCGATCACATCGAGAAGGTGTTAGTAATGAAGGCGTGAACATCATTAGAGAAGACGGGATCCATAAAGATGAAGAAACCCTTGTGTTGTGAAAGACAAAAGGTATTTGTAGTGGTGGCAACGTTGGAGGGCTTCTCGTAGTGATGGCGAGGATTGGGTTGGAGGGCTTCCCATGGTGGCGAGACCGCGTTGGAGAAGGAAAGAAGTAGCAAGGAAGAAGAAGGAAGAAGTGGCTAATATCGATGGCTAAATTGCATTTTTCTAGTAGTGATTGTTTATCATTTTGTCCCTTCTCCACGCATGACTGTCAAATTTATAGTTGTAACACCTTGGTTAAGATGAAAATAAATAATATTATCTCACATTTACATTAAAATATAACAAACTTAAAACTATGACAACACTATTTTAATATAAATAGAACACATTTTTATTCACCAATTATTAAAAAAATACATATCTCATTATTCAAAAAATATAAAGTTATCAAACTAACTATGGAAAAGAAACTTCTTTCAAAAAAATACTAAAGACAACTACTCCCACAATTATCCCTACAACGCTAATTTATTCTATGCATCTTCCCTAGCATTGTTATGGGATTGACAAATGTACCAAATCACACAAGTAATATACTGGATAAGTCCAAATATCGTTTCTCACAAAGACTTGCATTGTTGAAAAAAATTATGTTTATTTATTAATTAAGGTGAAAACAAATTTTGTATTATAAGATAAAGTATTGAATTTTTAGAAAAATTCTAAAATCTAGAAAGTAATTAAATTGATAGAAATACATATATGGCGAAGACTCCACTAGGGTTAGATTTCATGCATCAAACAATATGAAAAACACTAAACAATATACCGCCAATTCCTACTCTAGCATTCACATCATTATGTAAGAAATCCTAATGTCTTAGTGACAAGTCTAAACTTATTAATAAGAACCATAATGTCTTAGACCTTATCTTATTAAAAGTTCGCATTAAGCTTTAAATTCTGATGCTAGGAATGACCAATGATGTACCCTATATCATGCACACTCAATTAGTTGTTTTATTCTAGTCAAAGTTCTAACATTGTGTCTGATGATTAGATATCCACAAATATGCAATCAATGAATTCATGCAGTTAAGAATAGGAATAGAACACAAGAGTGTGGAAAAAAAATATTGAATCGTAGAAATCACACAGATTGAAGATACATTACATCTAACTTCTGTGAATACGAGAGTTAGTTACTCTTATACTTTTCTGAACTCTAGGAAAAATAATAATAATGAATGTCTTTAGCCTCTAGAATGTGTCTTTGCCAACCTAAAGTTTCTTCTAAACTTACCGCAAAGTACCAGAGGTTCCAGAACCATCGATAAATAATAGAGGTTCAAAAACCACTAGCAAATACCAAGGGGTTCTAAAACCGTTGGTGAATACCGGAGGTTCTGAAATCGCTGGTAAATACCAAGAGTTCTAAAATCGCCAGTAAATACTAGGGGGTTCCATACTGTTTGTAAATATCAGAGGTTTCGAAACCGCAAATAAGTACCATTTTACCAAGGGTTAGTTAAAACTGCCAGTAATCTATTAACAACGTTGGTTTTTCTAGGGGAAAAGAAAACCACGGATAACTCCTTTAACGGGTGTTAAAACCCCTAGAAATGTCAAAAATAACCCCTATTAATAAGTTTACTACATTATCTATAAGTTTAAGATAAATAATAAAGTTTAAACATTCAAAAACATTCAAAAACATTCAAATTAGTGAAATATTACAATATCTTTGTTCTTATAGTTATAAAGTCAAATATAATAAAAATCTAATAAGATTCTTCAACTATCAATCTTGATCTGAATCGTTTGTTTCTTCATTAAGAACACTTCCTTAATCAGATACCTAACATAAAAAATAATCATATTGGGAGACTAGATTGTTGAGTATTATAGACATTAACCATATGAAAATCTTTACATTTATTGTGCAGGTCTGCTAGGACATCAAATTTTAAACCTAATCCTTGCTTGATATATTGCAGGATAATATTGTCATTTGCTTTAGCAGAATCAGCTGAAGAAATTATGAGCTTTGAAAATTAACCTAGGGAAATTAAGTAGCAATTTTTTGCAACTTGTGCTTGGAACTTGGTTCACATAAAATAATTATGCATTCACGTAGCTTATAGCTGCAAAAAAAAAATAAAAGAAAGGAATAAACACATGTTAGCATTGCAAGTAAAATAACCCTAAGTAAGGAGGCGATACAAAGGAACCTTTTACTTCAAATTTCATGGATATAGATTTGGGGAAGGGGATAGCATGGCAGAACATAGCATTGGTGAAAGAATAGAGAAAAAATGAACTTTTACTGAATCATATTCGTATGAGAAAGAAAATATATCAAAATATAAAACTTCCAAGGCCTTTACATTTCATAACTTGTCAAATATGTTAGCAATTAGGGTCATACAAATATATATATATATATATATATATATATATATATATATATATATATATATATATATATATATATATATATAATTCATAACTTGTCAAATATGTTAACAATTAGGGTCATACAAATATATATATATATATATATATATATATATATATATATATATATATATATATATATATATAAAATAATAAATAATAAAATGTGTTAGGGTCATTATATTATTAGCCAAAGTATTTAAGTGATCTAATTAATTAATTCTATGGTTAAGAATATATATATGTCATGATATATTAAATGTGTAAATGCCAACAATATTCTAATTTACATAAGGGGTTATGGTCCATATATGAGTTACTAGAGAGAAATTCATGTGTTCTACTGTTGGAAGATCATGTACCATTTTTATCTACTATTCCCAATAATAAGGTACATTTTCGCTTCTAATCTTTTGAGAATTTGGAAACTGTATATTTATTTATGAGTTCATTGTATTAATATCTTCATAAACCAACAATCGATATCGGAGTATTGTTAGTTTATGATTATATTTTATTCCCGTTTGACATGATCTCTAACACGCTTTTCTCCAAGTTTATGTAAAACCCTAATTGTGAGATTTAGGGATTTTAATTATCTTTTCTGCTGCAAACGAAATGCAAAACTGCCTTTGAATGAATTTTTAATTGCTTGCATTATGTACGTGCGTTTAATTCCAATTGGAATTGGATGAAAGACCTCATCACACTTTTATTTTGTTTATGAGAAATTTTGAAATCCTGAATCCCCAATTTTGAAACTGCAAAACCCTAATTATGGTTTATTCACAAATCTGATCCCCTTCTTCCTGGTGGGTTTTTTGAACCCTAAATCCCCAATATCATGAGTAGGGGTAGGCAAAAAATCTAATTTTCTTGATCCAATCCACTTTTGCTCCAATCCAATCCACTTATAATCCATTTTATTAAAAATCCAATTCATTTATAATCCATTTAATGGATCTGGATTTCAATCTAATCTACATTTTATATATTTTATGGATTGGATATCCATTTTATAAATCAAGATTTTTAAATATGGATAATCCAAAAAATTCAATCCAACTTTTCAATTTAAATTTTTAGTTGGGTTAGGCTAAAGGTTCAGATGGACTATGCTAAATTCAGACTTAGACGGGCCTTGCTCGATGACCTATACGGATCGGGCAGGCCCGACGACCATAAGAGGTTGGGCGGGCCCAAAGATATAAACGGGATAGGTGGGCCGACAAATCGAACGAGTCGATCGAGCCCAACGATTCGAAAAATTCGAGTGAGCCCGATGAACCGAACAGGGCAGGTGGGCCTGAATATTCGAACGGGCCAAGCGGGCTCAAAGACCCGAACGGGCCAAGAGGGCCCGATAACCCGAATGGCTCAAGCGAGCTCGAAGAACTGAACGGGTCAAGATGGCCCGAAGACCCGAAAGGGTCAGGCGGGGCCGATGACCCGAACGAGTCAGGCGGGCTCGAAGAATCGAACGGGTAAGGCAAGCCGGAAGACCCGAACGAGTCAAGCGGACACGAAGACCTGAAAGGGTCACGCGGACCCGAAGACCCGAACGGACCAGGCAAGACCAATGACGAAAATAGGTTAAGCTGCCCAAAGACCCGAACAGGTCAAGAAGGCCCAAAGACTCGGACGGGCCCGACGACCCGAACGGGCTCGAAGACCCGGATGGGGCAAAAGACCTGGATGAGCCCGACGACTCGGACGGGCCAGGCGACCCGGACGAGCCCGACAACCCGGAAGGGCTCGACGACCCGGACGGGTCTAACGACCTACATGGCCCTTACGACCCGGATGGACACGACGACACGAACGGGCCGAACGATCCGGACGGACCTGACTACTCAGACGACCCAGATGGGCCTGACGACCCGGACGACCTACACGAGCCTTACGACCCAGATGGCACGACGACACGAACGGGCACGTCGACCCGGACGGGCCCTATGATCTAGACGGGCTCGACGTCCTGGACGGGGCCTACGACTCGGACGAGGCCGACGACCCAAACAAGCTTAACGACCCGGACATGATCGACAACCTGGATAGGCCCGACAACTCGGACAGGCCTGACAATGTTGACGTACCCGACAACCCAGACAAGCCCCACGACTCGAACATGTCTGACTACCGGATTGGGCCCGACTATTTGGACAGGTCCGTTTGGGACGTCTGGCCCGTTTGTGTCATCAGGCCCGTCTGTGTCATCAGGCCCATTCGGGTCGTCCGACCCGTTCACGTTGTTAAGCCTGTTCATGTTGTCGGGCACGTCCGGGTTTTCGGGCTCTTCCGGGTCGTCGAGCCTGTTCGGGTCGTCGGGTCCGTCTGGGTCGTCGGGCCCGTCCGAGTCGTCGGTCTCATCCGGGCCTTAGTGACACAAGTTTTAAAAAATTCAATTTAAATTTCTTTTATAAAAAATGGATTCTGGATTTTGAACTTTATCTAAATATTTGGATTGGATTTAAATCTTGATCCAAATATTTGGATCTCCAAACTACTTTTGCTAAATAAATGGATTTGGGTCAAAAATCTAATTCAATCCATGCCCATCCTTAATCATGGGCTATCTTTTGAGCCACGATGAATCTGCTCCAGCATGATAATCAATCCAGTCCAGGCGGAGCTCACAGCGACGATCTGGTCGCGTTGATGGTTGCGACAGTGATCTGGTGCGATGATGGGGCGTGTCGCCGAACCAGCACCCGATGTCCGCGGAGTGACCAATGATCAGAACAACAGCGATGATCGCCAATGCTCCGCCCAAGATAAACGGTCTCCGGCGGCCGAACCGACTGGTGTAGCAGTCGCTCAAGTGGCCCATCAAGGACTGGACTAGCAGCCCACAGAGCGGCCCACAAAGCCATATGATGCTGGCCTACACGTGCAGGATCCCCAACTGCTGCACGTACTGCGTCAGAAGCGAGAGCTGCAATGCCCACCCAAACTGAATGCCTTCGGCAACCGACGCTACCCGAAGCAACAGCCTCAACGGAACCCTAGCCAGGACCACCGGTCGATCCTTGGACCGACGTTGTTGACGGGGATGGCCCTGCTGAGTTTCTTGATTCGCCATTGTGTCCGAATTCTAAATTCCATGGCCCTTCTGTCCCCATCTCTAGCTTGTTCGCAATCTCCGTGTGACCGTTTCCTCAGGGCATAGCGCAAGACCAGGAAGATAGAGAGAAAGAGAGAAGAGTGGCGCTTCCGTTGGAGACGACGCATTGTAGCAAGCGGGAGTGATGCGTTCTCCTTCCACTGCGACGTGGTGACTGTTTTCACCTACAGTTTTGGTGCGTGGTTGGTGTGTGAGCCACAACTCCGATGACGCGCGTGGTGGCCGGCGACGATGTGGTGTCACTGCTTCCGCAACGTGTGGCTTCCTCTTCGTCTTCCATGGCAGAGTCATGGTGGGTTTAGGTGGTTCTTGTTTTATTGCAAGCAAAGAAAGAGGTGGAGATGTTTTAAGGGGCTTGGTAGTGATCATGGGTTGTGCGAGTTCAAAGCAAAAGCGATGTGGGCGTTGTAATGCTCTTTATTCTCCTGCTCCTAGAAGCTACTCAATGCATGTTCGTCATCAACCCCAGCACTCACGAAGGAAGTGACGTTGTTTGCACTATGGTTTTGGGTCTTGATCGCGGTGGTTTAATCTTCTTCTGTGGTGAAGCTTGCAATGGTCACGACAGATCTGGTTACGCGAGTGGTTCGTTGCTGTTGTATGGTGGCTTGCGGTTTGGATCTAGTTTTATTTGGGGCTTACTTACGGTGCAAATTTGGTCTCTTCCTTTGCTGATTCTGGTTTTCTGTAAATGAGGGGCTCATGACGAAGGTTTCTGATGAGTGAGATATGGTGTGCATTGTTCCTCGCGGTTCAGTCGTTCGATAGGCTCGATTTGGGTTAGCAAGTTGTGTGTAGTTAGTTATGGTTAAGGTCATGGTTGGCTGGTTCTGATAACCTATGCAAGGATTCCATAACTACGACAATATTCGTAAAGGAGAAGAAGGAGAATAGAAAACTCTAATTGAATTAAATTAAAAAATTAATTCATTTGAATTTTGGGTTCAAATATAATAATTAAATTAAGATATTTCAACATAAGTATTTATATTTTGGAATATAAATAAATATATTTGGTTTTAGAATATATAAGAATTCAAATTTTGGTAGTTTAACATTTTCTTTATGAGCAAATTGATTCAAAATGTCGTTAAAGTGACCTCTCTTGAGGATATAGTTTGTAAAGAATGTTAAATGTTCGTGTTTATGTATATCCATGCGAGTATTGGTCGGTTCAAAGGAAGATTAATATTTGGTCGGATTGCATACACACATGTGATGATAAACATGTGATAACTATATGGTTTGGCTTTGTCGACGATAAATCAATCCAAAGATGGGTTTGTTGTTGGACATGCTTTATTATCATTGTTTGATCATTACAACAAGATACCCCTAGCAATTAATATTATTGTCCAAAGACTTGATATTAATGGTGCATTAGGTGTCTTGAGATGGGTTAAACCATTATTTGAATTTATTTATTATTTTTAGGATGTGAGCTTAATGATATTTCTCTTGTTCTTAATTCAGTTACAATTGCTTTTATATCTGCCAACCCCAACCCAGTTTCAGTTCTTAATGGTACAAGTTTTAAGAAATCAAGTGAGAATATGTAAATTGTTCTTGGCTGCAATCTTGACCATACATTAAGATTGAGAAATTCACTTCTTCTACGGAGTTTGGTATCTTTAAAGAGATAAAAGGATATGAGAAGTCAGATTGCTCAAATCGTATGAGTCTTTCATTGGTCTACTCTTAGGTCAATTTAGCCTTAGTACCAAGTGATAGTTAAGGTTAGACTTTGGTGTAACAACTAACATCAGTGTTTCGATCAAGGGTTACATAAACTATCGAAAGTCAATTATTTTTGAAAGATGGATCTATGTTGGAGATGGAAAATCGATGGAGGTGAAAGTTATAGGGGGAATTTAGATTATTATTGTGGATCATTTTTATTTGGATTTTAAAGACACTTTTATTGTGTCGTCATTTAGACGAAATTTAGTTTCAGTTTCCGGTATGGATAAATTAGGTTATTTATGTTCGTTTGGAAACTTTGATGTTTGTGTTGAATGCATTAAAGGTAAACAAACCAAATCAACGAGATCAGAGGCTATGAGTTTTGTAATCCCAAATTAAAGACAAGTTTTGAAACGAGAAAGATCACATTCTTTGAGGATATTGAGTTTGGGGGGAAGAATAAGGTTAGAAACTTTGTCTTTGAGGAAGAATCGATGACAATTCCAGATCTGATTCATACACCGATTCATATAGTTGCTTGTGATGAAGCAAGTTCAGATCTTCCAGAACAAACTCAAGATCCTCAAGAACCCGTGCTTTATTAGCCAATATCTTTGCAGAGATCATTGCAAGATCCTAATTCGAAAAAATGGATTGAAGCAATAAATGAGGAGTATAAGTCCATACAAGACAGTAAGGTTTGGGAACTTGTCCCATTATCATAAGGTGTGAAACCCATTGGTTGTAAGTGGTGTTTTAAGACCAAAAGGGATTCCAAAGGTAATATGGAGAGGAAGAAGGCTTGTCTTGTGGTAAAGGGTCATACTCAAAAAGAAATGAGCTTCATCAAATGGATGTCAAGATGACGTTTCTCAAAGGTAGCATTGATGAAACCAATTATGTGGTGGAACCAGAAAGCTTTGTATTAGGAGACTCGAAGAATATGATTTATAATTTGACATAATCCTTTTATAGGATAAAACAGGCATCTCGTCAATGGTACCACAAATTTCATCAAGTGATTTTCTCATTTAGTTTCGAGATGAATGATGTTGATAATTATGTGTATCACAAGTTCAGTGGGAGCAAGTTCAGCTCAATCTCATTCAATGTCCAAAAGGAAATTTGGAAATTTAGGAAATGCAGCCGTAAAGAGTTTGATGTATGTCCAAGTACGTATGCATCAAGATATAATGTACATAGTTGAGGTATTAGGCAAATATTTAAGCAATATCATTTGGAAAGCAGCCAAAGGTGTTATGAGGTATTTTTTACAAAGAACAAATGTTTATATGCTCACATACAGGGAGTCAGATTAGTAAAAGATCATTAGGTATTTTGCAAGATGCTATGAGGCATCGAATAAGGAATATGGCTGAGGAATTTTGTCACAAGGTTGTGCATTATGAAGTAATTGAAAGACCACTTAAGTTACATTGTGACAATAAATCAGCTATGTTGTATTCTAACAACAATAAGGTATAGAGTGAACAATTTTCAATAGAACAATAAGGGAGAAACTCCAAAATGAAAGATCCTCTCACTATGGTATTACCACCCATGGTCTTTCATGAGCATATTGCTCATATGGGTGTTTTGTTGTTTAAGGAATCTTTGGTTTAGTGGGAGTTAGTCACTTTTATATGTTTTGTGTTATATGTTTGATTTTATGCATGCATACAATGTCTTTGAACATACTTTAGATATTAAGATTATTATATTGATCTCATTGAGATAAAGTAAGGACCAGTTGAAAATAGACGTGTACAGATCACCTTCTCATAATTTTCATGCTACACATGTCATGATGAATCCATGTCATTTGGTTTTGTTAGCATTAGTGATCATTGTCAGGTTTAGTTGTGATTAATGCAATTAAAACTATTTTGGTCCTACATTAATGGACGAGATCTTTTGAATATGCTAAAGGCATATAATGACAATTTTGAGCTCATAAAGTTTAACACATTTATAAGGATTTATAAGGATGTATATTTGTGACCAGTGGGAATTGTTAGCATATATATATATATATATATATATATATATATATATATATAATAAAATGTGTTAAGGCCATTATATTATTAGCCAAAGTATTTAAGTGATCTAATTAATTAATTCTATGGCTAAGAGCATATATATGTCATGATATATTAAATGTGTAGCAATATTCTAATTTGATGAAGGACCAAATTAGGAATATTTGAAATTAAGTAAGGAACCGATAGCAGTTACATAACGGGTTATGGTCTCCATCTGTGAGCACACTACGTCACGTATTATTTCTGCTCCTTTCTCTCCCTCCCTTATCAGGAGAGAAAATCTAGAAGGAACTTCATGTGCTCTACAATTGGAAGACCAAGTACCATTTTTATCTATTGTTCCCAATAATAAGGTACGCTTCCGGTCTTTTGAGAATTTGGGAACCGTATATTTATTTGAGTTCATTGTATTAATGTCTTCATAAACCAACAAAATATGCATGCGTTAGAAATACTAGATGTAATCTTATTCAGATGAATACATGGTGACTGAGATTTAAAGGTGAACTGTACGAGTATGGTCATAATGCTAAGATGAACTTTGTTTGACTGTGTTGGTATCCATTCTAACCTAATGAGTATTGGAGTCTCAGGCTGAAGATGACTCTCACTACTCGTACCAACTTCTGTTTTACAAAGAGGACACGATGCATTTATATTTAACCATTTGTCAACACACACCACATGAAAAACGTGAGAGCAAGGTAACTCTCTAAGCTCATCATCATCTACGTATTTTGCTAAATATGAAATTTTCAAGTTTGAAAAGTTAGTGCCAGCTGTAGAAGCCTCCTCAAGAACCAGGACTTTCCTTCCTTCCCATTGATATAATGTGTGCATTGCCTGAGTTTTGATAAAATGGAAATATTTTTTCAGTCCATCAATTGATAATGGTGCACCAATGAGTCTTCTTAGCCTTTTGTGTGCCTCTCTATTTGGTTGCAACAAGCTAGTAGGACCAAGAGCTTGCTGCCCATTGTAGAACATATTCAAAACAGTTACGAACATGTAATTAAAAACTCTTATAAATGCTTAGTATTTTGTCATTCTCTTGCTTGATACAGGGAATGGTCAGTTTAACACTATCAACTATAAAAAAGTATTACAGATTCATCTCTAAGCAAAACTCACCTATTCATAATTGATAATAACTCTTTGCAGTGAAATGTAATGATATATATATTGTTAAATTATATTCTTAAGTAATATGATATGAAAATGTCTAATTTCATCATTTTATACATATTCATATTCTATACATATGCAGCAATTTAAAAGGACAACCTCATTATGCTCATAAGAAATTATTCAGAAGTGTTAGCCACACCTTATGACTATGGGGCAGGGGAAATATTACAACATAAACAATTTATTACTTAGCTGATGAATTTTAATAAATTATCATGTCTAAGAAAAACATTAGACAGTGGTACTGATATGTTTTTTATTTTATCATGATACTAAATATATTTTAATTAACACCACGACACAAATTCAAATACAATTACTTTTAAACATATTTTTTTCTTCATACATCTTTTATTCAAGGAACAATATCATTAAAATACTTAACGAAATTGTAATAAATTTAATATAATTAATAATGTATTTATTGAAGAGTAAGTAAATACGTATATATACATAGATTCGAGGAGGAAGGGACCTAGGTTTATTTGTGTTAAGAAACACACGGACCGGAGGTGCATCCAAATCCAACTCAGAGGAGTATTATTAGAGCTGTTAAGATGGGTCGTCTGATCTGATCCGACCCAACTCAGTCTATCACGGATTGGTCACTTAGTGGGTCAATCCAACCCGACCCACCATGAATTGGTGGGTTAAACAAGTTGGTTCACTAGCCCACTTAATTAAAAAAATATAATTTTTTTTTCTTAAGTCAGAAATTATATTTCGAATTAAAATTTAAATAAACTTGAATACAATCTCAATATAATCCAAAATGATGTTAAACTCTAATACAAACCAAAATAAATAAATAAAAATACAAATTACTATCGAAGATCAAAGCATTCTTGTGACTTACCCAATCTTTTATTGAATGCAATATTCTTTTCAGTAAACCAATTATACTTTTTCCAATAATTATACTTTTATTAGTTGAAGCTAAGTTTCCATTTGTCAACCCATCAATGTATTTGGTTAAAAAAATAGCCCAACACTACAAAGTCCAACATAATGTGTGTCATCATGCGAGTTGGTGGGCCAACCCGGCCCACCACAGATTTAACTCGGATGAGTCGGGTTCTTGACGAGCCTTTGAACCGTACTGAAATTTGTAAAAAAATTTCAACCCAACCTGACCCGAACCCATGGTGAGCCGGGTTAGCTCACGGATTCTGACCCACTTTGACGACTCTAAGTATTATATCAATTCCAAAACTTTTAATTTAAAAAAGAGATGTTATTTGGAAAGTGCAGCATCTCTCTCACTTTATTTTATATATATATATATATATATATATATATATATATATATATATATATATATATATATATATATATATAATTAGTATTAGCTGTATAGGAGTATTGCACATTCAGAAAATAATTTTTATTTTTTAACCTTATCGAACAGTGACCCCACATATTTTAAAATATTTCAATCAATTCTATATTCAGTATTCTATTCTCCCAACAGTTGCAATCGGGTAAGACAATAATTAAAATCATGGATATGGATGTAGAACATTTGACATGACATGATATTGATATTGTTTATATAAATCATCGTGTTATTAATGTGAAAACAATAAGGTTTAGTTCAAATAAAAATCTTAAGTATTACATAATCACTTCTTCACTTTTTTTTTCTTTAATTAACTTGACTGTAAGCCTTTGAAGATGGTTTGGATCAAATTAAAAATTAATGATATTTTTGTACAACATTATAAATATGTATAGACAGAGGTGAACAAATGATGTGCAGAGGTAGCACCATACAGTCTATGTCTCAACAATTTTTTTATGGAAATAGAAGGTTAAGGCTGTTACCAAATTTATATAAATATAATTTATGTTGACAAAAAAGAAAAAATACTATATAGAGGGAATTATGTAAGATTTATGTTTTTTTCTAATGTTCCAACATAAAATATGAGAAAACTTTGCACTACCATTAACATTATGTTTTTTTAATAATTAATTATCCAATATAATCATAATAATATAAATATAAACTAAAATGATATAAGTAATCAGAAACATTATAAGTAATTCTTAAATAATTTCCATGGCAACATATTAAATCTCTCAACGTAAAACCTTTTAAAATGCAAAATATTTAAAAAAAAAACAAAAACAAAAACTCAGCCGTTATGGAAAAATAGAGACTCATACATTCTCTTCTCTAACTCTTTCCTTTACAGCCTCGATATTTTGTGTCAGCTTTCTCACTTAAAATTTCATCTTCTTCGTGATCAAAGGTTGAGGGTTGTGTTCACCATGAAGAACTCTTCAAGTCTAACTGAACAAAATCTTCATTTGGATAAGTCAAAAATTCCATCCTATTTCGCTACTCAATCTGTTTTTGGCTTTGCAAGCGATCCTTATTGGGTTCCATGTGCTCTTAGAGTCTTTGTTTTCGCTCTCTACTAATTGGTGGTCCTTTTGGTTCAATCTGTTTGTTTTTATGTTGTCTCTAGGTTGAGTTTCAGCTTTCGTGAGTCAAAAGGCTTATTGGTGTCATCAATCTATTCTTAGGCTTTTCTTAAGGTGAGGGAAGCCAACTTAACTAATTTCTCGTGGAATTTCGTTTGACATGTTAAAATTGGTGATGATTTGCATTATGAATTGTGAAATGTCATGCTTAGTTTACTTCAGATGTTGGTTTTCACTTAAATTAGGTTGAACACAAAGTGTGTTAAATTGGGTATTTAAGATGTTAAATGGATGAGTTAATTATGTAATATTTGTGAATTTGTTCATAATCATGGTTAGTGTGTATTGAGTGTGTGAAATGCTTAAAATTGATTGATGAGTTGTTGATAATGCATATGTGACATTTGCATTGGTTAATATGGTACTGCTTGAGCAAAGGAACACAAAACTTATGATCATTGATATGTTTAAACACCAAGAATTGGCTTAAAGAGTGTCAAATTACACAAATCAAACTCAAAACGCAAAGTCTGAGTTTTCTAAAATTGTCAGGCATTGTTGTAGTGTCGTCGGGTGCCACTTAGATAGTTGTCACTAACTTGGGCGGCGTTAAGCACCACTTTTGGACTGTTGATCGCACTTAAATCAGTGGGTTCCAGGGGTTGTAGCGTCGGGCACTATCCTATTTTTCTAGTCTACATCATCTTGTGAAAAATGGGATTCCCTCTACGATAACCATTAGATCAAGCTGAAATTTTGACAACAAATCCTAGACACATGAATTGTTACTTTAACTGATGAGATCTTTGATTAGAGGTCTGTAGTTAGAAAATTTAGTCTCTTATTTTTGTCCTATTTTATGTTTCTCTTTTGCGAAAAGCATTTATTATTTTGTGGTTTTGGTTTGATCTTGGAGTAAAAGAAGGTATATGATTGTTCATAGAATTGTTGATGGATTCATTGACGAATATGTATGTGTATAATAATGTATGAAGTTGTGATGATGATAATGGGCTTGTTAATATAAATGAGCTTGTATGAAAATATATGATGATTGTAATTGATCACGAACATTATATTACTTAGTATGGATGAATACAAATATGGGTGATTGTTTGGTATTTGGAATTTGATGTACAATCATGTTTGTGGATGAAAGTATGAGTTTGGCGTAATTCCAAGAATCTTGTAGGGAGATTCTACGGTGCTTCCTTTAGTGTATATGCATTTATGTAAGGAGTCAGTACTAAAGGTTTATCCTAATTTAATACATATTCAAGACTTATGTAGAGTAGAATGAGTTATGTGGTGAGAGGGGTAAGAGGTCCTATCATTAAAAATGAATCCAAGGTTCTTATGACGGTTAAAAGGACTAATTATCCTTTTGTATGGTAGGGTGAAACCCATTGGCAATGACTTTATAGGTAGTAAAGACCACCACAAGTGCAAAAACCACCAAGAGTCATACATCAATGCCTAGATTTGGATAATTGAGTCCAAAGAATCTGTAATTGTACATTTAATTTTTTTTCTTTTACGAATATTTGAAATACACTATTTATTATGAAGAAATCATTTTAATTGTTATATGTTTATTTCTTTTACAAACCAGCTTACCTTCTTTTGTGCTTATGCTTCTTATGTTTGTTCTTCTTTTGCAATGATTGTAAAACCCGAGAAATTTAAATAATTAAATAAATAATTATTTAATATATGCGGGTAATGAAAGTCTTTATGACATTAATTACTAGTCTTTATGACGTGGAAAAGTACTAACTTAAATAGTTAAAAGTACTTGTATATGTTGAGAGGACTTAGATTCGAGTCCTATATATGCTAAATTGTGTGTTAATTCAATTGTTTGTTATTTTAGTGATATATTTTAAAGTGATGTGTGATATTAGATTCCTAGAGATGTAGGAATTATAACGAAACATGAATTGGTTGTCCAGAGCTTGATGGTTGTGTGTTTGAACCTTGGCTTACGCGAAATAGGTTCCTTTTTGCCAAATTTCCTTTTGGCATGGATGGAAGGGTCAGAAACCCTAGCAATCAGTGTGAGAAACCAGAAGGGCTGAAAAACCATCAAATTAATGATAATTGATGACCATTAACCCTCACATAATGAAAATTCGTTTTTTGTTTATTCTAATTAAAATAAAAGTGAAAGAGGAGAGGAAAGGAGGGGAACTCTGGTAGATTGACAGATGCAGTGAGGGTGAAGGAAGAGTAGTTGTTTGGTACGCAGGAAGTAGTAGAAGTGAATGTTGAAAAGAGCTTTTAGGAAGGGAAGGAAGAACTAAGGCAAATTGGAGTCAAGCAATATAGAGATTTTGCAAACCGATAGTTAGGAAACAGGTAGGGGGAGCTACTTTCGTATGTTTTTAATTGTATATAATATGCTATGACTTGTTATGAATAAAATTACATGAAATCCCCTTCTGTTTATGTTATTTTCATAAGTTTCTGGGTTTCTGCTTAGAAACTGCTTGGTGATCATGAGTGTATCGCCAGGCGACGTATCAATTTTGACCCAGTTTCTAGGTTCTGCTATGAACCGCTTGGCGGCGATGAACTACCGCCAGGCGGCGCGACGCTGTTTGTGACGGTTTTGTGTTATTTGATGTAGGAGTCCTCACGACTTCAAGAATTTTATGGTGTACATTGTGCGTAATGATTTATGTTGTAACCTGAATGGGATTGGTTGTATGATAAAGTTTTGGATCAAGGGTGTGTGGGTGATCATTAGATTATGATAGGGGTTGAGCGAGGTCAATTAGGAATTGATTCCAGCATCTAATTGTTAATTACTCGTAGCAATAAATTTGTATTTTATTTTCTTGATGTGTGTATGAATTTGGCCTAGTGGTATGGTGAGACGGGGTTGGGGAAGCTTAAGGATTTTTCGCACAGAGAGAAAGATTGGGAATTTCCCAGAATCTAATACGCCGCCTGGCAGTGCATAATCTACCACCAAGCAATAGCTGGAAGCCTTCCAGCTTGGCGTTCTAACGGTGTAGGAACCGAGAGTTGTGTATGGGTCATTGTGATAAATTTAGGTGGACGAGAATATTAAGCTTAAGCCTTGATAATTTGGATTACTATACTGAAAAGATTATGAAGGTGTGTTATAGTAGTGGTATGTGAGAGTTGGTGTGGATATGGGATTGAAAACAATATGAAGGTTTAGGGTAATGGAGGTTGTGGGCATTGGGAAAATATAGGTTCTATTTGATATGGATTATAGACGTTCGATAATTACGATTCAGTAGGATAAAGTCTCAATTATAATTGTGTAGAATCCATTGGAAGGTATTTGAGTGAAAGGTTTTGGGTAGCATAGCAGTGTAGTAGAAGCAAATTGTTTGATGATGAGATCATGTATTAGTGGCCATTTTCATAAGCTTGATTGAGTCATTATGCTATGGTAGAGTATTTGGTAAATCATAGGTCTTGCATGGATGAATTGGTGAATGTTAATTATAGGTACTTGGAACCATATGGGGATGGCAGGATACTAAGAATATGACCTTGATTGATGAGTGTACGTTCGGACTTTTGGAAGTACCTTCGATTGTAAAACAATCTGTTGTGGGTGTTAAAACCAGTAGAGTTTCGCTAATGATATGGCGCCTGGTGGCACATGCGTAGCCGTCAGGTGATTGGACCATTAAGGATCTCCCTAGGACGCGCGGCGCCAGGCGGTAAGGTAAGGAGTGACCCACCAGGAGATAGACCCTAAGTCAATGGGTCTGGAAGCAGTTGGCACCTGGTGACGATAGTGTCCCGCCAAGCAGTTTACACAGTACTTTTGCCTGGCGGCGCTTAGGCAGCGTCAGGCGATAGCGCTACAGATAATGGGTTTTCTTGTATGCATTGTGTGTTATGACGTAAGACTTGGATCAAGAGATGTTGTGCCATGAGCAAGTAGGTTCATGGATGGTGGTGAACACGTGATGATATGAGCGGGAAGGTTCATATCCCGATACTCTTGTGTGGGGATACGAGCAGGGAGGTTCGTATGTTTTGTGCTCACACTTGAAAGATGATGTGAGTGAGGAGGTTCGTAGTTGGTGGATCACGTGTGTTGGACTACGGGCGGGGAGGTCCATAGAGTTGGACTACGAGCGGGGAGGTTCGTAGAGGCAGGACTATGAGTGGGGAGGTTCGTAGAGACAGGACTACGAGTAGGGAGGTTCCTCAGGGCAGAACCACGAGCAGGCAGGTTCGTGGGAGCATCATATATCTTGAGTCCATGGTCAATTATTTGTGTGAATTGAAAGTTGAAAATCCTTGGGGTGTTAAGGTCTTGGCCAAGAACTAAATAGAATAACATAGTCGGGTGTATCTTGATTTATTAACTTATATGTTAATTATTTATGAATTCATCCTTTCTATTTGTGTTTAGCGATAATCGTGTGACTTGTCACACGGGAGCAAATGATATTTCAGGTGATGTTGTTGATGCATAGCGACAAAGAGAGGGATAGCCTGGGACTCTTGACTAGGGATTTCAATTATGTTTTGTTTTAAATTGGGGGTTTATTGGAACTTGTAATACATTGATGAACTAGTTGTTTAATTTTAAGCGCGATGAATAATTTTCAATTTTTCCCGCGTTTGGGATTAATAAAATTATGACAATTGAATGAACTTTATATGGTCCCCAAATATCAGAATGAAATAATTCAAAAGTTTTAATGGAAGAAATTAAGTTATTTGGAAAAGGAAAACATGTTTGTTTTGCAAGAGTACAAACATCACAAATTTTATTTGACTCTAAAGAGAAGTTTAACAAAGTTTTAGCCATGAAATCTAATCTAGATGAAGATGGATGTCCTAGTCGTCGATGCCACAAAGTAGTAGAAGTGTTTGAAGGAGAGGATGACTTGGTGACATGGGCTGCAAGTGATGGAATATGAGTGTCTGACTTATTTGATGTCATTGCAACCAAATAATAGAGTCCACCTTGTTGTTTACTCAAACCAATTGTCATCCTCGTCATCAAATCCTGTAAAATACATTTGGAAGAAAAAAAGTTACTAAACAATTTAAATCTCTTGTGACCCTTCTTACTGACATCAAATCTACTTTGCAAGATGGTACCCCAAGCACATTTGTTAAAGAAATAATTGGACTTAAAGTTAAAGTTCCAATAGAGATAATAGGGGCCTGATTACCATTTGGCATAACAACTGGTGGTAAAGAAGTGTTTTCTTTACTGTTGACAAGCAAGGTTGGTGAAGAAATAATGTGATCGGTGGCCCAACTATCAATTATAAGTTTGGGTGGTGACAAACCTGAAGGAACATTGTCGTTGTTGACCTTAGGATTAGCTGACGGAGATAATGCATTACCATGCATAATAGACAACATTTGTTGAAGTTGTAGTTCAGTTAATCCATTCATTGTGGACTGCAATTCTTGCATCATTAGAGTCGCTATGACATTATTTGATGAAAATTGACTATTCTCATTAGGCTTAGAATAAGCATTTTGAGTGACACCATGCCTTGGGTGTTTAGGAGGATAATCGTATAGCTTCCAACTTGTTTCTTTTTTATGATGATCTCTATCACAATGAGAAAAATGCAGTGGCTTTCGATTAGATGAATTAAAATGAGAAGAAGGAGGATTTTGTTTGTGGCGAATAGCAAGGGTTGTTGGTTCATTCTTTTGAACAACCATTTTTGAAGCTTCGATTGTGTCACGTGTGATGCCCAAATGTCATTTTTTTTTCCTTCTTGAAGGATGGAAGAATAAGCCTGTGTAACATCAGGAAATGGATTCATTAAGAGAAGTTGATCACAAATAGCACTATAAGAGTCATTCAACCCCATTAGAAACTGCATCAATTTGTGCCTTTTATTGTTTGCTCCATAAGTGTAGGTTGCATTACTATAGGAGCCTAACTCATCCCATAATTTCTTTAACTTCGTGTAATAGGTTGCAACTATCATTTGATCTTGAGTCAAGCAAGCAATGTCTCTCTCAATCTAAAAAATCCATGGTGCATGACTTTGAGAGAAGCGACTTTGAAGATCTTCCCAAACTTCATGAGCAGTGTCATATAAAATAACATTATCTACAATATCAGTTGTCAAAGAATTAAAGATCCAAGATAATATCATGTCGTTGCATTTTTTCCATGTTGCGTATTCTTCTAGTTTGTCTTTCACAGATGGTACCTTGAGAGTTCCATCAACAAAACCCAATTTGGATTTTGCATTTAAAGAGATGACCATGGCTCTACGCCAAGTCGAAAAATTGTCTCAATCCAGAGGTTTTGAAACAAGGACAATTCTAGGATGGTCATAATGATGGAGAGAATAAGAACTGTTGAAATTTGGTTCTTTTCCATCCTTAGCCATGGAAACAAGGATAGGAAAATTAAAAAAATGAATGATTGAGTAGAGGATCGTTTATGCTCCTGATACCATGTAAAGGAAACAAATAAAAGAAGGAATTTTGTGTTATGTTTTATTGAAAGGAATAATAGAAATATATACAAGATAGAGTATCTATAATTAATATATGCAATCCTATTATTCCTATAATAATGCAAAATTGTTCCTATAATTCAACTATTTTAATAATTAAAATATTTTCTCCTGATTTAATTTCTAACAACAAGGAAAATGAGAACCAAAATTAGGGTTTGACAAAGTCTACGATGGAGTAGCTCGAAATGTTGGAGTAAGTGTTGTACGAAATGGGCATTGGAAGCAAACTAAAGGTCTTTTAAGGACAATGATATTATGCTTCTAATTTTTTTACTTTCATCTTCTACTTCTTGACGTGCCTTAATATGATGTATCACTAATTTTTTTTAAAAAAATCAATGATCCACACTAAGCCACATTAGAGAATAAGGGATGGAAGTCAAAGTATAATTTTTCATCTTTTAATTTATGAGAAGTTGAAAACAGTGGAGGCAAGATATGAAAATGGAAATGACCAGTTGAATCTAGAATGAGATGCCAAAGTAATTTCAAGTTCAAAAATTGAAATGAAAAAAAAAAGGTGAAATAGGAAAAGAGACGAAGAATAAGAAAATGGAGGGAATTGAATTTAACCGAACTAAAATAAATAAGAGGAAATAAATAATGTTTTAAGATCATATTAAACATTAAATATATTTCATACAACAATATTTACTTAAATCGCTAAATTGGTGGCTAAAATCATTTACTAAACAATATTTTAGTTACTAAAACTATTTGGTGGCTAATTACTATAATAAATAAAATTTATAAGATAATATTTATTTTAGTCGCTAAATCAATGGCTAAAACATTTTGTATTAAATGATATTTTAGCAACAAAAAATCGTTGGCTAATTATCATTTAAATATATTTTATAATATAATATTTATTTTGGTCGCTAAATCGGTGGTTAATACATTACATATTAAATAATGTTTTAGTAATTGTAAATATTTGGTGGCTAAGTACCATATTAAGTAAATTTAATAAGATATAATTTTTATTTTGGTCACTAAATATGCGACTAAAACAGTACATATTAAATAATGTTTAGTATCGAATATTTTCGGTAACTAATTACCATATTTAATATATCTTATAAGATAATATTTATTTTAGTCGCTAAATCGGTCGCTATTTCCATTGCTATAGTAATAGATATTAATGTTTATTCATTCGGTCACTATTTCGGTGGCTAATTTGTGACCATTACAATTCGGTGATTATTTCAGTCACAATTTGTGACTAAATTATTTCGGTGGCTAAATTACATTTTTCTCATAAGTACTTTTACACAAAATATTTTCATTTGAGTTAGGAATAAAATTAAACATGACATCTACATCATACCCAATTAGGGATGACAAGGGGTCGGACACAGATAATGCCTACCCGCTATCCGACCTGCAAAAAATATATTTAATTACCCGTTTGCTTTTTTTTTTCTGATCAGCAAGTATAAATATATGTATATATTTTGGAACACTAGGTGTGCTCCAACCCGTATACAAATATAAAAAGTTTTCATAATATAGTGTACCTACAATACAAAATGATAGGTGCATTTATAAGTCAAAAAATCCCAACTTGTATTCATCCATCAAGACAGTCCAATTGTAAATCAAACACCATATATAGTAATTGTAGTATGGCCAATGTAATGTATCATGTCTTGACAGCGATTCTCCATAAAATAATCTGCCTAATTATGCTTTGCATCGTGTTTTGTCAACGGGTGTCTGCAAATATGTTTTAGTTCTCGTAGGTGTTTATGTATGCATTGGTCTATCAACATTCCTCTTTAGATAATGTCCACCACAGTCAATTACCAATGTCTTTAATCTGTATTTCCTTATATGTTCATCGCACTGCTCAGCCATCAGTTTTACCTCGAAAGGAAACACAAAATTATAGCAAAAAATTCTTAGTGAGCAAAAGTTTGGACACTGATAGGTAGAGTGGAAATATAGAACCATTCATATATTATACCTAAGAATCTAACAATAATTTTCATGCCTACAGTCGTGATAATCCCATGCTACCTTATAGATTTTAGGCATGATAAAGGAATAAGACACCAATCAGAATAAGAAAATTGTGCTTTTAGAAATTTAGTAGTTATCCATCCCCATGTTTTCAATTGTGCAACAGTGAACATTTCTATATTGTCGACCGTTCCACCACTAAAAATAATGTTATTTCTTTGTTTCAAAATAACCCAAACTACAGACATCCACATACATTTCCATGCATTATTTTGTTTACTATCTAGACCAAAAAGATAAAAATGATTAAAGTGTTGTCTTGGCATGAAATGATTGACATTGCTAACACCCACCCATTTGTTACACATGTTCCACACCCCCATGACCACATCACAAGTAAAAAATAAATGACTGCTGGATTCATCAACTAACCTACACATATTGCATAAACTATCAGTTATATTTATTCCCCTTCTACCCAAATTATCTTTTGTAGCGACTTTGTTCAAAAGAACTTTCCAGGCAAAATGTTGAGCGGAAGGAAGGGCCTTGACTTTCCAAAATTTATCAAACTCTATTGTTTCTTCAAAGATAGTGGCGTCTAACAATTTTCTATAGGCTGAACTAACAGTAAAGGTCTGTGAATCCTCGTCTACCCATACCCAACAATCATCATTCTCCCTTTTGAGAGTTTTAGTTCCCAATTGTTGCTTCAAGATGGTTAGTTGGTTTACCTCCCACTCAAACCATTGTCTCCTCCACTCCAAATTCCACTCCCAAATGTTATTTTGCCAACTGCCCATCTCTCCAAGTGTTGCTTGTTTATTTATTGAATTAGCGTATAGCCTTGGATATGTTTTGCATAGTGGTTCATGTCCCAACCACCTATCAGTCCAAAATATAATAATTTTACCATTTCCTATCTTTCATTCCACATTATTTTCAAACCACTTCCCCCATTCTTCTCCACTTGTTGCCCTCCTAAGATCCCTCCACCAACATGAGTCAAGCTTATTGTCTATTCTATTATCTAAGCTCCTCCATGAACCGTATTTTGAGTCCAAAATTGATTTCCATAGTCCTTCACATTCAATTCCCATCCTCCATTTCCATTTTCCAAGTAGTGCAATATTAAATAGTCTTATACTTTTAACTCCTAATCCCCCAAGCTCTTTTGGTTTGCAAATATTATCCCACTTAACCCATGTAATCTTCCTACCTTCACATCCCCATCCCCATAAGAAATCTCTCTGAATCCTCTTAATTTCTTTTTCCACAGATTTTGGTATTTTGAAAAAGGACAAGAAAAAAAGAGGTAAAGATGTGATGACAGATTTAAGCAAGCAAGTTCTACCAGCGAAAGAGAGGTGCTTTCCTTTCCATTTGGCTAGTTTTTTCCTTATTTTCTCAACAACACCTTTCCACATATAATGTTTCCTAGGATTACCCCCAATTGGCATGCCTAGATATGAAAAAGGAAGTTGCATGGTGTCACAGTTTAACATATTCAAAAATCTCTAAAGGTAGTATTCAGTAACCCCTACACCTCATATCTTACTCTTAATGAAGTTTACTTTCAGTCCTGCAGCTAACTCAAAACATCTAAGAATACTTTTTATGACCAATATGTTTTGAGTTTTTGCTTCGCTCAAGAACAATGTATTGTCTGCAAATTGCAACATATTCACCTCAATGTTTTTCTCTCCCACTTTGATCCCTTCCAACAATTTTTTCTTTGCTGCCACTCTCACTAAACATGTTAGTCCCTCTGCTACAATCAAAAAAAGAAAGAGAGCTAGAGGGTCTCCCTGTCGTAGCCCTTTAGATGGGCAAAATTCTTGAGTTGGGTTGCCATTAACAAGAACTAAAATTGTGGATGATTCTAAGCACTCCCTAATCCACAGAATCCATTTTGCGCAAAAGCCTAGTCTCTTCATCATATAAAATAGAAAATCCCATCTGATAGAATCATAGGCTTTCTCATAATCAACTTTAACTATAACATAACTTTTCTTTTTACGCCTAACTTCATCTATAGTTTCACTTGCGACCAAAACACTATCCAACAACCCTCTGCCCTCCAAAAATGCAGATTGGGTATGATCAATTATCTTATGTATAGCCAACTTGAGCCTTAGAGAAAGGCATTTTGATATGATTTTGTAGAGGCTTCCTACTAGGGAAATGGGTCGGTATTCGTCTAGGCCTTGGGGGTTATCTCGCTTAGGTATAGATGCAATAAAGGATGCATTACATCATTTAGGGTACTTACCTGTAATTTGGAAGTTTTGAACAGCTTTTATAATATCTCCTTTGATTATTTCCCATGAGTTCTTAATAAATTAAAGTTAAAACCGTCTGGGCCCGGGCTTTTGTTACCTTCACACTCCTATACTGCCCTCTTAATCTCCCCTTCTGAGAGAGATTTTGTCAACATGATGTTGTCTTCCTTTGATATTGAGTTAAAATCTACGTTTCCTAGTTTTACATTGAACTCACTTGTCTCTCTCAACTTACCCTCAAAGTATTCCTTTACCCCCTTTTTAACCTCTTGAGGATTCTCACTCCATTCTCCTAGAATTCTCAAACCTGTAATCATGTTTTTTCTTTTCCTCCAATTCATTGTTAGGTGGAAGAATTATGTATTCAAATCGCCTGCCTCCAGCCATTTAATCTTGGATTTTTGTCTCAGCACTGATTCGAATCTATTGTTAACCTTTTTTAGTTCAGCAAAAAGAGTACTCCTTTGGTTCTTTTGCTCCTCATTCAATCCACTTTGATCGTCTATTTTATCCAATTCACTTATGTTCTCTATTAGACGTTGCTTTTCTTTATTGGTTTCCCCAAAAACTTCTTTATTCCAAATCTTTAAATCTTGTTTCAACCTTTTTAATTTCTCCTTTACCATTACAAGGCCGCACCCAACCACATTGTAGCTATCCCACTGTTTCTTAACAAAATCTGTAAAGCCTGTCACAGTAAGCCAAGCATCCAAGGTTCTAAATGGTATAGGGCCCCAATCTACATATGTGGATTTTAGGAGCAAAGCACAATGATCTGATATTACTCTATCCAAGACATATTGTTTACTTCCTGGCCACACATCCTCCCAATCCCTGGTTACAAGGATCCTATCTAACCTACTTTTGGTAGATCCATTAGTTCTATACCACGTATACTTCCTACCAACAAGTGGTAAATCTATTAGTTCCATCCTTTCTATGAATTCATTAAAGCCTTGTATTTCACTTCTACTATTAATGCCTATATGATTGACTCCCTTTCTTTCCTCTAGGTTTCTCATAGCATTAAAGTCACCTAAGATACACCACACTTTCCCACCCACTTCCTCCTTGTATTTTATTATATCTTCCCACATGCGTCTTTTTTCATTGATTTCGCATGGTGAGTACACGTTAATAATGTTAACCTGGATATTATCCTTACCCCATTTTCCGATGGTTATTATGAATCCTCTTTTAAAGATTGATTTTTCACATTTGAATTGGTTTTTACCCTAGATAGTAAGGATTCCCCCTCCACTATTTTCGGCTAGAGAATCTATCCATTCATATTCGTCATCCCCCCAGATTGTAGAGCATTTTTCTCTATTAATTGTTCCCACTTTTGTTTCCTGGATACACACCATTCCTACTCCGTTCTTACTAATTATCTCTCTCGCATATCTCCATTTTGCAGGTCCCCCAATTCCCCTTATGTTGAGACTAACTATATTCATTTATCACCGTCATCATTCCCTTCTTCCCTAAGTCGTTTAATTTTACTATCTCTCTCTTCCATTTTTTGAAGTTGTTCTAGAATTCGGTTTTCCTCCCCTATAAATGTAATCCTTAGTTGTTTGCCTAGGTTCCAAATTGTATTTGCCTCAATAGAACTATTCCTCATCCAAAACAACCTATTACAATTAACTATATCAGTATCAGAGATTGAATTGCAAAGATTGTGTATGGCTGACCTTACTTGACGTCGTTGTTGAGTGGTATTCATGGATGATGTTGTAGTTACCGAAATTAATTTTCCATTGTTTTGCTTGCTTGATTCCCCTGCGTAAAGATTCCTTTCTCTCATAGTGTTATGGATCCAACTTTGTTTCTTTGATAAGCACCATATGGGTTCCCGTTATTGTTTCTTTATCAATTGAATTCTTCTCACTGACAAAGTCTTCTGGAGCGAGATATGGGAAGATGCTATCGACCGTATCGCTCACCTTTTCACTCTCTACTTCAATCAGCCCAGATTTGTCCTTGGTTGTGCATTCCTTTCTAGCTTCATCTAGCTCTGTGGCCCTTGCGATTTTTGTTTTTAATTTTGTTTGGGCTGGCCCAAAAAGTGGCATGATAATACTAGTAGTACACCTTGGCTCGCTTTGTAGGGCCCTCAAATCTGCTTGTTTCACATAGATTGAATCTTCTCGTTGGTCTTCGTAATCCTTTGATCCTACCGTTTGAATAAGACATTCCTCTATCTCTTCTGAAGTCCTTGTCCTTTGCATTTCCCTATTCGTATAAGAAATAATCTGCTTTAAATGCTTTTGAAAAAAGGAAGCAGTTCCTTCCATATTAAGGCTATTTTGATGTGATCCTGACACTTTCGTTGACTTCTTCAAACCTTTTTCATCGGGGTTGTTGTTGTCGTTGTTCAACTCTTCCGGTGAATGAAATGTTCCATCCTCGCCGGTGGAATTTTTATGAGTTCCATGGTTTCCAAAAATTTCTAAATACTCAGACTCTGACGATTCCATGAACCTCCCTCAGGAGGATGTGCTTGACGAAACACTTTCGCCACGTTTCTTGCTTCGCATATGGCACTGGCATTGTAAAGGTTCAGCGACTGTAATTTCTTCTTCTAAATGCACATTATATAAGTTCCCATTAATCGTCATCTTCTTATACATCTTTGTGTCACTACCTATTGGTAAGCGAACTTTCAAGCGTGCATACTCGAGTCGTTCCCAGGTCATTGTATTTTTATCAATGTCGATTAAAGTACCCACACTTGCTGTTAAAATACGGAAGCACTCTTCGTTCCATAAATATAATGGTATACCTCTGCACCTTACCCACACGATTTTATGTCCAGGGCCAATGTCCTCCGTCCATGGTTGCAATGATATAAACACCATTGATAACCATTCACTGTTTTCCTCGATAACCTTTTTCATATCTGTATCATCTTCCCCGGTTAGAAGAACTAAATTGTCCCCGAGATATCGAACTGAGATGAATTGTAATCCAGCCAGGAAAATACCCATTTGCTGATAGAGCGAGATACATATATCATAGTATCTGACCAACAGATACCAGCTGTATACATGCTTATAATTATTTTTTATATATTTTCTTTTGTATAATAATTCTTAGTAAGTTGTATTTTAGTATATATTTTTTTTAAATCAAGTAATCAAAAGTTATGAGTGAAAGAAATATTAATTATTGAAAATTTTTTTGAAATTTAACTTCATATATTTTTATTTTTTACTTAGGCCCTATAAAATTGAAGTTATTTTTAAAAAGAATAATTTTAAAAAATTTATATTTTGGTGCAACTCATTCATATTTTCATTGAATTAATATTATAGTGAGTAATTTAATTTGAATTATTCTTTAAAATTATTATTTTTATTTAATTTTATATTTTAAATTTTTGTTTTAAATAATTTTATTTAAAATTAAAAAAAATAAAAATAAAAATATCTGCAATGGCATATCTTGACCAATAATTGTGGAGAAGTCAAAATAATACACTCAAATTTATATATTTAATTATTATCACTAATACAATTAAATACATAATTTAATATAAATGTAATTACACCAAGAATAAATGTAAGTACAAAAGAAATCACACATTGAATATGGATATTCTTATATTTGAAGACATTTTTTCAGTTTTTTCGGATCATGTTCCAAAAAATAAATATGAAACTTCTCACTTGTAATTATTCTTTAAACCTTAGGGAATGATTTCTCTAAGTGAACAATTAGATTAGTAATATCATATTTCCTAATATCTGAAGAAGTTGAATCTATTCTTTTTATTTTTCATTAATATATCTATTTTTTAAGTTTAATATTAAAAAATAATTTATCATAATCAAATCAAAAATTCAAATAAATAATTACTAAAAGAAAATTTTATGATAATTAAGCCAAAATTAAAAATCGATTATTGAAAAACACAGCACATTACTTTTTTATACATAAAAAATGAATATATAAAGACTCATGAGATTAAAAATATAATTCTAACTATTAAACTAATATTTCAGTATAAAAAATGAGAGTTACTTTTTTTCAAGGATGGAGAAAACAAATGAAAAATGAGAGTAAAAATAGTGAATTTGTGTCTAACTTATTTTTTTTTCTTTATAGACAAAATGGAAAACATATGAGAGTGAAAGATAAGTACAATATATGATAAACTAAAAAGATAATGAGAAAGAAAGTAAAAAATATCTTAATAAATATTTTTATTTTTTTATACTTTATTTTATGTTTTATTATTTATTAACATTAAATGTTGTGTTATAAAAGAAATAAAAATATATCTAACTTAATTTCCCTTGATTTTTGATAAATACATTATATAATTTAAAAATTTTAAAAAATTTAAAAATATATAAAAATATTAATTTTAAAAAAATTAGGGGGGCCATGACCCCCTTTAGCTCCTTTAAACATCCGCCACTTCTACAGGTAACAGGGGGAATTCATTTAGGCAAGGCGGATAGTAGGTAGACACTACTAATACCCCACTCGATCTATTGTCATTCATAGTCAAGATATCTTTAAAAATCTAGTTTAATAAAGGTTAAACCATTTCAGAGGTCTCCATTTTTGTAGCGAACTCTCAAGTAGGTCCCCCCATTTTTATTTGACTCAATTGAGTCCTTATACAGTAACGATGTTAATTATGTGTCTCGTGTCAGCACGTGGTTTTTTTTTTATTTTTTTAATTTTGAAATCTTTTTTATAATTTAAAAAATGTCACGTGTCAATCTGACATTGTGCCACGTGGTAGAGATAGTGTGATGTGACAGTGACAATGTCATGTGTCCAATGGCGGAGCATAGAAGGAGCTGGGAGGGTCCCTGGCCCCCCCAAAGATTTTTGAATTTTTTTTAAAATATATATATTTTAAAATTTTTTAAGATTTTTTAAATTATAAGTAGTATATTTTATAAATGGATGAAAACTTTTTATTTCTTTTATAAAATACAACCAATTAATGTTAATAGATAATAAAACATAAAATTTAATATATAAAGAATAAAAATATTTAGGTTTAATTAATCTTTTCGTCGCTATTTTCATCTAAAAATATCAAGTTGGTTCTCAAGTTTTTTCTAGTCTCAATTTGGTTATGACTTTTGGTTATTCTCATTAAATTTGTTAAAGCGGAACAAGGATTTCATCAAGATTGATAGTGAGAGTATGTTAATTATACCAACAAAATAAACTATCTTTATTTGCAACTTTAAGTTTAATGAAAAAACATTGATTTGTTTCAAGAAATATAATGAAAATAACCAAATTGCACCCTTTTTTCAAAATTCAGAACCAAATTGAAACTAAACAAAATTGGAGGACCAACTTAAAATATTTGACCTAAAAAATAATAAAAATAATAATAATTAAACCAAATATTTATTAAGATATGTTTTATGTCATTTCTTGTTGTCTTGTTAGTTTTACAAAAATTGTACTTATCTCTCACTCTCATATTTTATTTTTTAAGAAAAGAGTAATTATTTTTTCTCTCATTTCTCATTTGTCTTATTTCTTTTTCGAAGAAAAGAAAAGTAATTCTCTTTTATTTTACTTGATAATGAAATATTAATTTAATAGCTAACATTGTTTTTTTTATCTCATGAGCCTTTGGTATATTCATTTTTTATGAATATAAAAGAAAAAACAATGTATTATGTGTTTTTCATAACCGAATTTTAATTGTTACTTAACTATACTATATTTTTTCTTTAATATTTACACTTCTCAATTTTTTTTAGTAAGGTATGATAAATTATTTTTAATATTATTTTAAAAATAGGTATATTGATGAAGAATAAAAGAATATATTCATTATTCAAAAATGATAAAAGTGAAATTATTCTTGAAGATGAAAACAAGATATATTATATTTTTCATAACATTAAACTAAAGATCAAATTATTCAGTTAGAGGAACCAATTTTTAAAACATTATACTAATGATCCAATAATTTAATGATGAAAGAATTATACTATCTGCCCCCTCCAAAACTTGTGGTTAAGATCCGCCACTGCATGTGTCACTATTGGATGTGTGTGTGTCTATGCGTGCATGCGAGTGTGTGCGTGTGTGTGTGCGCATGTGTGTGTACATGTGTGTTTGCGTGTGTGTGCGCGCGTGTGCGTGTACGTGTATGTGTGCGTGTGTGCATGTGTGTGTGTGACTTTTTAATTATAATAACTTATGTTATCTTCATAATTTTCTGGTTCCATATGACTAATTTATTTTAAATATTGGTTTAAGTTTTTATATTTATGTTTCTATTAACAAATTTTAACATAAACTTTGTCTTGTATTTTTTTTTTATTTACGGGATCCATAATACACAATGTAACTACGTTTTATTTTAACAATAATATGTGTATAAGTGTTTTATTTTAATATAATGTATAATTTAAAAGTTTAAGTACAAATTTTAATTACATAACAATATTGTTTTACTACATTAATATATTTCTATTATTAGTATTGATATGATTAGTATTAATAAATATTTATTATTATTGTTATTAGTATTACTATTATTATTTTCATATTATTATTATTATTTGAGTTAATATTATTATCAATATTATTAGTATTAATAAATATTTAATATTACTATTAGTATTATTGTTGTTGTTGATTTGTAGGTGATTCATAACGCATTATATGTCTGTATTTTATTTTAACTATAACTCGTGTATACGCATTTCATATTATTCTAAATATTTTATCTAAATCTTTTATGTTTATATTTCTTTTAACAAATTTTAACACAACCTTCATTTTATATATTTATTTTTTATGATATCCATAATGCACAATATACTTATATTTTATTTTAACAATGATATGTATACGCACATTTTATTTTAATATAATGTATAATTTAATTGTTTAATTATAAATTTTAAGTATACAACAATAATATTTTAATATTGGTATTATTAATATTAATAACATAATCTAATATTGTTATCATATTTTAATTATTATACATATAATTATACACAATTATAACACTTAAATATAATTATAAAAATAAATTATCTATTCAAAAATAATAATAATTATAATAAATGTTTTAATCTAAAAATATGTGATTAATTATTTAAAATTTTTCATACTGTTATTATTAGTTTGTATGTGATTTATAATCCACAATATGTCTAAACTATTATAATAATAATAATAATAATATTATTATTATTATTATTATTATTATTAGTAGTAGTGTCAATATTATTATTAATATATATGGTTTTAATAGGAATTATATATCACAATATATTTCATTATATATATATATATATATATATATATATAACATTATTTTTATTTATGATATTTTAAAGTTTAACTCTTTTTTTTTTTAATTTTATATCACTACTTCATGTTGTATTTATTTTATTTATTATTGGATCTATAATGTACCTACATAGGCATTTCATTTAGATGATATAAATTTTAATTATACAAAAGTATTACTTCACATAGCTAATATTATTTATTACTATTATTAGTATTCACATAACTAATATTATGTATTACTACTATTAGCATATTAGCATTATTAATATGATTATTATTAATGAATATTTAGTATTATTAGTAGTAGTATTACTATTATTCTATTACTATTACTACTATTATTATTACTAGCATAAATATAAGCGTTATAGCACCTGTATGTATATAATTTTTTAAATATGCGTGATATTATATTAGGAGATGATAATATTGTAATATTATTAAGTTAATATATAAACTAAAATTATATTTATTAAAAATAAAGTGAAATATATAAGAACATATGAAAGAATAACCATGGACAAATAAAGAAAAAGAGAAAAAGTAGAGATAGCCGATTTTATAAAAAACTTGTAAAAGTAACGGTCAATTTTTTAAAATTTAATAAATTATTATATTTAAAGGGTAAAATTGATATTTTGAAACGTGAACACAAAAAAGGAATCTCCTTTATATATTATAGATTATTATTATTGTTGTTGTTGTTATTGTTGTTGTTGTTACTGTTGTTGTTGTTGTTATTATTGTTATTATTTGAATTAATATTACTACTATTATTAATAATATTATTCAATATTTAATATTATTATTTTTATTATTAATATTATTGTTAATATTTTGCATTATTATTATTCTTAGTAGTAATAATAATAATAATAATAATAATAATAATATTATTATTATTATTATTATTAATATTGTTGTTGTTTTGTACATATCCATACCCAATAATATGTCTACATTTTATTTAGCTATAGTCCGTGTACACAAATTTCATGTTATTCTAAATCTTTTAAATATATATATATATATATATATATATATATATATATATATATTTTGATTAATGGTTCTATATGACCAATTCATTTTAAATAGGATAATGATAGTTTAACCTACTTTTTTTGATCCACTTTTAATCCATCACTCTCATCACCCTTACATCATTACATCACATCACTACAAAAAATTAAAATAGATGATCTAAGGGTGATGAGAGTAGTGGGTTAAAAGTGGGTTAAAATATCATTTTTCTTTTAAATATTGGTTTAAGTTTTGATGTCTATGTTTCTGTTAACAAATTTTAATAGTTTTGTATTTTTATTTTGTACAGGATCCATAATGTATAATATACTTACATTTTATTCTAACAATGATTCACACATATGCATTTCATTTCAATATATATAATATATAATTCAAAAATTTAATTATAAATTTTAATCATATAACAAAATTTTTAATATTGGTATTATTAATATTAATAGTAAACTTATTATTAGTATAATAAAAAATTATTATCATTTTTAAAATATTATATATATTTATATAAATATCATTATAAACAATTATAACAATTAATAATAATTATATATAAAAAATTGACCGTGCAATAATACCTTAACAAACACATTTTTTATTTAATATTGGTCTACCAAAACAATAATTAGTCAATTTTAACCATAAAATAATAACTAATTAAAAATATTCTAAATGCTAAAATATTTAAACACTTCAACTTCTACCTTCCCATCAATTAATGTTATTCTTATTAATCAAAAATAAATCAACAAAGTATTGTAAATAACTACTGATATCAATATGATCTACTACATTTATCAGACATCAATAATAAATAATACTACTTATTTATAGTTAAATGATTATTATTATAAAAACATACACAAAATTAAAAAAAATTAACTTTATCTTATCGTTTAATTCTTAACTTAATTATTATATTTTAAATTCCACAATAAATCTTGGAAAATGTTTTTATGTATAACCTCACAAATAAATTTCTACACAATCCAAAAATTTTATTCTGACATCTAAAAGAACATTCTGCATTAAGTGATACATAGATATTTTATATTTTATTTCCAAATCAATACATGAATAATAATTAAATAATAAAACTATCTAACAATCCAATATTAATTTATTAAATAATTATATATAAATATCATATCTAAGTAACAAAAAATCAAAGACCGTGTGTATGCACGGGTGAAAACTTAGTGATTGATTTAAAGAAAGTAACAGAACCTGAAGATGTTCTATTCGTATTTTCATGACTCTATGCTCACTCTCATCCCTTCCATCGGGTTATTTTAAATATTACATACGTACTATTAATTTACACAAGTTTAACATATGTTAAATTTTTAATTATATATCATTTATAAACAATATCACACACCAATATACTTTTACAAAAACATTTACAGCTAAGAACACAAATAAATGTCCAACTTTTTGAAATAACTTTTAAATAATCTTATTTTTTTTTTGTAAATATTTATTTTGAATAAGGAAGATAAATAATTGACTCGAGAAAGAAAAAACATAATTAGTGTTTCCTTGGAAAGTAGATATATAAATTATTTGAAACTTTTTTAAATAGCTAAAACTCATGTTATTTTGAAGGTAGTAATAATTAAATTATGAAAATTCACAACAAA
Organism: Vigna unguiculata; assembly: GCF_037176805.1. NCBI lineage: Eukaryota > Viridiplantae > Streptophyta > Magnoliopsida > Fabales > Fabaceae > Vigna > Vigna unguiculata. The sequence goes on from NC_140797.1 coordinate 31,432,674, forward strand.
TAAAATAATATCTGTTGGAAGTCTATGTCGACTAGGAATAAAATCAATTTAATATATTAAGTTAGTACAAACCTTATTTTACAAGTCGATCTTGTGGGATTGAGATAGACTAAAATCCATTTTTTAAAAGGGTATCAGAATCATTGTTAGAATCTATTATAACGAGATTTTTCAGACATATTGTTTCATGGACCACTATCGGACGATCCATTATCAATTTTGTGAATTGAGTTAGGCTTAAAAGTCAATTCTCACCCATATTTTTTTATGAATTTCTAATATCTTTATAAAGAATTTCTAATTGAATCAGTTCACTAGTTTTTTATATTCAAAAGTAGGAATAAGAAAATATTAGTTATTTGGAAAAATGTTGAATATAATAAAAATAAGTTAAATTCAATTAGTTATTATAATTTATATTAAGTTTAATATTTTTCAATGTATATTTACATTTTATCTATTTAAATCAATGTATTATAAATATTAAATTATTTATTAATTTTAATAATAATTTACTAACCTAAGGTAAGGTTATTTGAATTTTGAATAATTTATCATAATTTATTTTAAACAAGTACATTAGCATTTTATAACATATACTTTATTTACGTGATTGAGTAAAATGGAAAAATAAATAAATATATCTAGTATTAAGGATGAAAATTATAGAAAATTGAGTTTAATTATCCCATCTTTATTAGTATTAGGGATGAAAATGACAGTTTCACAGTAAGTATGGAAGGTCACATGAACGATATTTTACAACCTTTCGCACCTTCGTGAATGAGATCAAGCTTGGAGAGCTGGTGTACAAGTCCATGATGCCGGTGGGTTTCCAATGTCAAACTAAGAACATTATGTAAATTAAGTACATTTTAGCATTTTACAAAATATACTTCATTTACGTTATTCAATAAAATAGAAAAATAAATAAATAGGTATATTCGGATGAAAACCGTATAGAACCGAGTTTAATTATCAATAAAGTAAAATTTCATCTTCTTTCTTCATTGTATTTATGTATATAACTTTTTATTTGTGTATATAACTTGCATGAAACTTTTATTTCATCTTAATATTCATAAAATGTATCAAACTTTTATTTAATCTTAATATTCATAAAAGAACATGTATAATTATACACACTCGTACCGTTCTTTTAATATTTAAATTTTAATTAAATAATTATTACATAAAATAAAAATGTTTTAATAAATAAAATACGTGAGAATCTAAAAAAATCTTGTTTTAAGAGTAATCCATGTTCTAAAATAACGAGATCTTATTATTATTTTAATAAATAAATGCTTAAATATAAATAGAAATTTCATAAAAGGATCTCATTACTTAAAAACACTTTATCTCTCTAGAAAAATCTTTTTTGAAATTTTCTCCCTTCTCTTTATCGTTTCTCCCTGCTCATATGTTTAGCGATCATAGATTGCGAGGACGATCTTGCGACAAGATCTCTATGTCCATCTGATCAGTTTCCTCTATTGAGTAAGTTGATTTTTGCTCAGTTCTCAGTCAATTCTTCTCTTCTATGCATGTGATTAGTGATGGATCACTTGTAGATTCTGAGTTTACCTTATGGGTCTTCTTTGATAAGTGGTTCTGATGATGTACTTTAATCCTATTTATGTTATTTTTAGGTTGAATTAGCAAAAAAAGTGTTTGCCATTATTTTAGGGCTGAGATTGATTGATCAAGTAAAGGAAGCTAATCAGAAATAGGAGTAATACGTCTGTATATATTTTGATATTTGCTATGGTTATTTTTGGAAGATAATTGTACTAGTATTTTAATATTTGTAATTTACTGTTTATTTTATCATATCACTGTATATTGTGTTTAGTAGTTTATAATTATTAAATGAAATGTTTCAAAATATAATATTATAAAGTATTTTGTGTAATAAAGATACATAATTTCTTTTAATATTTGAGAAAAGAAATTATAATTATATCATTGTCAAAAGTAACAAATAACATCAAACCATTATAGAAAATAATAAAAAGTATAAAATGTATGTCCTAAAAATATAAACTCCATTCTCATCTCTATAATTCTTCAAGATTTTCCTAGATCATTCTTATCATTAATAAAAAAACAGCACTTTTCTATACTTTAAAGTTTTTAAATATTAATAATAATGATTACATAAAAAAGATTTTCTAACTATATGATAATTACTTCTGATATTTAAAACATTATTTTATTTATTTATTTTTAATTATAAAATATAATTAAGAATAAAATATAAAAATTAAATTTAAATTTGTCTTATAGGTTGTTGTAATTTTTTAATTTTAAAATGTAATTAAAAATAAATAAAAATATATAACATTTACATTATAAAGAGAACTATTTATATATTATTATAGATTATTAAAAATAATAATTTACAATTTAATATTTTTTAATTTCATCTACGAATTTTTTATAATTTTTGAAACACCTGGAAGAAGAGACACTCTTAACCAGCAAGACACACTCTTGTAGACTTTTTAATTTTATTCTTATTATTCAACTTTTTAATTTTGATTGAGTCCTTAATTTTACAATTTTTTAATATTTTAATTAATTAACTTCTTGAAAATACTATAAAATAATTTTGCGAGGTCTAATTAAAGTTCATTTTAACTGGGGTTAAATATGTTTTTGGTCCCTCAAGTTTCAGCGAAATTTGGAATTAGTCCCTTATCAAAACTTTTGACCAATTTGGTCCTTCATCTTTCAAAATGCGTGAATTTAGTCCTTTTAACCAAATTTTGTTAAGTTTATCTGACGTTTCAAGCGCATTTCATGATAGTATTTAAGTTAATATTGAAGCAAAAATGTGTCAAACAGTATAAATAATTTAAATACTATCATGAAATGCGCTTGAAATGTCAGATAAACTTAACAAAATTTGGTTAAAAGGACTAAATTCACGCATTTTGGAAGATGAAGGACTAAATTGGTCAAAAGTTTTGATGATGGACTAAATCCAAATTTCGTTCAAACTTGAGGGACCAAAAACATATTTAACCCTTTTAACAAAAGAACGTCGAAAATAAAATTGCACGATAATAAAAAATGAAAACAAAAGTTATAGATTTTCTGAAAAAACTAGAGTTAAAATATTAAAAAAACAAAAACTGTGAATAAAGAAATGCAAATTAACCAAAATTAAAATCTAGTTTTAAAATAATATTACAAAATTTATCTAAAAAGGAGAAACGATGTATTTTTTTTTTCATAATTAACTTAGAATATATTCAATAATATATTTTAGGAGGCTTTCTATCAATACAAAAATATCATTTAACTATAAATATAAGTTATTTAAATCGTATAAATACTTATACAAAAAAAAAAAATCAATTTAAAGAAAAAAATTAAAATTCATATTAAATGACTACTTTTGTAAAAATTCAGATTGTCAATGAAAACACAAGATGCTCGCTCCACAGCTGAAGCGACCACACAATTACACATTGGTGTCCCATCCATGCCACGTCACGCAGGTGTCGGCGAGATAACGAGTTAATGTCAAAATCGTAAATAGCCCCAAAAACCAATGCTAAAACAATAATTACACATTCACCTCTTTTATAAATACCCAACGTGCTTCTTGCAATCTAATAATGTCCACGCCATCAAACGCGGCTTCCACATTCTCTCTCCAGAAACAAACCTTTTATGCTTTTTATTATTATCACAAAAACTAAAACAAATTAAATCTTCATTTTCTTTTCTATCTGTTTTTTCTCGGGAAATTGTCGTCAAAAAATCGAAAAGGAAAAGAAAAGAAAAAAATTCCGAACCCGTGAACTCTTTTTCCTACTCTTCTACAAATGCAATTTCTCTCTCTTAAACACTTTCTCGACCACGAACAGGAACACTCTCTCTCTTAGAGTGAAGTAATGAAGCTTCAGATCTTGTAGTGAACCGGAGATCCGGGAGAGATAGAGAGGAGTTGGATTGATTCATGGAAGTGCAGAGATGAAGTTCTACATATCGACGAAGGGAATTAGAAGAGTGACTATATCTAACGAAGACGGAAAAGGATCGGCGAAGACGACGACAACAGGGACCGGCGCTGGCTCCGGTCGCCGGATTTCTGCTCGGACGGTGTTTCCGGTGGTGGTGGTGCTCGGGATCGTGCTGCCGTTTCTGTTCGTGAGGATCGCGATCTTGATGCTGGAATCTGCTGCGGTTTGTTCCTCGTTGGGTAATCTATTCCCTTGCCTTTTCACTTTCTTCTTTTGTTTTTTTCTTTTACTTACTCTCACTCGGTCCAGTTATTTACTTTAGTTACTTTTTGTACACTTTGCGAAAAGAACATATCCATTTTTTAATTATTTTATTTAAAAAAATAATTGTTTTTCCTGAAGGTTAATCATTTTTAAAATAATTTAACTAATAATATGTACTGCATTCTTGTCCAATCACAATTTCTAAATGATTTCAGAGAGAACATATAAGGCAAGTTTTTTAATTCATATACGCACTGATTTTTGAAAAATTATTGGTTTATACCGTAAAATTTATTTAAATAATGATTTTTTTCTTATTTTCCTAGTGGACCATAAAAGCTAAGTCCTTTAATTAATATACTCTAGTAACTACATAATGTTTTGGATTTTTTTTCGACTTTAGAAGATAAGGTATAAATAAAGTCATTAAGTAGAAATCAGTGATTATAAATAACTCTAGATTTTGTCAAACATATATTTAGTTTAATTAGAATTTTAAATAATTGATTTTCCTAAGTAAAGAATGTAAGGAGAGAAATATAATGTTTGTATGTTTTTTATATTTATGTATTGGAAGTTATTTATTTTTATAATAATTATCATTTTCTGATTCATAATAATTGTTTTAAAAATAACTTTATAACATATTTTAATCAATTTACAGTATAATTTTTATTAAGTATATTAAACTTATCGAAAAATGAAAAGATATTATTTCTCTAAAAATTGCCTATTATTATCACTCCTAAAATCATATTGTTAGCTTTGTTTAATTAAATTTTATAATTTTCTCTGAATGGTTAATTTAAATAAGGGGATAGTAGTTAAATTGAGTCTAAGAACGAGGTTAGTATTTTTAAATTTATTTAAAATTTACTTTTACTCCCTTGTTATTTTTTTAAAGTTCAACAACATGATATAAATATAATGAAAAAAAAAATGGTTAAATTAGTTTATAGTTTTAAAAAATTAAAATATCTTCCAATTTTAATTTATATAAATTTGACAATAACTATTGAAAATATAATTTTATTTTTTTGTGTGAATATTCATTTTTGATGAAGCATGATTTAAAACTCGAAATATAACAACTGGATAATGTTGTAAGTAAATAGAATTAATGTTTTTAAAATAATTTTAAATGCATTGTATTATTTGTAATTTGATTTTCTGAAATCGACAAATATATCCTTTCATGCTATTTTAGATACACGTTCATTTTGAAATAATATGTAATTGAAATGATCACTTTTGGTTGGAGTTTCTTTGTTAGAAAGTTTCCCTCTTTTCTGAAAAATTGAAAATTTTCTTTTACAAGCTTATTCAAGACATGAAATTTATTTTTGAAGAAATTATTTACTGATTTTCATTTTAAGAAATGATGCTTATTCAGATTTGTAATAATTTTTTTTGGAAAATTTGATAGTTTTAAGATTACTGAAAAAAAGAAGATAAAAATTCATCTAGTTAATGACAGTATATGGGTGAAAATGATTGTTGCAGAATGTGCTGGGTTGAGGTTTTTCAATGGGGTTGACACGTCACTGGTAAGTATTTCATTTACCAAATTACCCTTTTTGTATTCTTTCTAGTTTAACTACTTTTTAATATCTTTCTTTCTTCTACCATCTGTCCCTAAAAAGTAATTAGCCAATTCTATTATTTACTTGATCTTCCGCTTCCATAATTAAATCAAGTTTATTGGAAAAATAAATTTATTGAAATTAGGATTTTTATATTATGAAAAGTAAAATCATGTTCAATAATACATACATTTTTTACAAGGACAGAGTCCAACTACAACTTTTAGGTGTACTATACTTTTTATCATTTTACCTAGTGCAATGTCAGGTAGGTTTCTCATCTTCAAATTTGTCAAAATGATTTTTTTTCTATAAACTAAACATCAAACCTCTTTTGGCTAAGAAAAAAGTCAAATACCTTTTTCAAATATAGTGGCTACAGTCGGATATGATCTTTAAAAAGTGATCCATGAATAATTAATTTATATATTAAAAAAGTGCAACTAGTAAAGAACGTCTACATATTAACAATTAAACAAGGTCCGTCTATTATATAATTTATCTAATTTTGATAAACCTAAAGTATTGTTATCCTCTTGTAAAGTTTGAATAATAATCATTTAACAATTATAGTTTGTCAGCATTTAGGTTGGGAGACAAATCCAATATTTAAAAATAAACAAAACCTAAAAGTTATGCAATTAAAAGGAGTTGGTGGATATGAGATTTAATTAAACTATATGGATTGCCATGAGATTTAAGGGGGGTTTGTCTATCTGTCACCAACTGAGACACAATCCTTTCCCATCTTACGTTGTTTTGAGAATATTAGACAACTTCAGAATGGATCATATCCATACATTATGCTGAATGAGAGATACTTTGTTGTTTCCTTTTCATTCACTTGCCATGATCCTTTGATCTTTATATTTCAACTTTTAAAATCTCCACTTCATGTGGTTGACATCGTTTGTCAGATGAGTTCGGAAAAAGACAAAGTAAAAGCTGAAGAATGGATATATATATATATATATATATATATTTATCAATAAAAACCAATTCTAAATCTATCATTTTCTGGGTTACATTTTCTGATTTTTTTGCCCTATAACGTTTAATTTACCCCCTCAGTCTTTTGTTATTTCTTGGATTAGATTATATATTATTTAAACAGTTTAATTGACTTTCTTCTACAACTTAATTAAAATTCAAGTCAGTTTATGAAATACAAAATACATCTATTATATATTATTTAAACAGTTCATAAGTAAACTTGTTTTTAGACATAAAAAATTTGACGTTCTATTACTAAAATTATTGAAAAGATCCATGATATATCAACTGGTAATTGAAATAGATCTAAATCGAGAACAGTACATAAAACTTGTTTTCCCTATAAACAAAAAGTAAGGGAAAGAAAGAAAAAAATCCTACTAATTGGAATTGATCATATAATGCTACTGTGAGTGGGTATTGACGCACTTTCACAAGTTGCATTCTGATATCTGTGGGGCAACGAGCATGACCATGCCACTTGTAGTGCAATGATTTCTTTCCCGTCTACCTTTTTTTTTTTTTCTGCTTGTTGCTAGCTTCAGAACTTTTCTCACTGCTTCCAAAGTCTTTATGGTCTCTGTTCTTTTATTGAATCATCAAACTGACTGGTTGAGAAAGCATTAGATATTTTTTTTTTAGTGGAACACACGTTTTACTATAAGTTTGTAATTACAATTAATTTATCTTTAAAGCAAACAATTTTAAAAGGGTTAAATATGTTCTTTTGGTTTTTTAACTTTGAGTGAAAATTGGAATTAGTCTCTGATCAAAACTTTAGTCCAATTTAGTCTTCAATTTAGTTATTTTAAACAAATTTTGTTAAGTTTATTTGAGGTTTCAAACGTATTTCAAGATAACATTTGAGTTGTTTACATAATTTGACACATTTTTACTTCAATTCTAGTTGAGAAACGCATTTAAAATGTCAAATAAAATTTGAAAAGAACTAAAATAACATATATTTTTTAAAGATGGGAGATTAAATTGGTTTAAGATTTTAAAGAGAGACTAATTCTGATTTTTCACTAAAAGTTAAGGGTTCACGGTCTCTACTATAGACACGGACCATTCTATTAAATTTTTTAGAAAAAAAAAAAATTGTTATTTTATGATCTGTTTTTTACTATGGTACTGCATGTTCTTGAAGGAACTCAGAGATGAGCTGATAAGAGCCCTAGTAGAGGCAAATGATGGTGATGTTAACGAGGGAGCAGGTTCATTCAATGAACTTGTGAAGGAGATGACCTCAAACCAAGATCTTAAGGCTTTTGCCTTCAAGACCAAATCCGTGGTATATGAAGTTTTTTACTGTCTTTGCTTTTTCTAGTTACTCTTTATGATGATGATCTTGATCTTTCGTTTTCCTCATGATTCCTTTTTTGTTTCTTTCTGATGTTGGTTTACAATCATGCGCGATTATATAGTAAATAACTGTCCTGACGTGCACATTTTAGGTGTGAAAATCACGAGAAGCCAATGTAACTAACTAGCCTACAAAACATAGGTATCATGATACTTGCATTCTTTTAACTTGATGAGTTCTAAAATAAGGAGGAATGTGGGTGAAGGGTAGTAACATCATAGTCCAAGTCTCGTTTACATGCATCATTGAATGATTTTCCAATGAAGCATACAAAAGATTCAATTCAGCAAATGCAATTGTGAAGTTTTAATCCTCTAAAAAAACATGCAATTTCTTCTGTTCATGTTCAGCTATCACAATTGGAACGCAAGGTGCAACTAGCAAGACAACAGGAATCAGTATTCTGGCATCTAGCTTCTCATGGTGTTCCGAAAAGTCTACATTGTCTTTGTCTAAAGTTGGCTGAAGAATACGCTGTAAATGCTATGGCCAGGTCTCGTCTACCTCCTCCTGAATTTGTATCTCGTCTTGTTGATCCCACCTTTCACCACATAGCTCTTCTCACTGACAATGTCCTTGCTGCATCTGTTGTCGTAACCTCTGCTGTTGAAACTTCAATCAACCCTGAAAAACTAGTTTTTCACATTGTTACTGACAAAAAAACTTATGCCCCCATGCATGCTTGGTTTGCCACCAATTCTGTTAAATCAGCAGTTGTGGAAGTTAAGGGACTTCACCAATACGACTGGTCCGAAGAAGTGAATACTGGTGTTAAAGAGATGCTGGAAACTAATCACTTAATTTGGAAGCAATACTATAACAAGGAAAAGGACCTCCGATATACTCAAGAACACAGCACATATTTGGAGGCTTTAAGGCCCAGCAGCGTCTCCTTGATGAATCAACTCCGCATGTACACGCCTGAGGTAATAATTAGTTATTTTCGGTAGCCCTCTGATTCAGTAATAATAACTGATAAAAACTCTAAATGCTTGGCGGTGATTGTTGCATCATCTGATTTTTGTCGACCACAACAGCTGTTTCCGGATCTCAGAAAGATAGTTTTCTTGGATGACGATGTTGTAATCCAACATGACATATCTTCTTTATGGGAACTAGATCTTAATGGAAAAGTCATCGGTTCTGTATTCAAGTCATGGTGCGGAGACAGTTGCTGCCCTGGAAGTAAATACATGAACTACTTGAACTTTTCACATCCTCAAGTATCATCGAAACTCCACGCTGATCACTGTGCATGGCTCTATGGCATGAATATATTTGATCTTGAAGCTTGGAGAAGAACAAACATAACGGAAACTTACCGTCATTGGTTGAAACTTGTAAGTTTTCGTTGACATAGTGTGCTTAATGAAGCCTGTACATTATCCTATTCAATGCATTTTGTTAAGTTTTCACATGCAAGACACGGCTTAAATTTTCATTTTTTTTCATCAAAGTGTATCTTTCTTGATGAAGAACACGAGTGATTTGAGATGTTCATAATTGTTTATAGAAACACTCATTTAACATTTTCCCAAGTTTAATGAGAAAAACTCAATTCATTTCTTATGCTCATCTCTTGTAAATGTTTATGAACATCTATATTTATCTTATCTCGCAGAACCTGGAGTCTGGGACTACAATGTGGAATCCAGGAGTGCTTCCACCTGCATTGATTGCATTTGAGGGTCAAGTGCATCCTATAAATTCATCAATGCTAGTGTCTGAATTAGGTTATCGCCATCAATCAGAGGAAATTAGCAGGGAGAAATTGGAAGCTGCACCCATTATTCATTTCAGTGGCCCTGCAAAGCCATGGCTTGAAATTGGTTTCCCAGAGGTTCGAAGTTTGTGGAGTAGACGCGTAAATATCTCTAATAAGTTTATTAGGAGATGTAGAATTACAGGGTGAAGAAACAAAGTTTTTTCACCTCCAATATTTATTGAGATTGAACCAGTGATACCGTATGGGATTTCAGAGGGAAGAAGGCTCTGCTTTCAGTCTCTGACTCATGCGCTCTGCACATAAATATAGTAAATAGATGAAGTTACCATGCTACACCCTACTTGAAGCAGTATCTGTGGTTAAGTTATAGCATCATTCATCTAGGTGCCTGACATTACTGTAAATTTCTTTATCAAAATTACTTCTTTTAAGTGGAGAAATTGCGTGCATGTTTTCAACATTTAGATGCTTCTCTACTCTTGGTAAGGTTTTTCTTGAGCACTTATGATTAGTTTATGCATAACCCAAAAGTTTAGGAAAATTATGTGAATTTTTATTGCACAGGTTAATTTTAGCTTTTTATCTGTTTGATATATGTTTTTTCTTCTGGAAGTACTGTGAAAGGAGTTTGTCTTATTCTCTTATTTTATGAACATGGAGCTCATTACACAACAGTCAAAACTCAGAAACAAGTTGCAGCTGATGTAAAAATCAAAGGCAGTGCTCAATTAAACTCATTTGAAGAAATAAAAAAAGGAGAAAAAAGAACTCATGCTGTTCATTATTTTTTGGTCCATGGTTGTTGGCTCACTAAGGACAGTTTCTTTGTTGTCTCTTTTGTTGTTTGACTATGTAGTTATTCTGGCATTTTATGTGGTCCCTGACATCTACCCTTGTGCAGTTAGTTGATCACAATAAATGATTTGGCTGAGGCATATTATGTAACCAAAAGTGTTGGCACACAATTTATTGATTTGTTCACCTTTTAAAAATAACAAAAAGCTTGGCATTGGGGTCGTGTGAACCTCTCAAAATTGGGGCAACAATTTCCTCTTCATTCCAACCTAGACAAATAACATGTTCAGGTAAACTCTATGTGCCAAATTTGGTCTTTGTTCCAAGAAGTCAAGAACTTGAGTAAATAATCACTTTCATTCTTCAATTCTTATTCTCTTTTTTAAATTCTTATTAAAGTAAAACAAAACATGTTAATGTTCTTGAGAATATATGAAATTAAATTAGGCAGCCCCTCAATTATTAAAAAATTCTTCAAGTTGGTGGTACCTAAACTTCATTAAAATACATTTACAGAGAAGCTTAAAGTAACAAACATTCAATAATACTTCAGAGATTATTTAAACAGTTCTATTGCTCTGGACACTACTAAAAGAAGTAATAGCTTGAAGAGAATATGGAAGGTTTATTCTTCATGAATTTTTCAAACTTGTCCAAACAGACCATGTGAAGTCATATGCTGAATGCTTTGAACTTGGAATGGAAACAAGAATTTTGACATGTCTGAATCTTATCTTTATTGCTTATTGGAAATGGTTGAGTGAAATTAATGAATAAAGAAAAAAGAAAAAATTCCCACAGTGGCTCCACTCACACTGTACTACCGACAGCATAGGTTTTCTCACATGTGAATGTCATCCTTTGTTTCTCTTGCCTCTTCCAGGAACATTGGGATAAATTTCCTTGCGTGCCAGTTGTTTTCTTACATTTTTTTCTCTTCAATTTCATGCCAAGTTAAAATAAAAATTTTACATTAAATTTTTAGTTTTATAAGAAACAAATTTATTACACAATAAAGAGTATGACAAAACTTACCTACAATAATAACTTAGCTGTTTGAGAAGTGCTGCAGAATACACCCTACACCTTTTGGACATATTTAAAAATCACAAAATTGTGTTCTTATCTTATTTAACAATTTTTTGTTGAAAATCTAAATCTGTATTAAATTTAAGTTTCATGTCGATAAAAAGAAAGTTGAAACATTTATAAATTTATTATTTTAAATTTTGAGTTAAAAGTCGTATTTTATATATATATATATATATATATATATATATATATATATATATATATATATATAAAAGTTGGATTCATGTGTATTTTCATTGATTTTCTGAAAAGACTCATTAATTTATTATAATTTTGTAAATTAATAAATTGTAAGTAATTAAGAAGATATGTTTCAAAAGAAACTAGCAAGAGATCTATAATTAACGCTCCTTTAAATCTTTCAACATTATATTGAAATAAACTGTGAAAAATTTATTTTGATTTGACATGTTACAAGTTATCAAAATGAAACTAAATTATAACCAAAGCAATAAATATGTACAAGATGTTGTCTAAATTTTGCGGCCTTTGTTAGCTCCCAATGTTCTAACTTTCTCATATGATGTCAACAAAGAAGGTTCAGCCATTACAAGCCACGAGATACACGTGCTATTTGCAGTTGTTAGATAAATTTTACTCAAGTATTAGATATTTAAGTTTATGAACTTAAGAAACCAATTATAGCTTTCTAAATTATTAGTTAAAGGATATTTATTAGTTGATGGCAATTGCAAAGAGTGGATTTTTAGTTTGTGATCCAAACGAAGCAATAAATCGTGCATGGTTGGACCTTGATATTAAATTGCGATGTGTATTATGTTGTCATTGGTATTTCTTTTTCATTTTGGAGAGAGGGAATGAGAGAGCTCATGTGCCATTTTTTTTATCCAGTGCCACAATTCCTTTTTAAAATGATAACGATACTTTAATTCACTTTTTTTTATCCACTTTTAACTCACCACTTCAATCACCATTAGATAATCTATTTTGATTCTTTTTAATGATGTAATGATCTAATGGTAATTAAAATGGTGGGTTAAAAATGGATAAAAAAAAGTGGGTTAAAGTATCATTGTCCTTTTAAAATTACTTGGATAGCAAACTGTACATCATATTTACATTTGTAGGCATTGCAAACTTTTCGTTTTAGGTCAGAATTCAATTTTTGAAGAACCTAACTCACTTCTTATGGCTCCAACTTATTCCATTGCTTTGGTGGATTAAATATTTGAGAAAAAATTACTTATGATATATTTATAATCATCAAAAGGTTAACATTAAGAGTGAAAATTCATAGTTGTGTGTTAATTCTCATCCTTCATTAAGGATATTGATACTGTTTTTGATTAATTTTGAGAACACCTAACTTACTTTTTATGGTCTCTCAACTCATTTCATTGTCTTAAGTGGATTAAATACTTGAGAAAATATTGTTTATGATATTTTTATAACATTCAGATGGCCAACATTAAGGCTGCAAAAATCATAGTCGTGTGTTAATTCTCACCCTTCAATTAAGGATGTTGATGTTTAACTTTCAGAACTCCTAACTCACTTTTTATGGCCTCCTTACTCACTTTTTATGGCCTCCCGACTTATTCCATTGTCTTAAGTGGATTGAATACTTGAGAAAACGTTGCTAATGATATTTTTATAACACTCAGAAAGCCAACATTAAGATTGTACAAATCATAGTCGTGTGTTAATTTTCACGCTTCATTAAAGATGTTGATGTTGTTTTTGACTAAATTTGAGAACACCTAACTCACTTTTTATGGCCTCCCAACTCATTCCATTGTCTTAAATGGATTAAATACTTAAGAAATGTTGCTTATGATATTTTTATAACACTCAGAAGGCCAACATTAAGATTGCAAAAGTCATCGTGTGTTAATTTTCACACTTCATTAAGGATTTTGGTGTTGTTTTTGACTAACTTTGCACTACAACAAAAATCACTTTAGACAACGGTATAAAATTATGATATAAATTATAAAAACCGTGGTCTAAAGATTAGACCACAATTTTTTAGGCGTGGTATAGGCGAGTGTAGCTATAGATAATAGACAACGGTTTTTAGTATGACAATATTTTTAAAACCGTTGCTTAAAATTCTCACAATAGATAACACTTTTACATGTTGATTTTATACCTTACCTATGTTTTTAGACCACATTTTTACTAGTTTTTCCCACATAGTTTAAAGCAACAATTATATAATCATGGACTTTCATGATTTTATACATCATTTATAAAAATGTTGTTTATTATATGTTTAGGCTACATTTATTTAGCCGTTATCTATTTTAGTGTGGTTTAAACTATAAATTGTTGTAGTGTTGAGAACACCTAGCTCACTTTTTATGGCCTCCCAACTCATTCCATTGTCTTAAGTGGATTAGATACTTGAAAAAACATTGCTTATGATATTTTTATAATGCTCGAAAGGCCAACATTAAGACTGCAAAAGTCATAGTTGTGTGTTAATTCTCAACCTTCATTATGGTTATTGACGAAATAAATATAGAAATAAATAATTCACATAAACATAAGTAACTCCACCTTCATCGATATATGATGCACCAAAAACATTGTCAGACTCATGCACCTTCATGAAATTCACATAAAAATGGCATCATCTGGAGGGGGACCATCACTTAATGCCAATGAATCACATGTTGAACATCTCCATCATTCCTAAAGAAAACAAACTCATACGTTCCTTCTTGAACAAATTAGGGAGGGACTCTAGCTCCCACGGTCCCAACAAATGACTTCTAATGATCGTGCGCATATGGCTGATAATAGCCCCATTTGGAAAAGTACAAAAGGAGAACCTTTCATCTTCAAAATCTACACCAACATTAAAGGAATTCAAAGCATTCAACTCCCCAATAAAAACCATCTCTGCTTCTACTAAAGAACTCCACAACTTCTAAACATACTACAACCATCCTTTTATAGCACTGACTAAGACTAAGTCTCTAAATGAATGATCTCACGTGCACTCTGCCACAAAGATAAAACCCATCACCTTTATTGGGTAAGCTTGCCAAGGCACATATTAACTTTTAGTACACTAAAATTTGATGGGTCTTATAATACATGGATTAAGTAAGTCTCTAAATGAATGCTCTATCATGCACTCTACCACAAAGACAAGACCTATCACCTTTATTGGGCAAGCGTGCCAAGGCACATATTAACTTTTACTACACTAAAATCGATGGGTCTTACAATACAAGGGCTGACTCAAACTCTCAATGAATGTTCTCACATGCACTCTGCCATAAAGATAATACCTGATAAGCTCGATAAATACTTGGTATTTAAGCTTATTAACCTCTCTTATTTGTCTTTACTTCATGTGTATTGTGTTTATTTCTTAGGTAGTTTATTAGTATTTTGTGTTTTGTTTAGTTAGGAGTATTTTTCTTTCCTTAGATTATTGTATAGGTAATTGTATAGGAAAATGGAAGACTACAAAGTTGTCTGTCAGGACCATCTCGCCCAGCCAGAGCCCCCTACTCGCCCAGTGAGAAGTCTGTCTAGCCCAGCGAGACATAACAGTTGTGTGGTAGTTAAGTGATCTCTCGTCCAGCGAGAGATAAGGCTCGCCCAGCGAGCAAACAGTTTTGGTTGGTTAAGTTTGGAGAATCAAAGGAAAGGAGTTAGTTCTTTTGTTGTGGAAACGCAGAAAAACTCAAAAGCTTCGGTCAAGGGCACCTTGTGGACGAAATTACAGCGAATTCTTCCATCTACTCGTGTGAATTCATCAAATCTGTATGTTCTAGATGATTAGGAGTAGCTAATCTCTATTTTCATTAGGATTGGATGTAATGAATTCATACACTATGTAACTTTTCCTATGCAATATAATCTCCTTTGTATTCAATTGTTTTATCTTGATTATTAATGTGTGTGATAGGAATATCATGTTATTTGTTGTTACTAAATCATTGGAAAATGAATTTGGAACTAGACATGGATAGAACATCCCAAGAGTTATGATCTAGGAATAAACATTATCTCTTGGTCATTCTAGAAATGTGATCTTAATGCAAATTGTATGCTAAAATGGCTAAGGAATTAGAGTTTTAACATATGATTTAGAACTTGCTTCTAAGGGATTAGAGTGAGTATGCTTTTAACATGAATGTGAGTATGTAGAGATTTATATATTGTGTAGCGTTACATTAAGTTGATTCATGAAATCCAATCCTAATGATGCCTTTTACCGAATCACATCTCTATTTTTATAATTTTGCATGCTTTATTGTACTTTGAATTAAAAATGTTTTTCATAATTGCTAAAATCAGTAAATAATCACAAGTAGATCAACAAACACAAATCCCTTGGGAAAATGACACTTGGACTACCATTTTACTACTTGAAACGAATTGGTACACTTGCCAATAAGTTAACAAGTTTTTTGCGCCGTTGTCGGGGATTTGTTTGTTGTTGTTTGTCTTTTTGTGTGTTATTTACTGGTTTAAGCTTTCATTTGTAAATTCACTGTTTTTATTTTTGTATATTCAGTTTGTGTATATATCTCTTGCATCTGCCTTGCCTTGTCTAGTGGTTCTTGTTCTGCATGAGAAGTAGAACAAAAGCTGGAAATCTTGTATTTGATCCTGAGATTGAACGCACTGCTCGAGGGAATAATAGTAGAAGAAGAAAACAGAACTGTAAATCTAGAGAAGTTAGGGAGGCAACTTCTGCTTCTTCTGAACAGATTCTCTTCTCCTCATTTGATAAAAAGGAAGAAGAAATGACTGGTAACCATGATGATGGACGTGATTAGGGTCGACGCACTCTGGAAGACTATGCTTCATTTCCAGCACCGTTGAATTTCAATAGCATAGCTCGACCAATTGTGAATGCTGCAAATATGGAAATGAAGCCGGCCTTGATTCACTTGGTCCAAGGTAACCAACCAGTTTCATGGATTTTCAAATGAGAATCCCTACAATCATCTGGCTACATTTTTGGAAATCTGTAACACTGTCAAAATCCATCAAGTGCCAGATGAGGCTATCAGACTCAGTCTCTTCCCTTTTTCTTTGGCTGGAAATGCTAAAGTTTGGTTAAACTCATTTCCTGAAAATAATTTAACTAATTAGGTAGATGTTGTTGCTAAATTCCTGCACAAATATTTCCCCCAGTCAAAGATCAACAAAGGGAAGCAAGAAATTTCTTCTTTTCAACAAGAAGTTGATGAGTCATTGGGTCAAGCTTGGGAGAGATTTAATGGATTGCTAAGAAAAACTCCTACTCATGGTTTTGATGAGCCTGATAGATTGACTATCTTCTTAGGAGGATTGAGATCTCACACAAAATTGATGTTAGATGCTTCGGCTGGAGGGTCTATCAAGTGGAGGACACCTCGTGAAGCCTATGAATTGATTGATCATATGACATCTAGTGACAATGAAGTTAATGAGAGAACTCAATTTTCAAAGAAAGGTGGTGTTTTAGAATTGCAATCCCAAGATGCTATATTGGCTTAGAATAAAATTATGACTCAACAGCTTGAACATCTCATGAAGAAAATTTATCAGTTATCGAAAGAAATCCAAAATGTTTCTCAGGCTCAACACCAACAATCTGTGCAAGGGTTGGAGTTGTGTGGTGGTGATCACCCAAATGGGCAATGTGCCATACAAACCACCTCTCAGGAGGAGGTTAATTATATGGGTTACCAAGGCCGTAAGGGTAATTATAACCAAGGTTGGAAACCTCATCCTAGCATGGGGCAACCTAGTTCTTCAAACAGACCACCACAACAACAACAACCCTCTTTATATGATAGGACTTCTAAACTTGAGGAAACCCTCAATCAGTTTATGCAAGTCTCCATATCTAACCATAAGAGCATAGAGGCCTCTCTTCGTAACTTAGAGGTACAAGTGGGCCAATTGGCCAAGAAGCTGGAAGATAAACCTGAGAAAAATTTTGGGGCTAACACTGAAACCAATCCCAAGGAGCAATGTAAGGCCATAACTACAAGGAGTGGTAGAGTGTTAGCCGAGTTACCTGAGAAGAAAGAAAAAGAGAAAAATGATGTTATTGGTGAGTAAAGTGTGGTTGATGAGAATGGAGAGAAAGAAGAGCAAAAAGAGGATGAGGAAGTCACAAGAAAAGGTAAAGAGGTTATGAAGCCTCTTCCTTATCCTAAGACTCATTCTAGAAAAGAGAAAGAGAAGCAATTCTCAAGGTTTATGGATATCTTCAAGAAATTGGAGATTAGCATTCCTTTCTCTGAGGCTCTTCAACAAATGCCTTCATATGCAAGATTTATGAAGGATTTTCTCACCAAGAAGAGGAAATACATTAAAGAGGAAACAATATAAGTCCAAGGTAATTGTAGTGCAATCATCCAAAAACTTCTACCACCTAAATTTAAAGATCCAGGCAGTTTCACTATTCCATGCACCATTGGCAAATTACCTATTGGAAAGGCCTTGATTGACTTGGGAGCAAGTATCAATCTGATGCCTCTTTCCATGTTAAGGAGAATTGGTGATTTGGAGGTTAAACCCACAAGAATGACACTCCAATTAGCAGATCGTTCTACCAAGTGTCCTTATGGAGTTATAGAGGATGTCCTTGTTAAAGTGGACAAATTCACTTTTCCAGTGGATTTTGTCATTTTAGACATGGAAGAGGACAATGAGGTTCCTCTTATCTTGGATATACCATTTATGAAGACTGTTAGGGTGATCATTGATGTGGATGATGGCCAACTTAAGGTGCGTGTGCAAGATGAAACTGTGACTTTCAATGTTAAGGAAGCCATGCAACATCCTAGTGATAGTAGCAATTGCTTTCGGGTGGAAGTTTTGGATGAATTAGTGGAATCTGCAAAGAGCCAAATGTTTGTGAAGTCTCCTCATGAGAGAGTATTGATAGATGTCTGTGATGACTTGACTTTGATGAGGAATCTGAAGTTGAGGAGGCTACACAACATTTGGATAGATTGAAAGAAGTTACCTCCACTAAGGATGAAGTGAAGAAGTTGGAAAAAGGAAAGTTAGATGATCAAGGCAAAGTGGAACTAAAATTGTTGCCTGATCATCTCAAGTATGTGTTTTTGGAGGATGATTCAAAGAAGCCTGTCATAATCACTAATTCTCTATCAAAAAGTGAGGAACAAAAGCTTGTGAAAGTTGTCACAACAAATCAAGGAGCTATAGGTTGGCAAATTTCTGATTTGAAAGGCATAAGTCCAACCTATTGCATGCATAAGATCATGATGGAAAAGGACTTTAAGCTCATAGCACAACCACAAAGGAGATTAAATCCTATCATGAAAGAAGTGGTGAGAAAGGAGGTGCTAAAATTGTTAGAGGCAGGGATGATATATCCTATCTCTGACAGTACATGGATAAGTCCTGTGCACGTAGTGCCAAAGAAGGGAGGCATGATTGTTGTTCAAAATGAGAAGAACGAGTTGATACCAACTAGGACAATCACCGGATGGCAGATGGGTATTGATTATAGGAAACTTAATCAAGCAACCCGGAAGGATCACTTTCCTCTCCCCTTTATGGATCAGATGTTGGAACGGCTAGGAGGGCAAGCCTACTATTGTTTCCTAGATGGTTATTCAGGTCATAATCAAATAGTAGTGAATCCTAAGGATCAGGAGAAGATAACTTTTACTTGCCCCTTTGGTGTGTTTGCATATAGAAGGATGCCATTTGGTCTTTGTAATGCACTTGCTACCTTCCAACGATGCATGCTAGCAATTTTTACTGATTTGGTAGAGAAATGTATTGAGGTGTTCATGGACGACTTCTCAGTTTTTGGAACATCCTTTGATCTCTGTTTGACAAACCTGGATGTAGTCTTAAAAAGATGCATAGATAACCTTGTGTTGAATTGGGAGAAATGTCATTTTATGGTTCGTGAAGGTATTGTGTTAGGCCACAAGATTTCATCTAGGGGAATAGAAGTGGATCATGCAAAGGTGAATGTTGTTGAGAAATTACCACCTCCAACTAATGTGAAGGGTGTTAGAAGCTTTCTTGGTAATGCTGGGTTTTATAGACGTTTCATTAAAGACTTCTCCAAGATAACTAAACCCTTTTGCAATCTTCTGGTCAAAGATACTCCTTTTGAGTTTGATGCTGAGTGCCTGAAGGCTTTTCATAGTTTGAAAGAGAAGCTGATTTCAGCCCCCGTGATCATAGCACCTAATTGGACTCAAGATTTTGAGTTGATGTGTGATGCGAGTGACTATGCCATTGGGGTTGTTCTTGGACAACAAAGAGAGAAGGTTTTTCATGCCATATACTATGCAAGCAAAGTCTTAAATGGTGCTCAGCTCAACTATGCCACAACAGAGAAGGAATTTTTGGCAATCGTGTATGCTTTAGAGAAGTTTAGATCCTATCTTGTTGGGTCTAAACTGAGCATTTACACTGACCACGCTGCCATTAAGTATCTTTTGACCAAACCCGACTCCAAACCACATTTGATACGTTGGGTCCTCTTGCTTCAAGAGTTTGATTTGGAGATCAGGGACAAAAAGGGAAGTGAGAATGTCATCGCAAATCATCTCTCTCGGCTTGTCAATGATGAAATAACATGTAAGGAGGGAGAGATTCGTGAGACATTTTGTGATGAAAGTTTGCTTCTCATTCAGGAAAGGCCATGGTTTGCTGATATGGCAAATTTTAAAGCTGTAGGGGTTCTCCCAGAGGAATTATCATGGCATCAAAAGAAGAATTTCTTACATGATGCCAAACAATTTGTTTGGGATGACCCATACTTGTTCAAGTTAGGTGTTGATAATCTCTCGTGGCGGTGTGTCATTGCAGAGGAAGTTGCGGGTATCCTATGGCATTGTCACAATTCGGCATATGGTGGACACTTTAATGGAGAAAGGACAGCCGCCAAGGTGCTCCAATCCGGTTTCTACTGGCCCACTTTGTTCAAAGATGCTCATGCTCATGCGAGGAGTTGTGATAAGTGCTAGAGGGTTGGAAGCATTTCAAGAAGAAATGACATGCCACTGCAAGGCATTTTAGAGGTTGAGGTATTTGATTGTTGGGAAATTGACTTTGTTGGTCCCCTACCTTCTTCATACAATAATGAGTACATTTTGGTTGCAGTGGATTATGTCAGCAAGTGGGTAGAGGCAGCTGCTTGTTAGAAAAATGATGCCAAAACAGTCATTAAGTTCTTAAAATGTCAGATTTTCTCCCAGTTTGGAGTTCCTAGGGTCCTCATCATTGATTAAGGATCTCACTTTTGTAATGCTCAGTTAGCCAATGTTTTGAAACATTATGAGGTTAGACACATAATTGCCTCTCCTTATCACCCTCAAACCAACGGTTAAGCTGAAGTGTCAAACTGGGAGATAAAGAAGATTCTTGAGAAGACTGTGCCATCATCTAGAAAGGATTAGTCTATGAAACTGGATGATGCTCTGTGGGCTTATAGGACAACCATGAAGACTCCAGTGGGGTTAACCCCATTCCAGTTAGTTTATGGCAAATCATGTCATCTTCCAGTGGAAATGGAACATAAGGCCTATTGGGCCTTGAAATTTTTGAACTTTGATCCCTCTTTGTCTGTTGAGAAGAGGAAACTATAGTTGCAAGAACTTGATGAAATGAGATTGATTGCTTATGAAAGTTCAAAGAGATACAAGGAGAAAGTCAAGCTTTATCATGATAAAAAGCTTTTGAAAAAGGATTTTCAACCTTGCTAGCAAGTGTTGCTTTTCAATTCTAGATTCAAACTCTTTCTTGGCAAGTTGAAATCCAAGTGGTTTGGACCTTTCACTATCAAGGCTGTAAAGCCTTATGGTGCTATTGAGTTGATGGATCCTTCATCTGATGATGCACTTAGAAGTTGGGTGGTGAATGGTCAAAGATTGAAACATTATTTGGGAGGTGAGGTTTAACGCCTAAAAACTATCTCTCATGTGCATGATCCATAGCTGATATCCGTCAAGCTAGTGACGTTAAAGAAGCGCTACCTAGGAGGCAACCCAATGTTTATTGTTGTTTCTTACTTTATTTTAAGAGTTGTTGTTTCGATCCTGTCACCCAAAGAGCAGCCGGTCACCCAGTGAAAAAGCGAGTCTGGTTTTTTCTGCAGAAATCTGATACAAAATTATGCAGAATCGCTTAGCGACTATCTCTCGCCCAACGACAAGGACCACTTCAACTCTGTTAAAAAATTCTCGAAATTAATCGTTGGGCACACATGCTCGCCCAGTGAAAAAAAAAATTGAATTTTAGTAAGGAAACTGTCGTACTCGCCTAGCGAGTCGTCTGCGCTACCTCGACGGAATTATAGTTTCACGCTTCTCTTTTCACTTTAACCTAAGTTTTCCTTTCTCCTTCTTTGTGTGCACCGTTTCTCTCGACCTTTCTCTTCTCCACTCATCTTTCTTCTTTTCACCAGGTAAGTTATCTCTTTTCTCTCTTTTATTTTGTTGTGATTTAGAATGTGCTTAGGGATTTAGTTTAGGAATGTTTTTGCTTGATGAATTTGTTGTTGTTCATGCGTTTTGGGTTTTCATGTTGTTTCGGTTGTGTTTGCATTGTGCATTTGAGTCGCTTGGTGTGCTAATGGCTCGCCTAGCGACTGTACAAATTTCTATTTCTAGATTTAATATTGTTTAGGGTTCTAAAGATTGTTGCTAGTAGTTCATATGCTCGCCCAGCGACTGTGATCATTGTTAGTTCAATTGTCGTTAATGGCTGCTCGAGTTGCTCGCTAGGCCTGCATGACTCGCTCGCCCAGCGAGATGCTCTCAGCCGCCCAACGACCTAGCTCGCCCAGCCACTGTTGCTTTCTGTTTTCTGTATTTGTGTTCTGCGAGAGCTCGCCTAGTGACTAAGCAATGTTGTGTTGATTTATATGTATTGCTCCTGTGATTTGACGTTTGTTATTGTTTTTCAATGCTTTTATTGTGTTCTTTGAGTAGATGGCTCCTCCCAAGACTGTTGCAGCGGGAAAAAAGAAGAAATTGACTCGTGGTTCCTCCTCTCATGCTCTTTAACTAGATTATATGGAGGCAGAATTTGTGGAGAACTATGACCAGCACAGGGTCTCCTCTGAGGATGCTACCAAGAGGTTTGTAAAGATCATGTCTCGAAGCCTCATTCCAGAGCGGAAAGTGAAGTTAAATCCAGGGGAGTATGATGAATTTCGACTTGAGCTAGAGAGGAGGAATTGGCATCAGGTGTTAGGGGATCTCCCTAATGAGATAGATGAGACTTTGGTGAAAGAGTTTTATGCTAACACCTATCAACAAGTTAGAACTGGGCCCCGTCAAGCTAAGGTGTGCGGCAAGACAATTAAATATGACAGGCGCACCTTGAACACTTTTCTGAGGACAACTTGTGCTGCTCCTGGCTAGGAAACTCCCTATAGTGCATTCATGAGTGGTCAAAAAGATTTTGATGAGATCGCCTCGATCTTATGTCTTCCTGGCCATGCTTTTGTGTTGGGTGTTAATGGCACGCCTGTGCGGCTCCTCAGAAAACACTTGACTTCTTTGGCTCAAATGTGGAGTGTATTCTCTTACACCAACCTCCGCCCTTACACACACACACTTCTGATCTGAATTTGGAGAGGTCTTATCTCATTTTTGGGATAATCACTAGGCTAGATATGGATGTTCGTGCACTTATCTCATAGGACATAGCTTATACTGCTGATGCTGCAAATGTAAATTTGGGCTTTCTTACAATTATAACAGCACTTTGCATGGAGAAGGGCCTTGTTTCTGATGCTCATGTGCTGCTCTCTCTAGCCCCTCCCTTGGATAGGAAATTCTTTCACAAAAACTGCACCAACAGGGCAATTGATGCTCCAGCACCAGCACCTGCCCGCCAGCCACGTGATGGTCTTGCACCTACAGCCAGCCACGTCGTTCCTAACCTATTTCGGCTAATTTTGAGGCGACTTTTCAGGCCACCATGGCCAAGATGTTCGCCAGAAAAGATGATATATGGTCTGCTCATAATACACTTCGCCGTGGTCAGGTGTCCATCATGGATAGCATGTACCAGCTATCGTTAGGACTGCCAGACTTTCCTACGATGCTATCATGACAGGTACCCAGTTTGAGGAGTATATTCCTTGGCCTGAGGGCAGGCCTGCATCTCAGTGGGGGGTGATGTGCCTGATGATGATGAGGAAGAGCAGGAGCAGGAGCAGGAAGAGGAGCAGTAGGAAGAACAACAACAACAACAGCCTCAGGAATTTGATCCACTATGGATTTAACAACAGAAAGAGCAGCAGGAGCCTACATGGAGTCGTTGGCTTTTGGTTAGTTGATGGTGTTATCTTTTGTTTTAGTTTGTTTAGTTGTTTTGTGTTGAGTACTTCTGACATTTTGGTACTGTTATATTGTGTAGTTTCGTTATGTAGTAACATTGTGATATTGTTTCATATGGTTTTGCATGATTGGGGATTATTTGCTTGCAAATCTGATTGAGTAAGATATTTGGATGTGGTTGCACTTTGATTCATTCCTTATTTTGTGCTTGAACATGCCCAGTGATTGGATGTATGAGTGTTGAGAATGTGTTGCATGAGAGCATGAGAGGAAAGATGTTATTGCTATAAAGTTGATTTTGCATGATTCTTTGAATGCAATCACACACACTTGGTTAGGGATGAAAAAGGCAATTGTTTGTTGTTATGTAATGAAGCTACTTGGCCAAATAGCTAACCTTTGTGCATATTGTGAAACCATTTGTGAAACCTTTTTGAGCCTTGGTGTATTGTATCTTACCCTGAGCCTTGTGAGATATTATCTTACCTTACACCATGGAAGAAGAGAACAAGTTTTATGTTGTGAACATGGATATGAGTTGAGATTAAGTTTGGGGGAAACATGTGATTAAGAAATGAGTAGTAAGTGGCTTGAAACTCTTAAGTTGTGATGATTGAAAAAGCTCAACATTCTCAATGAAAAAAAAAGAGGCCAAAGGCAAATTAATGAAAATGGTGCATGTTATGAAATTGTGAGGTTGAGCTATGAAAAGAATATGGTGGATTGTATTGTTTGTATTTGGGGAGTGAGAATGTTCAAGAATGTTTATACATATAATTGTTCTCCTCTTTCAAGATGATTTGATTCCATGAAAACCCATGATTCTTCTAGCCAAGCCAAGTTTCAACCTTAAAAAGACCTTTTGATCTAACCAAAGTGTGTGAACTGTGTGAATGAGATGATGTGCAAAAATTGATGAAATAGTTTTATAACATGCTTTTGTGAGGTATATTGTCAAACACATTTGTTAGGAAACATTGACTATTGTTTAGAGTTGAAGAATCCTTTCACTGGTTGTCATATGTCATGCTAGTTGAGGATTTGAGTTGATGAAAGCACCATGCCATATATTTGTGACTTTTGGAAATGTAGGGGAATTTTCTTTAATTTGTGTAAAGTTGATATGTTTGAAGATCACATGTTCTTTTGTTCAATTTAGGTCAGTACTTTTGTTTGTGTCTATATATATTTGTTTTTCATGAGGACATGAAAATATTCAAGTTTGGGAGAGTTGATAAGCTTGATAAATACTTGGTATTTAAGCATATTAACCTCTCTTATTTGTCTTTATTTCATGTCTATTGTGTTTATTTCTTAGGTAGTTTATTAGTATTTTGTGTTTTGTTTAGTTAGGAGTATTTTTCTTTTCTTAGATTATTGTATAGGTAATTGTATAGGAAAATGGAAGACTACAAAGTTGTCTGTCAGGACCATCTCGCCCAGCCAGAGCCCCCCCACTTGCCCAGCGAGACATAGCATTTGTGTGGCAGTTAAGTGATCTCTCGCCCAACGAGAGATAAGGCTCGCCCAGCGAGCAGACAATTTTGGTTGGTTAAGTTTTGAGAATCAAAGGAAAGGAGTTAGTTCTTTTGTTGTGCAAACGCAAAAAACTCGAAAGCTTCGGTCAAGGGCACCTTGTGGACGAAATTACAGCGAATTTTCCATCTACTCGTGCGAATTCATCAAATCCGTATGTAGATGATTAGGAGTAGCTAATCTCTATTTTCATTAGGATTGGATGTAATGAATTCATACACTATGTAACTTTTTTCTATGCAATATAATCTCCTTCGTATTCAATTGTTCTATCTTAATTATTAATGTGTGTGATAGGAATATCATGTTATTTGTTGTTACTAAATCATTGGAAAATGAATTTGGAACTAGACATGGATAGAACATCCCAAGAGTTATGATCTAGGAATAGACATTATCTCTTGGTCATTCTAGAAATGTGATCTTAATGCAAATTGTATGCTAAAATGGCTAAGGAATTAGAGTTTTAACATATGATTTAGAACTTGCTTCTAAGGGATTAGAGTAAGTATGCTTTTAACATGAATGTGAGTACATAGAGATTTATATATTGTGTAGCGTTACATTAAGTTGATTCATGAAATCCAATCCTAATGATGCCTTTTACCGAATCACATCTCTATTTTTATAATTTTGCATGTTTTATTGTACTTTGAATTAAAAATGTTTTTCACAATTGCTAAAATTAGTAAATAATCACAAGTAGATTAACAAACACAAATCCCTTGGGAAAACGACACTTGGAGTACCATTTTACTACTTGAAACAAATTGGTACACTTGTCAGTAAGTTAACAATACCTATAACCTTTATTAGGTAAGTGTGCCAAGACACATTAACTTTTAGTAAACTAAAGTCTAATGTGTATTAATGTTGTCACATGCACTCTACCATAAAGACAAAACTTATCACCTTTATTGGGTAAGCATGTCAAGGCACATATTAACTTTTAGTACACCAAAATTTGATGGGTCTTACAATACATGGGTTGACTCAATCTATAAATGAATGTTTTCAAATGCACTCTACCACAAAGACAAGACCAAACACCTTTATTGGGTAAGTGTGCCAAACATAAGACTGAACTTCATAATGACATGGGGTGGACTCCTCCTTATTTTAATCAATAGCGACACCCTAAAATACTTCCCTTGTAAAATCCAACACTTTAAACCCAACCTATCACAGTCTTTTATTGCCTAATAAACCCACCCACTACAACCACTCCTTACAAATCAACACATCCACTTCTTTCATATGGAGAACTTTGCCATCAATGACCAAGAAAATTATTCAAATTCCTACTTCACAATCTTGTTTTCAAATGGCGAAATCATTTGATCCCAAGATGGTATGCAATTCCAATTTGAAAGTCCAAAACTCTTTCATATACCACACAACTACACATTCAACCTCTTAAAGCATAAAATGTTCTCAACATTGGAAATTCTGCCCATCACATCCATCAATAAGTTGTATTTCCAAAGACTCACATCTAATGAACAAGACGCCATTGTGTATGATGCTCTTCAAATATCAACAAATGGTGACGTTGCATAAATGATTAATTGTAAGTATCATTTCCCCATTAACACAATAATTAAATTGTTTGTTACCTTAACAAGGTCGACTAAAGAAATACTTACTCTTCTATACCCAACTCCTTCATCCTCTTCCACAAACCCAAACCCTATCTCGTGTTCCCCAACAATCATATACTATGGAGGAATTCTCAAACAGGCAAGCATCACGAATAGCCCATATGGTTACGGTCTATACTTCACATCACACACTATTGTCACCATGTAAATCCCTACAATTACACCTTCAATGAGCTTTTACAAAAAAATAAACCAAAGAATACATTGTAGGACCGCAAAATAGTAATTGAAATTGACTACCTTCATCCACTCAGGGTAGTTAATAATGTTAGAATCGCGCTTAAACAAAAACCAAGAGGGGGGTGAATTGGTTTAATTAATAAAATTAATACATTAAAAAAATTTCCAAAATTTTACCGTTTAAATTAAAGTTTTAGTTCCTTTAAAGCAAGTGCAGATAAATTAAGAGAGTAGGGAAAAGGATGAACACGGGTATTTATATTGGTTCAAATCAAAAGACCCTACGTCCAGTTGTTAATCTCTTGAACAAAGAGATTAACTCAATCACTAAAATAAATACAATATAATTAGATTAAGAAAGTAAAGGTTTAGAGAACTTCTCTTTTGAAGACACAAGAGATGAAGAAACACTTTCTTTGAATCACACAGAGGATGACCAACTTTCCTAGCAATAGAAGCAACACTCAATCTCCCAAGAACCCACTTAGGAAAAGTTATCGCTCTACCCACACTAGGTTTTTCAAAACTATTTTTCAAGAGCACTCAAAGAGTTACTTTGCACTCTGATTTTTGAAAAGGTATTTTCGAAAGTGAGAAAGTGCTCTATATAAAGAGGTTGAAAAAATTAGGTCAAGAAGTTGAAAAGACATGTTCTAATTGCCAGGGATAACCAATAATCACTTATGATAATTGATTATTCCAGAGCATTTTTTAAAAACTAAAACAGTGTTGATAATCGATTATCTACAAAGATAATCGATTATTCAAGTGGCTTTTCTAAAAAGTGAATAAAACTTAGGATAATTGATTATCCTAAGTGATAATCAATTATCACAATGTATTTTGCGAAAATAAAAATGGTCCCAAAGAGATTAAATGTTGGTTGTAGTTTAGTTTCATGAAGTTCTAAGAAATCTTGAACTACTTAATACACCATTAACTTATTACAAGAGGGCTTTAAACATTAATTAAATGGTATTCAAATTATCTTCCAATATTTGCTTTGTAGATCCTTGTAATTGTCATCATCAAAACCTTAACTTGCCCTGTTTGTGCCAACAAATAACAAACTTATCCATGATACAATTGGAATCAAATCAGATAATGATATTGCACAAATGATCAATCGTTGAAAAAAAGTTCAACGTATAAAATCATCTGTATATCGTCCCCACACTTAAAAATACATTGAATTGTTCATCCAAACAACAAATACGTTCACCAACAGGTGATGAACTATGGGAATATGTGAAACTTTAGATACATGTTGATCCAAAAGACAAGTACAAGATTTGGACATTCATGTGTGTAATTTTTCAGTTTCATTTGATTTTCAATTATGTCAACTATGTTAGTTGTAAATGCTTTCATTCAATAAATATATTTCCTATTCACTTATACATTTTCAATTTCATTATTAGAAATTCTCTACTTAAAAATTATATTACAAAAAAGAAAACCAAACACAAACAAATTATTTAAAATATATTTTTTTAATAAATTACTTAAAATATATATTTCCTATTCACTTATACATTTTTCATTTCTTAATTTTTATTCCCATATCATATTGTTTAAATAAATCAAAATAAAAATATTTAAAAAGTATACTTTAACAAAATCCAACCAATTGAATTTTTTTCGCTTCAACAACAAATTTTCACTTAATTATTTATTCATTCATTTTTAAAATATAATTTTTTAATAATGTATACATTGCATTTAATTTTTCTACTTTTCAATAAAACTACAAATTATGAAGTGCTAATTTATAAACTTTCAACAACAAAATAATAATAAAATTAATTTATTAAACAATAAAAGTATACATTTTCCAATATTATTATCTCAAAAAATTACATCAATTACTAAATTAACTTATTATAATTTCTTTTTTACATTTTTCTCTTCTATTTAAAAAATTGAAAACTAAAAAATTAAAGAGAAAACCAACTCATAATTCAGTTTCCCTTAAACCGAATTTCAGCAAGTATTCCGGCCAATATATGTAAGAATGGAGGTCAGAATTCAATTATCTAGAAACCGAATTCTAACCTAAAGCAAAAACTATGTTGTCCGTAAATATAACGTACAATGTGCTATTTAACTATTCTACTATAGAGAAAAAAACACTTATTTCTCTGGTTATTTCTTTTTTTCTTTATCTCCATGATTTTAACTTGCATCCTCATCAATTTTTATATTTCCGAATATAGTTTGTAATACAATTTTTATATTTTAGATTCAACAATTTGAAAAATAAAATAAAATATATATTTTAAATTTCATAATCCAAAATTTAAATATATTATATAATACAAAATATTATATTTTGAAGGGACAAATATATTTTTAGTCCCTGAATTTTGAGTTATTTACATTATTTGACACGTCGTTTCAATGTCAGCTGAAAAACATATTTGACACATAAAAAAACATTTAATATAATTGGATTAAAATAATTATATTCATTCAATTTTATAGTTTGAGACCAAAATATATTAAAATTTTGAACACAAAAAAATTTTAATTTTATATCAAAGTTCAGGGACTAAAAATATATTTAACTCTAAAAGTGTATTACGGATTA
Organism: Vigna unguiculata; assembly: GCF_037176805.1. Classification (NCBI taxonomy): domain Eukaryota; kingdom Viridiplantae; phylum Streptophyta; class Magnoliopsida; order Fabales; family Fabaceae; genus Vigna; species Vigna unguiculata. Next base: position 31,462,706 of record NC_140797.1, read on the forward strand.
TATAATTTGAAAGTCAAATAATATCTTATAAATTTATAATTTATAAGCAAATATTTAAAGTAAATTTGTTATTATAGATTTCTGAATCCAAAACATAAAGTTGGTTTTCTGAAAACAAATGAATGATTGAATTTAAAATAAAGTATAGGAAATTGATATGTTGCCTAGTATTAATAAAATTACAAATATCCTGAATAATGAGTTAACCAGAGATGATGTAACGTATTAAAAATAACTAAATAATTAATATTGATAGATGAATATAATAATAATATAATAGAAATAAGAGGAAGAGAATAGAAAAGGGGAGACCTCGAGTTCAAAATTTTTTCCTTTCACAATTCATTTTTCCTTTTCCTTATACTGCAAAATTCAGATTCAATTTTAATCTATTTAAAAATCTAATCGAAAATAAAATAAGTTCAATTTCTACTATTTTTCTTTGAATATCAATTCGTTTTTTATCTTGTATGTAGCTTTTGTTCGGTTACACTAGTATGAGACCCGTGCGTATATAATATTGGTTAAAATTAAATTAAAGTATTGTTATTATTGATATAATTTATGTGAATTTGTAAATATATCATTTAAATTTTGGCTAATTATGACAATCTGTTTTATTATTTAATTATTCAAGACCATTGATTATGTTCATTATATATTGATATAATCCATAGTTAAACAACACATAGTTTATAGTTATACTTAATTTATATTAAAATATTGAAATGACTACATTTGAGAATAAATCTGAAGGGTGTGGTTTTGGCGGAAAAGTAGAGTAATCACGTGTCTTGTGAACTTATGTTCCGTGCATATTACATATGGTTATTAAAATAAAATATTGGTATATTGTGAACTCTTGTCTCGTACAAAAGTATTGTCCACATATGAATAATCAATTTAAAGAAAAATGGAAAAATGCAAATATATTGTGAAATGCATTGAGTTATATGTTATATTAAAATGAAATGCATACGTACATATTGTTGTTAGAATAAAATATAGGAATATTGAGAACTTTGGTCTGGTGCAAAAGTAATGTCCACACATGAATATTCAACTTCAAAAAAATGCAAACATGATGTAAGATTGATGTTAACATTTTTAAACAAAAATAAATGCAGGTATTGTTATCAATGTAGACATTAAATTTATAATAACTAATTCTTGATGGGTACACACATTTAATTTTATTTTTTTTTAAATGTGCATTGAGTTATATATTATATTGAAATGAAATGCATATGTACATATTTTTGTTAAAATAAAATATTGAAATATTGAGAACTTTGGTCTCGTGCAAAAGTAATGTTCACACATGAATAATCAACTTAAACAAAGATGCAAACATAAAGTAAGATTGATGTTAACATTTTTAAACAAAAATAAATGCAGGTATTATTATCATGTAGACATTAAATTTATAATAATTAATTCTTGGTGGGTACACACATTTTATTTTATTTTTGTTTAAAATGAAAATATTATGATTATCCAATAATATTTGGATATAACTTTGTTTGCCTTAAATTATAAAATTGACGTAATAATTTATGAGTGATGATATGTATAACAATTATAGTTGTTAAAATTATAATTATAATTATATTTCATAATGACAATAATTATAATTATAATTATTATAATTATTATTATTAATAATAAAAATATATATTTATATTTAAACCCTAAACCCTAAATCCTAAACCCTAAATCCTAAACCATAAACCTTAAACCCTAAACAAAAATAAATGCAGGTATGGGGATGTACAAATCCCCGCCATAATACCCATCTCCGCCATATCTCCGTCTCCGTTTAAATTATTAAAATATTCATAATTAATTAAGTAACTATATATATATATATATATATATATATATATATATACTTTTTATTTTTTATTTCTTTTAATTATTTGGTTTGTCATGAAACTCATTTGCATCTCCAATATATTTTTTATTTTATCATAACCTTTATGTAATTATGTTAAAATGATGTATGTTAATTAAAAAAATTGTTTGCCTCACATTTGAATATTTATATTATTTTTTAATATTTTTATTTGTTAGATATTTTCCTTTCACATGAGAATGTTTATACTCTCAATTTAAGGTAATATAAAAAAAATTCTTTACTTATTATTATTATTTTTTGTTTAATTTGAAGAACTTTTTTGTTTCATTAAAATAATTTTCGTTATTTTTCAACTATTGAGTATATATGTTGATATTTGAAAAATTTTCTTAGTTTTTTAAGGTATTTTTCATCTTATCATACCTTAATTATACATTTGATTTTTTTTGTGCGATTTCTTTCGATAGTCTCTCAAATTATTTCTAAAACACACATTTGTTAGTTTTTTAATATTTTTATTTATTGTTTATTTTCATCATGTAGAATAATATTTCGATATATTCTATCTAATTTTTTATTTATTTTATAACTCATTATTAATCATACTGTAATTTTTTCACTTTAATTGTATAAATAACTTTTATTTACTACAATATAAAAATTTAATGTAATTGCTATGAATATTTTTTGTCACTATCCAACATATATTGAAGTTCAAAAGATACAAAATCTATGTCAAAATTTTATTATTGTGTTTATTATTTGTTCTTTGTGTCATTTTGATCAAGTGATGTATTATAACTTTTATTAGTGTATAAAAAAGAGATTCATTAGAATTTAAAAAATTGAAGTAAACAAACATTTAAAATATATTTTAATTTGAATATTTGTTTTCCTTTTATATTTTTTTGAAATATTTTTTAATTTTATCAACTAAGTTTCATTAATGTTGTAGTTTACAAATTTAATAAATGTTTTGGTTCTCATGAAATTTTATTTGGTATTCTAATATAAAATGTAGACAATTATAATTTATTTCAAAGTATTTGATATGGAAGAAACAATCATCCTCATAATATTGAATATTTGATAATATTATGTTTTCTTTACCGTAATTTTTTTCTCTTATAAAAATTAATATTAAAGTTGTTAGAACATGGGTACGGGTATGAGTACGAGATTATACCTGTTACACGGTGGGGATAGGGATGGGACAAAAGTTTGATACCCGTTGAGTTTGGGTATAGGGATGGGGATGAATTTTTTCTGCGGGGATGGGTATGGGATAGTGAAACCCGTCCCCGCCCCACCCCGTTGCCATCCCTATGCATAGGTCATGTTTTTTGTTTTATTTTTTTAATTTTTAAAATAGATTTCACCATTATTATATATTAATAAAAAACTAATTTAAATGTTTATTTTTTATCAGATTAATTGTATACAATTATTAATTCATTATTTTAGCATAGAATTGATATTATTACTTATCAATACGAAAGTCTTCTATGTTTATTCAGTAAAATTGCTCATATCTTTTGGTGAATAAAAGAAAAGGTTGATACCATTTACTGAATTTGTAATAATATATTAATTAGTTGATTTATAAAATTATTTTATTTGGAATATGTTTATGTTGAATATAAATTTTAATATAAATACTAAATAATATTTAGAAATAAATAACAAAAATAATTATTAATCAACCAAATTTGAAAATAGATAATGACAAAAACTTGGTTTGGTAAATTAAATATAAAAATGAAGTTTTCTAGTCTTTCTGAAAATGTATTTTGTGAATATCATTTTCAGGTCTGTTTTTAAGTGTTGGAATCCGAAAATGTTAAATGATGAAAGCGTGTGAGAGAGATTGAACAATATCTGAAGTAGTGCAATGATGATCAAACAGAGAAGAGAGACATAAATGAAGTGTGAAATGTGAAGAGAAGTAAATGTATCTTTTGAATATTTTAATATGAATAAGTTGAATCATGAAAGCGTGTTGGAGATGAAACAATAAATGGAGCAGTTGAAATATCTGGACCAGTGCAATGATGATTATCTGGACCGGTGCAATGATGATTATTTTGAGCAGTGCAAATAATAATGAAAAAATATTTATTAAAGGTGCACCATATTCAGATATCAAGAGAGATTAATGGATTATTTTAATATTTAAATCCCAATCAGTGGTTCAATTATCTAGATCAGTGGTGCAATGATGATTAACTGAAATAGTGCAAATAATAATTACAAAAATTTATACAAACGTTTATTTAGATTTCGTATTCATTATATAGACGTTATGCAAATACGTTTAAAAATCTTTTCATTGGAAGTCGTGCAGGGTTTCTTGAGCAGTGATAACTTTAGATTTCTAATGCAATGCAATCTTTCATATTTATTAAATCTAGGATTTTTTAAACAGTGATCAACTTTACGTTAAATGATCTTGGAATGTGTTTATTTCCAATAATTAATATTTAATGTTTACGTTAAATGATTTTAATGAAAACTATTTAATAGCTAATATTTAATGTATGCCAGTGACATTTTCATTTCAAATTTACTTGAAAATATGTTTCAAATATTAATTCTAGTAAACATATTTTATAAAGTTCTTTAACGTTTTTTTATAATTAATTATTATTATTTAAAAATATGTTTAACATTTATTTATAGTTATTTAACATTTTTTATTTTCAGTTATTTATTCAAGAATTTAACAATTTAATTAATGACTTTGTGAAAAGTATATAACATGAAAAAAAAAACACATAACTTAATATGGAGACGTATAACTACAAATTTATAAGTTTAAATTAAAATTACATATAAAGTACTAAACTTTAAAAGCAATTTAACAGATAGAGAACTTTGACATCTATGCTTTTTTTTTTCACTTTCAATTTCAAAAAGAACTTCACGGTGATTCTCTGCAGATAGTTCATGAAGCGCACAAAAAGTTTTCCACCCAATTCCTATCTTAACAAACGTTGGTCTTATGATCAATTTACACTGGACTTCATGGTCGCTTTCATGTATGTTTTTTCGCTGTCAACTTCCAAACTAACAGAATCCTTCTCCTTCAGTGAGTGAAGGGTACAAAACTTTTTCCAGCCACAACCTATCTTCACAGACGTTGATGTTATCACGGTCGCTTTCATGTATGTTTTCTCGCTCAAGTTCCAAACTAACAGAATCCTTCTCCTTCAGTGAGTGAAGGGTACAAAACTTTTTCCAGCCATAACCTATCTTCATAGACGTTGATGTTATCAACAAATTGCATTGGAAGAAGATTGGTAAGAGAAGAAGAAGAAGAAGAATATAACATTTATCAAATAAAACCTTCATTAAAAACATTATTAATAAAAAGTTATATACTGAGAAATTGAACTTTCAAGAGTCACGATTATTACTATACTTTGTTAGTAAAAATCATTTCATAATTAAGAGTAAAAATAAAATAAATAAATAAATTATTAATTAATAATAAAATGGAAGATTTTTCAAAGACAACTATGATTCAACAAGTTTAAAAAATCTAAAGTACAAAATGAAAAGTAATTACATGTGGTAAAAGCATAAAAGATCAGACAGAGTAAGAAAAACTTATACCTTTCTTTGGTTCTTCAATAAGTTCATAAATGTAAAAGAAATATGGTAGAAGAAGAGCAGAGTCGAGACCATAATGTTAGTAAAAAAAATGTTGTTTAATCGCGTAAAAGAAAAGCTTTGGTCTTTTTTGTGTTCTTCATTCTTTTCATGAATCTCAAAGAAAAACCTTCATCAAGGAGATGAGTAGTACAAAGAAAAGTAGTTACATATGGTAGAAGCATAAAAGATTGGATAGAAGAAAAACAACTTAGACCTTATTGGTGTTCTTCAATAAGTTCATTCAACCATTTCACAGAAAATATACATGGATGTCCCATAAATCATTGATCCATCAAAGAGAAGAACAAAAACTTCAAACTTTTTTGTGTTCTTCAATTTGTTCATCAATCTCACAAAAAAAACGTCATTCGTCAATTACCAAGAAACAAAAAAAAAGAGTCAAAGAAAAAGAAAAACTTTTACCTTTTTGGCATTCTTCATTCTCTTCATGAATCTAAAAAAAAATCTTCATCCACAATGAAAAGTAGTTACATATTGTAGATGCAGAAAAGATCGGACCAAAGAAAAAAAGCTTACACCTTGTAGGCATTCTTCAATCAGTTCATTCAACTATTTCACGAAAAATCTTCATAGATGTCCCATAAATAATTGATCCATCGAATAGAATAACAAAAGCTTTGGCCTTTTTTGTGTTCTTCAATCTGTTCATCAAGCTCACCGAAAAAACATTAAGTTGTTACATTTTTTATGTTCTTCACGGTACTCATGAATCTGAGAGCAAAATATCAATCCAATAGAGAAATACAACAAAGAAAAGTAGTTAAATAAGGTAGAAGAACAAAACATCATTGAGAAGAAAAACAGTTGTTATCTTTTTGGTGTTCTACACGGTATTCATCAATTTGACATCCATCCAACAAAGAAATACAACAAAGAAAAATAGTTAAATGTGGTAGAAAAACACAAAAATCGAAGAGAAGAAGAAAATTTCTTACCTTTCTGGTGTTCTACACCGTATTCATCAATCTGAGAGCAAAACATCCATCCAACAGAGAAATACAACAAAGAACCTAGAGATCTTTTGCAAATTGTTTTTCTGCAAAGCTTCATGTACGCAGCAAAATGAAATCCCTAGAGATCTTTTGCAAACTGCTTTTCTGCAAATTAGAGACATTTGAAAGAAAAGTTCAATCATGACATGTAGTGGGAAAAGCAAAATAACCTAAAAGCCCAGCATCAACTAAATATTTAACAAATAATCCGAGATCATTGCATGGATCAATCTGGAGTACCAAGATGACCTTTCAACAAAGAAACACGAAAAAGAAGAAAAAATTAGAGAAGAAAGAAAAAAAAGTAACGAATAAAAAGGAAAAAGTAGAAGAACTTAGAGTGGTCGGAGTGTCGTAGAAGAAGCTTGAATAATGGAAGTGTGCACTCGTTGAAATCCAAAACCATGTTAACCTTGACAAACAAAACCCTCGATTATTGTTGGTTCTAAAGAAAAAAGTGTGGTTGATAAAAAAAAGTGTGTTTTAGGGTTGGAAACTCAGAGGGTAGAAGATGGTCTGAGAAGCTTTTGGCAGCAAGAGGATAAAAAGTTTAACAAAGAGAGTGGGATGTGAAAGATATTTTTGAATTTTGAATAAAGTGGTCAGCGAAAGTTAAACTGAGAAAATAATCACTTCAATTACCAAAAACCCAAAAATAAGGACACATGACACATATATAAATATGGGCATTTATGAAATTTTCACATCAAAAGCTGAAAAGAGAAAGAAAAAGGGATTTTACTGAAAAACCAAAAAAGAGGACATGTGTCACTCGTTTAAATTAGGGTACTTGGGTAATATCCAGAGGTCATTGTTTTCTTATATTTTAGATATTAATTTTCTACCTTCTAGATGATATTCTATCTATTTGCAATTTTAAAATCACATTTTGATTTTTGTTTGGACCTTATGGTGTAGGCAGAAAGAGAAAATCAAATAGAAAAAGTTATGTAGAAGGTTGTCTGATTTAGAAATCCATATTGAAGATAAATTAGTCATATAATTGATGTTTTTGCATATTGTAACGTCCCTACTGAAAATTACTTAATTAATTTAAATAAATAACCAATTTTTTTAGTAAACTCATATTTTCATGATTCCCAAATGTGGGAAAATTCAAAACCAATTACCGAGGTGCCATAATTCAAACCAATATTAATGTAATAACTTATTACAAATTCCAAAAATATTCTGAGAAGGTAAAAGAAAAGACATAATAAATTTCCTAGCTCCAACCCAAGCTATCCCTTCTCTCCGTCTCATGCATTAGCAGCATCACCTGTATCATCAACTGCTCCCGTGTAAACAATTACACGATCATCGTCAAGCACAAAAAGAAAGGGTGAGCTCAGTAATATAAGAAATCACATAAAATTAAATAACATATAAAAACCCAGTTATATTATCATAATTAGACCTTGGCTAAGACATTTAACCCCAAGGTCTTTCAACCTTCACAACATACAACATAAGTAGCCATGGACTCAGAATTCATGATGCTCATACGAACCTGCCCGCTTGTGGTCCTGCCTCTACGAACCTCCCTGTTCGTAGTCCTACTCTACGGACCTGCCCGCCCGTAGTCCAACACATGTGATCCACCAGCCACGTACCTCCCCCCACGCAGCATCTCTCAAATGTGAGCACGGAACATATGAACCTACCTCGCCCGTATCCTCACATGAGAGTAACTGGGTATGAACCTCCCTGCTCATACCATCACATGTCAAATGTGAGCACGGAACATATGAACCTACCTCGCCCGTATCCTCACATGAGAGTAACTGGGTATGAACCTCCCTGCTCATACCATCACATGTCAACCACCATCCATGAACCTACCCGCTCATGGCACAACATCTCCTGATCCACGTTCGCATCAATGCGTACTACATACACAAACTGCATTAAACTCGCTTGGGCTAGAAGACTTAGCTTGAGCGACCAGGCCTGTCTCGCCTAGAGCAACACTCTCGCCTAGGTGGCGAGTTAAGCATCACACAAACCAATCACGAGTTCTCGCTTAAGCGAGAACCTCTCGCCTGAGCGAGATGCCACAAACCCAAGCCTCACAACTCTCGATTTCTCGCTTAAGCGAGATACACTCGCCTGAGCGAGATAACATGTCGCCCAAAACCCTGGGCCTTCGCCTAAGCGAGTGGCTCAAGCAGAATCAGGGTCACCACTCTGCATAAAGAAACTAATTTTTACTCTCAGTAAGGTTTGAACACGCAACCAGTCAAGCACAAAGCAAATGCCCAACCAATTCAACCAATGTATGTTTCGTAATAATTCCTATAATTCTATAGTTATGTTATCACTTAACATAATCATGCATATTATAAAAATTAATAATAATTCATACAACACATAAGTAGCATACATAGGACTCGAACCAAAGTCCTTTCACACATATAAAGTACTCTCAACCAATTGAGCTAGTACTTTTCCACATCATAACAATTAACATTAAATGTCATAAAGGCTTCCACTACCCGCATTTATTAAATAATTATTTATTCAATTATTTAATTTTTCTCGGGTCTTACATTCCCCCCTCCTTAAAAGATTTTTGTCCTCAAAAATTTGGACTCACCAAGAAACAAGTGTGGATAGGATTGCCTCATGCGATCCTCCATCTCCCAAGTCATCTCCTAAGTAGTCTCATCCCAAAGAACTTTCACCGTTCAGATCTCCTTTCCTCGCAGCTTCTTCACTTGAGAGTCTAAGATTCTCACAGGTCATGTGTTAACTGTCAGATCCTCTCTGATTCGAATATCATCTGATTCCAGCACATGCGAGGGGTCTGCTACGTATTTCCTCAATTGAGAAACGTGAAACACATTGTGCAGAATCGCCAAGTGCGGCGACAAAGTAATCTCGTAGGCTACAACTCCGATCGTCCTCAAAATCTGATACGACCCAACAAACCTTGGAGTTAACTTCCTAGATTTGATAGCCCTTCCAATGCCAACCGTCGGAGTAACTCTGAGGAACACATGATCCACTGCTTCAAATTCCAAAGGCCTTCTCCTCTTGTCTGCATAGGACTTTTGCTTGCTCTGAGTTGCCTTCATTCTCTCCTGAATGGCTTTGACATTTTCAGTAGTTTGCTGTAAGAACTCTGGACCCAAAACTAGTGATTCGCCATCTTGATTCCAACAAAGTGGTGTTCTGCATCGTCGCCCACACAAGGCCTCATATGGCGCCATACCAATACTGGAGTGATAACTATTGTTGTATGTAAATTCCACCAAAGGAAGCATGTCGCCCCAACTGCCCATATGATCCAATACACAGGCTCGCAGCAGGTCTTCCAAGGACTGGATCGTCCTCTCAAACTGCCCATTCGTCTGAGGATGATATGCGGAACTCATCTGCAACTGGGTCCCTAAAGCTGCCTACAACGACTGCCAAAAATAAGAAGTAAATCTTGGATCTTTGTCAGGTACGATGCTAGTTGGCACCCCATGCAACTTGACTACTTCTCTAACATATAACCCAGCCAGCTTGTCCATTGAAGTCTTCTGATTAATTTCCAATAAATGGGCACACTTAGTCAATCTGTCTACAATCACCCAGATCGAATCATTTCCCCTAGTTGATCTCGGCAGATGAGTCACGAAATCCATGGCGATACTATCCCATTTCCACTGTGAAACATCTAGCGGCTGTAGTGTGCCACCTGGCCTCTGGTGTTCAATCTTAGCCTTCTAACACACCAAGTAGGATGCCACAAAGTCGGCGATATCAGTTTTCATTCATTCCACCAGAATGACTGTTTCATATCCTTATACATTTTAGTCATACCTGGATGTATGCTAAGACGACTTTTATGCCCCTCTTCAAGAATCTGTTTCCTCAACCTCCAATTCCCATGTACACACACTCTATCTCTGAATCGCAGATTGCCATCAGACCCCATCCTGTAATCCTTCCCCTTCTTAGTTCCTAACCATTTCACAAATTGTTGCAGCTCCGCATCATTGTTTTGTTGATCTCGGATAGTCTCCAAGATATCACTGGTCAATGTTAGGACACTGCACCTGATAGAGTGTTCCCCCAACTATATGTCCAGGTTCATATCCTTGAGCTTCTCGATCAATTCCAGCTATTTCACCATCATGACTGAGATATGCATCCTTTTCCGACTCAAGGCATCCACAACTACATTTGCTTTACCATGATGGTAAAGCAACTCAAAGTCATAGTCCTTGAGATACTCCATCCATCGCCGTTGTCTCATCTTCAACTCCTTCTGATCAAACAGGTATTTCAGGCTTTTGTGGTCACTGAAAACCTGAAATTGGGAGTCATACAAGTAGTGTCTCCATGTCTTGAGAGCAAACACTACAGAAGCCAACTCTAAGTCATGGGTGGGGTAGTTCTTCTCGTGCACCTTTAACTGTCTAGAAGCATAGGCTACTGGCCTCTTCTCCCGCATCAGTACACAACCCAAACCCTTATAAGACGCGTCACAAAACACCTTAAACCTCTTGTTTGTGTCTAGTATAGGTAGTACTGGAGCTGTTGTCAATCTCGTCTTCATCTCCTCAAAGCATTCATCACACTTCTTTGTCCAGGAGAATGGTTGATCTTTTCTAGTGAGTTGTGTCAAAGGACTCACCATTTTAAAGAATCCCTCTACAAATCTCCTATAGTAATCGGCCAATCCCAAGAAGCTTCGTACCTCAGTCATAGTTTGTGGTTTCTCCCATTTCAGCATCGTATCAATCTTGCTTGGATCCATTGCAATACCATGTGCAGAAATAACATGCTCTAGAAACTGCACCTCCTCCAAACAAAACTCACATTTAGATAGCTTGTCATAGAGTTGATGTTCTCTGAGTACTGTCAATACAACTCTGAGATGATCCGCATGTTCCTCCCTATTCTTAGAGTAGATGAGGATATCATTTATGAACACTACCACAAATTTATCCAAATAGGGGCGAAAAATCTGATTCATGTAATCCATGAAGACTGCTGGAGCATTAGTCACTCCAAATGGCATTACTACATACTCGTAATGTCTATATCTCGATCTAAATGTTGTCTTCTGGATGTCTTCCGGTTTGACTAAAATCTGATGGATCCAGACCTCAAGTCAATTTTTGAAAACACACCTGCCCATCTCAGCTGATCAAGCAAATCATCGATCCTCGGTAGTGGATACTTATTCTTTATTGTTAGTTTATTCAATTGTCGGTAGTCTACACATAGCCGAGAGCTTCCATCCTTCTTTTTCACCAATAACACAGGAGCTCCCCAAGGTAAAGCACTCGATCTAATAATCTTCTTCTCTAGCAAATCCTCAATCTGCTTTTTCAACTCTGCCAACTCTGTTGGTGCCATTCTGTAAGGAACCGCCGACACTGGACCTGCTCTGGGGACTAGATCAATAGAGAAATCTATATCCCTACTAGGGGGCAATTCAGTTATTTCATCGGGAAATACGTCGGCATACTCGTCTATTATCGGTATTCTTCTAATATGCTCTTTTGAGTTTTTCTTATCTCCATGAGCCAGTATCATGAAACAAGTAGCTCCTTCTTCTATCTCCTTTAAGGCCCTGTGAGTTGAGATCAACTCAATCCCTTCCGATTCTGGGAACACCACTTTGCGTCGTCCGCAATCAATGACTATGTGATTACTTGACAACCATTCCATTCCCAATATCACGTTCATTCCCTCCAAAGGCAAGCATACGAGGTTCACCTTCAATCGCCTACCCTCTACCTCCATCGAGCATCCAACACAGGCATAATTAATTGAAACCTACCTAGATATTGGTGTTGAGACTATTAACTCGCATCCCAGATCATGACTCGACAATCCCAGCTTCTTCACGCAGTCATGAGATATAAAGGAGTGCGAAGCTCCTGAATCAAACAACACTAACACCCGGTTACCCAACAATAAACAAAAGTCGAGTATAAGGCTACCTGACTGAGTGGCCTCCGTGCTAGTCAAGGCAAAGACCCGACCTGCTGCTCTAGGCCTATCTGATGAGGGTGGCTGAGGTCGTGCTCCTGTAGTAGTCTTCTTGTTAGGACACTTATTAGCAAAGTGCCCCGGCTGATCGCAAGCATAGCACTTGCGGGTGCTAGCACTACTCCCCCACTACCTGCAGGCTTAGTACAATTCCTCCTAAGATGCTCTGCTCCACAATTATAGCATCGTAACTTCTGCGAGGAAGACTAGGGTCTGCTGTAGGGCTTCTTCTGCTGTCTGCCCTCAACAATAGACTTTTGAGGTTGACTAACTCTGTTGGGCCCCATCTCTAGCTGATCTACGCTCTTAGCATGCTCGACCAAAACGGGAAACTCTCTGACCCTCAAGGGTTCAATAAATCGCCACAACTCATGCTGCAACCCTCCCTCAAATTTCCGATAGCACCATTCTTCGATGACGGCCTACGAGTAGAACCTCGCCAGATATTCAAACCGCTCGACATAGGCTTGCATTGACATGTTCCCCTGCTGCAGGGTGAGGAACTCAGCTTCGCGCTCATGTTTAGCGCTATCGGGGAAGCACTTCTCAAGGAATCTCTTCCTGAAATTGGCCAAATTTACCTCCTCATCACGGGTCTGCATATGCTGCTGCATCCCCATCCACCAATACTCTGCCTTTGTCACCAACAAGAATGTGGCAAATATGAGTTTCTGAGCCTCCGTACACTCTATTACCCTGAAGATCTTCTCACATTCTCGCAGCCACGCATCTGGCTCATCTGGGGTGGCCTTGCCAATGAACTTCGTCGGCTTATGACGCATGAAATCCTCCATCATCACTGGTTTGACTGGTGGAATCATCGCCCTCGGCTGCGCTGCAACAGGCTGCATCGCGTCCACCATCCTATGGATTGCATTCGCAATCGCATCCGCCCCAGCATTGTTTCTAAGTCTCCGATTAGCCATTACCTGTGCACGCCACATAATTCAGCTGTTCAGATTAACCAACTCCGATTACAACTAAAACAACCAATTATTAACACTCAATATCATAACATATATTCACATACAAATGCAGTAAGCTCATTCCCCAAGTTCCCAAAAATCTTAAAACATTTTGCTTTGATACCAAATGTAACATCCCTACTGGAAATTACTTAATTAATTTAAATAAATAACCAATTTATTTAGTAAACTCATATTTTCATGATTCCCAAACGTGGGAAAATTCAAAACCAATTACTGAGGTGCCATAATTAAAACCAATATTAATGTAATAACTTATTACAAATTCCAAAAATATTCTGAGAAGGTAAAAGAAAAGACATAATAAATTTCCTAGCTCCAACCCAAGCTATCCGCTCTCTCCGTCTCATGACTTAGCAGTATCACATGTATCATCAACTGCTCCCGTGTAAAGAATTACACGATCATCGCCAAGCACAAACAAAAAGGGTGAGCTCAGTAATATAAGAAATCATATAAAATTAAATAACATATAAACACCCAGTTATATTATCATAATTAGACCTTGGCCAAGACATTTAACCCCAAGGTCTTTCAACCTTCACAACATACAACATAAGTAGCCATGGACTCAGGATTCATGATGCTCACACGAACCTGCCCACTCGTGGTCCTGCCTCTACGAACCTCCCCATTCGTAGTCCTACTCTACGGACCTGCCCGCCCGTAGTCCAACACATGTGATCCACCAGCCACGTACCTCCCCGCACGTAGCATCTCTCAAATGTGAGCACGGAACATACAAACCTTCCCGCCTGAGCGAGCGTGCTACAACATCTCACTTGTGAAGTCTCGCTTAGGCGAGCCTATCTCGCTTGAGCAAGCTCTTCCTTCGCCTATAGCAACACTCTCGCCTAGGTAGCGAGTTAAGCATCACACAAAACAATCATGAGTTCTCACTTAAGCAAGAACCTCACGCCTGAGCGAGATGCCCCAAACCCAAGTCTCACAACTCTCAATTTCTCGCTTAAGCGAGATACACTCGCCTAAGCAAGATAACATGTCACCCAAAACCCTGGGCCTCCGCTTGAGCGAGTGGCTCGGGCAGAATCAGGGTCACCACTCTGCAACTTTCGCCTAGGCGAGCCTGGCTCGCCTAAGCGAGATTAGCATATAGGTTCCCTGTTTACGCTCACCCAAACACATAAACAATGCCCAAAATCACATGCAACATTACCTAAACAATTCATCACATAACACCAGCATTAGGAAGCTGATTCAGACTCCAACTTGACTTTTAACTTCGAATTTTAGCCATAATCCCACATACAATATAGAAAACCTCATTATTTGCATGAAGGATTACCCACACAAGATCAAAACCATAAAAACCCCAATTCCACATCATATTGACTACGAAAATCTCATGGCAAATATACAATTTATTCATGCCCAACATAGAATGCACAAGATTGTCACCAGAATACATATAGATATGAAAAAAAGCTCCCCTAACCTGGAATTTCTTGCTCCAATTGGGTCTTAGCTTTGCAATACCCCCAATAACTCCCCTTTGCTTTCTTGATTCTCTAGGTTGTTTTTCCCAGCTCCCTTGGCTGCCCAAGGCCTCTAGGGTTTTCCCACCCTTTCGCATTCAGGCCACAATTATATTAGCAAAAATAAAGAAACTAATTTTTACTCTTAGTAAGGTTTGAACACGCAACCACTCAAGCACAAAGCAAATGCTCAACCAATTCAACCAATGTATGTTTTGTGATAATTCCTATAATTCTATAGTTATGTTATCACTTAACATAATCATGCATATTATAAAAATTAATAATAATTTAAACAACACATATAGGACTCAAACCCAAGTCCTTTCACACATATAAAGTACTCTCTACCAATTGAGCTAGTACTTTTCCACATCACAACAATTAACATTAAATGACATAAAGGCTTGCACTACCCGCATTTATTACATAATTATTTATTCAATTATTTAATTTTTTTCGGGTCTTACACATATTTTTAAATTAAATTTGTTAACTAGATTGAGAAGACTGATAAAGAATGAGATAGTGACATGAGGATTTATTTAATAACTATTATTAAACTTGGTAGTAAAGGTGATTTTCTTAAACAAATTATGTGAAATTAATTATGAAACCTTATTGTTTAATACCTTCTATTATTGTTTAATACCTACTATTTGATTTGATGAATTTGAATTGTTTACGTTTTTAATCGGTTTATATATCGATTAATAGTCGTTTGAGTCATTTGGACTGGGATTTGAATCTCATCATATAGAGACACAATGAGTGATGTAGATAGTTGGTTTTGATGAATGAGAAATATGTGAGGTTTTATGTTGACTCTTAAACAAAATGTTCTTTAAGTGAGTAATGGAGTAATGAGATATGTAGAAATGAGATATGTTAATCTAAGAATTGACTTTCTCTCATATAAAAGTTAAAAATGCATTAACTTTCTCTTACTTAAAAATGTCAAAATGGACTTCAACCCGTGAGTCAATCCGACTTACTACGGATTTGAACCAGATTGGATTGAGAAAATTTCATTTGTTTCAAAGGTTGAATTGAACCCGACTCATTTAACCCACGGATTTGAGTTAGGTTAAAGGTAGGCTGACCTTTAACCCACCAACAACTAGAGATGGCAAATAAACCCGTCCCCGTGGGTATTGTCCGAACCCGTCCCCGTTTTGACGGGTAATCCCCGCATTGACTGGGTATGGGTATGGGTATGGGGAATCCCGACTTTTTCAATTGGGTATGGGGATGTACATATCCCCGCCATAATACCCGTCCCCGCTATATCTCCGTCCTCGTTTAAATTTTTAAAATATTCACGATTAATTAAGTAATCATATATATATATATATATATATTCTATTTTTTATTTTTTCTCATTATTTGGTTTGTCATGAAACTCGTTCGCATCTCCAATATATTTTTCATCTTATCATAACCTTTATGTAATTATATTAAAATGATGTATGTCAATTAAAAAAAATTTATGCCTCACATTTGAATATTTCTATTATGTTTTACTATTTTTATTTATTATATATTTTCCTTTCACATGAGAATATTTAATACTCTCAATTTAAGGTAATATAAAAAAATTCTTTTATGCCTCTCAATTTAAAGAACTCTTTTGTTTCGTTAAAATAATTTTCGTTTTTTTTCAACCATTGGGTACATATGTTGATATTTGAAAAGTTTTCTTAGATCTCTAAGGTATTTTTCATCTTATTATACTCTTAATTATACATTTGATTTCCTTTGTGCGACTTCTTTCAATAGTCTCTCAAATTATTTCTAAGACACACATTTGTTAACTTTTTAATGTTTTTATTTATTGTTTATTTTCATCATGTAGAATCATATTTCGATATATTCTATTTAATTATTTTTTATTTTCTAACTCATTATCAATCATATTATAATTTTTTCACTTTAATTGTATAAATAACTTTTATTTACTACAATATAAAAATTTAATGTAATTGCCATGAATATTTTTTTGTCACTATCCAACATATATTGGAGTTCAAAAGATACAAAATCTATGTCAAAATTATATTATTATGTTTATTATTTTATTTTTTTGTCATTTTGATCAAGTGATGCATTATAACTTTTATTAGTATATAAAAAAAGATTCATTATAATTTAAAAAATTGAAGTAAACAAATATTTAAAATATATTTTAATTTGAATATTTGTTTTCCTTTTATATATTTTTTTAATTTTTTTTTTTAATTTTATCAACTAAGTTTCATTAATGTTTGTAGTTTGCAAATTTGATAAATATTTTGGTTCTCATGAAATTTTATTTGGTATTCTAATCTAAAATGTAAACAATTATA
This sequence comes from Vigna unguiculata, assembly GCF_037176805.1. NCBI lineage: Eukaryota > Viridiplantae > Streptophyta > Magnoliopsida > Fabales > Fabaceae > Vigna > Vigna unguiculata. The sequence goes on from NC_140797.1 coordinate 31,480,052, forward strand.
ATTTATTTCAAATTCTAATGTCAAAATTTTATTATTATGTTTATTATTTGTTCTTTGTGTCATTTTGATCAAGTGATGTATTATAAATTTTATTAGTGTATAAAAAAGAGATTCATTAGAATTTAAAAAATTGAAGTAAACAAATATTTGATAATATTATGTTTTCTTTACCGTAATTTTTTTTCTTACAAAAGTTAATATTGAAGTAGTTAGAAAACGGGTACGCGTATGGGTACGAGATTATACCGTTACCTAGTGGGGATAGGGATGAGATAAAAGTTTGATACCCGTTGGATTTGAGTGTGGGGATGGGGATGAATTTTTTTTACGGGAATAGATATGCGATAGCGAAATTCGTCCCCGTTCCGCCCCATTGCCATCCCTACCAACAACAACACTATTAATTTTTTTTACAATTTTAAACTTTTTTATTATAATTATTTATTATTTCTAATTATATAGGTTCACAATTTGATATTTTTAAATACTATAATATTGTTCAATAATATTTGAATAGTTTGAATGATTAATTTATTTGTTTATCAAGTTATATATGTTGATACTTTAATCTTAACTACTATCTTTATAATAATATTTCGAGAACTAGGTAAACACTTTGATTCTAGTATTATAAAAAATAATTTGAGTTAATTCACTTTTATTGTAATGAAATAAATATTTAAAAAAAAAATATTCGTAAATGAGTTGTAAAATTTTTGACTAAAAAAAGTGAATTTGGTTGAATTAGTCCATTTTTAACTCAACTTGTAATGAGTCGTGTGATCCAAGTTAACTCCTTTTGACACTCTTACTCTTACTTTTCTTCTTTTGTGTTTGTTAGTTTTTTTTTTTTCGATCATCATATACTAATATACATTTGTTTTTTATTTTCGTTATTTTTATTCAATTTGGTCCTTATTTTTATTTTGTGTTTAATTAGGTCATCATTTTCGTCAAATTTTGGTGAATTTGGTCCTTTTTACTAATGGTGTTTAAATACTTAACGTTTCTGAACAGTACATGCCATGTGTTGACTCCGGATTTTTAGAATTCTTTTTTATTTTTTTAAATTGTCCACGTATCAAGTCATAATTATGTCACGTGTCAATATCAGTGTCACATGTCAGGTTGTGATTGTGTTATCTTTTTTTTTTCAATTTAGTCCCTATATTTGTTATTGTTCATTTTGGTCCCAATTTTTATTAAAATAAATCAATTTTGTCCCTTTTAAATTGATGCTAAATTTAATATTTTTTATAAAAATTATACAAATATTTTTTCCAAAATTCACATTTTTATTAATTATTTTTTAAATTTAACTATAAATTATTAAATTTAGTTATAAATTCAATAAAATGATTATATTTAATTGATAAATAGAATACAATTATTTAAAATATTATTAGAATATAATTATTAATTTTATTTTCTAATATTTATATTTTAAAATACTCATACTTTTAAAAATAATATTTAAAAATATTTTAAATATTTGAAATATTTTAGAAAATTAAACTAATATTTATAAAATTAACATTTAAATATAAAATAGTTTAAATTTTAGTATCTAAAATTCAGTAAAAATATTAAATATTTTAGATTTAAATGTCAATTTTTATAAATGTTAATATATATTTTTAAAATATTTAATAATTTTATTTTAATAATATCTTAAATAATTATATTCTATTTAACCATTGAATTTAAGAATTATATTTAATTTATAATTAAATAAAATAATTTATAATTAAAATTCAAAAATAACTAGTAATAATGTTAATTTTCAAAAATAAATAAAAAATATTTATAAAAAATTAAATTTGGTCTCAAATTAAAAGGGAAAAAATATTTCATTTTAATAAAAATTGAGACTAAATTAAAAAAATAATGAATATAAGAACTGAATTGAACAAAAATAACGAATATCAAGACTAAATTGAACAATAAAAAATAATACAACCACAAATTGACACATGAGACTGACATCGAGACGTGAACTTTTTTTTTAAAATTAAAAAAATTAAAAATTAAAAATTAAAAATAAAAATTAATTTTAAAATTTTTTAAAAAAGTAAAAAAAAAACAAGAGCTGACATGTGGCATGAAATTTTCTGAAGTTAAAATAATTAAAAAAATTAAAATTAAAATTAAAAAAATTGAAAAAGAAAATTAAAAAAATAGGAGGTGACACATGATATGTACTGTTAAAAAACGTTCACTATTTAAATCCAGTTAGTGAAAATGATCAAATTGACAAAAAATTGACGAAAATGAAAACCTAATTAAACGCAAAACAAAAATGAAAACCATTGAATAAAAACAATGAAAATAGAGAACAAATGTATATTTAAGCCTAATTATAATTCATTATTTTGAAATATTTCATGACTATATTAAGATTTTTTTTTGGATTTAAATGTAAGGCACTATATTATATATATATATATATATATATATATATATATATATATATATATATATATAAATTTAATTTTGTTTACCATTAAAAAATAATCTAAAATATTTAGATATTTTGGGCAGTCATAAAAATGATTGTAGTAGAAATAAATTATTCATCCATATGCTCTTCATGTAATAAGTCACAACAAAGTTAAAAAATTTTAAAGTAAAATTTAAAATGGTAGTTATTCCACATTTAGTGCATACTTATTTTAAATTTATTTTATTATTTAACTGAAAATTTAATTCAAAATAAACTGAACTTCTACCATTAATGTACACTTAAGTTTTCAGTTAAATAACGTCATAAATAATTACTCATAACTAAAACGTTTAAATAATTATCTCCTGTTATACCTTTTAACTGTGAGAAAGTAATGAGTATTTTAAATTTAATTTAACTGATTATTAGATTACAATCATTTGTCTCTAAGAATGACATGTTAAACGAGACTTTATTAAGCTTCTGTTTTTAATGATTAGGTATGAAAAAATATATGTATATGTAAACGAGTAGGAGTGTTTAATTACCTTTCATGTGATAGGTATGAGTTTCATGTTTTTGGACATCTCATGCCCATTAACAACTAATATATGAAACTGAAATTATATTATAAAAGATTAAATTGTAATTTTTTCATGGTTTTGCTAACTAGTATTGTTAGACACTAATTAAAGATAATTAATATGTATTAAATTATATATAAATACATAATTAATTATGATATTAAATTAAATATGACTTAATAATTATTGGTATAATTTTTTTTATTTAAAAAACAAAAGTATCTATAATTATTGTACAAGTATATTTAACATTTTATTTAATGTTCATCAAATAAAAATTAAAAATTAAAAATAATTAAATAATAAAATAATTATATTTTAATATTGTTAAAAATTAAATATAATTAAACATTTTAAATTAAGAGAAAAACAAGAAAAAAAATTAAACATCTAAAAGTTTAAAAAAATTAAATTAGTAGAGATATTTTTTTCTTTCTAATAAAGACCTTAAAACTTTTAAAATCTTTCATTTGTATTAAAATGTTATTGTCTAAAAATTTTAAAAGGTAATTTTATTTTTATAAATTTTTTTATGAAGCCACGTTGATTATTCTTTGACCAATGTTTTTAACGTATTGGTTAGCATTCTTGTTTTTTTATCATAGTACACCTTATTTACATTTAATTTTAAAAGGACCACATTTATATTAAAATTTATTAAATTTTTTAATTGGAATTGTATTTTTTCATGAATATTGAATAAATAATGAGATATTTTTTAGGTGAGAAGACTAACGCTATCCATACCACATACCAATCATTGTCATCCTACTAAAGATATATTTTGTTATAAAATTTGTTTAATAAATATTAAATAAATAGTTGATTTAGTATAATAAATATTGAGATGTTTTATTTTGATGTAATAAAATAAAATTACAATCTTATTATAAAAGCCCTAATTTTATTAATTTTGTACCAATTTTGTTAATAATTAAAATAACTAAACATCTTTAATGATAATCAAGTGTATTTATTACATAAAAAATTAATTTTGTAAGAAGATCAATTAATTAACTATTTGATGTTTATTTAATATTAATTATATATTGACGTCAGTTTTCTTTTTAATAAATGCATTAACAATCACTACAAATTAAACATGTCTTTTATAGTAATTATTAATAGAATTCAGACACAATCAGAATTATATAATTAAGAATGTAATTTTGTTTGAAATATATTAATTTTTTACCTTAATAAATGAAGTATTTACCCAAATGTTTTATATAATTATTGATATATTCAGCTATATATATTGTAGGAGAGAGATAAAAAGTAAAAAATAAAATAAAAATCTAAATTTCAAAGGTGGGGTAACAAGTTCCAACAACCTTCAACAGCCTATGGTAGAGACGGCGTTGAAGTCAAACAAACCCTTCTCTCTGTTACAAATTCCAGGTCTTCTTTCTTTTTCCCTTACCTTCTACTCATTAATCATTATATATATACATTTCTCTCTCTTTTGCATAAGTTCTAGAAAGATCCATTCCAATCCCAAATGGACGGTGCGCCACCATCCGCCGCTGCCGCCGCCGCCGCAGGAGGACCGGCGCCGTTTCTTCTGAAGACCTACGACATGGTGGACGATCCCTCCACTAACGACATCGTTTCGTGGAGCTCATGCAACGCCAGCTTCGTCGTGTGGAATCCGCCGGAGTTCGCTCGCCTTCTTCTCCCGACCTATTTCAAGCACAACAACTTTTCCAGCTTCATCCGCCAGCTCAATACCTACGTGAGTTTCTTCGATTTCTGCTGCTGCCTCTGTTTTTTTCTTCCGATTGATCATGCGCTTGCTTTGTTTTTATCTTGATTGTAATTCCTTTTTTATCACTGCTTCTAGTTTAATTGTTTGATGCATTTAATGTTTGCTCAATTTGATTGTCCCCTTGTTAAAACTTATAGCCTGATTTGACGAATTGTTTTAGTCGTTGCTGTTGGATATTAGCGCTGTGCTGAATTGGAATGTTGCTTGTTTATTGTGAATGATGATGATGTGAGATTGAGAAAATGTATTGTAAGATAGAGAGAGCTTCAATTTGGATCCGATCGAGCCTATCTGGAGATGTAAGTCGAAGGAATGTTATATGCTCCTACTGAATGAGATATAAAATGCATTTAGTACTTGCCATGTAAAGCATGTACGAGGATATTGTTGGAGGGTTAGAATTGTTCACAAGTTATTTAGGGTTAGAGACTGTAAAGCTTGAAAGACAGGGAAAGGTGTAGGATAGCTTTTTCTTTTCTGGTGTGAATTGTGGTATAGGGCACAGCATTCATTCAGGAAGGTGATAAAAAGAATCTTCTTCAGTACCTTGGGGTATCCCTTGCTCAAATAACTGCCAGAAAACTTAGGCCCTCTGCAGGAGGTATAAAACGGTTTCAATATATATACTATTTTCCCTTGTTTCTTCAAAAAAGAATTTAATACCACCTAAGTTTCAGTAGCATGATTGGTTTGACAGTTTCCATGTATTGTCTTTTCAGAGTTTTAGGAGTTTTGTAAACCATTGGGAGTTTGAGTATTGTGTGAATTGTGATAAAAATATTTCAGTTGAATTACTTATCATCAAATAACTAAAAAAATCATGTTAGAGCAAGTTTGGTTGTTTTCGTGAAGAGGACATGTTACGCATGCTACCTTTAAATTCTCTTCCTCCCTCATAAATGCTCTTTATCCAGAAAAGGATGTCTAACGGAAGTTCATATCAGTTCAATATGACTACAATAATAAGAAATATAAAACGTTTTTGAAAAAATATATATGCTTTTCTTTTGGTCCTCCAAAACTGAATTTAGTAAACCAACTTTCAAGTTTCCATATCTTGTTTTTACAGAGTGATATTTGTTAATGTTATATGTTCTGGAAACCATTGGAAATTTCAGGGCAACGACTATTTTGTGAATTGTGGTAAAAATATATGATCTGTTTCAGTGGAATTACTTATCATCAGATAGCCAAACTTGAAAAATTCATTCTTGAGCATGTTTGGTTGTTTTCACGTAGAGGATATATTACACTACCTCTGAACTTTCTTCCTCTGTCATAAGTGTTGTTCATCCCGAAAAAGATGGGTGATGGAGATGCATATCAGTTCAAAGAAGTTTATATAATAGAAAATTATAAAGATGTTTCAAAACATATATATATATATATATATATATATATATATATATATATACTTTTCTGTTGGTTCTCCAAAGATGAATTTAATATCAGCCAAGTTTCATGGGTCACTGGATTGGTTTGTCAGTTTTCCTATGTTGCTTTCCCGAGTGATTATGTTATATGTTTCGGGAACCATTGGGAATTTGTGCTTTCAGAGTGATTATGTTATATGTTTCGGGAGCCATGCTATAAATCATCATTTCCATACAAGCTCATGCTACCATGAAGCTACTGCTTACTTGTTTAGCTACTATTTTTGTGCTTGTAGTTGAATGAATTAGTTTCTTTATGGATAGACTCACAAAGGGACACTTGGTCGTTAGTTTTCTGTCTTCGGGAATACTGTGGCGCCCTTCTAAAAGGCTCTATTTTTCATTCTGTTAGCTATGACGATTTTGTAAGTTCATTCAGGTTCCATTTTTTAAGAGATCCATGATATTCTGTGGCTCTGTGCTATTATGGACAGTACTCAATTTCAACTTTGAATGTAATCAAACTCTAGAAAGTGTTACTTTCTCTTGCTAGAATTGCTTTTTGTTTCCTAAATCCCTATTTTGTGTGAAGCTAGTAGTACCTGTGTTACCGTGCTTGATTTTTTCTATTGGTTGCCTTGGGGATGTAGTCCTCAGAAATTTTCCATGTATTGTTCACCCTAACCATAATTTCGGTTCTTTAATACTACTTTCCCTTTATGTTCTAAGCAACTCAAATACTTCGTATTTAGAGGTTTTCTTTTTTGTAAAGATTATCATTTAAGGATTTAACAATAAATTATTCAAAGAAAATTTTAGATCTTATTGCTAGGACAATAAATTATTGTTTATGTGCATTTATTTTTCTTAATATATAATATGTTTCCTAGCTTTTAAAAAACCATTTTTTGGTTATTTTTGTTTGGTTTATTGACACTGCTCTGTAATCAGGGTTTCCGAAAAATACACCCAGAGCGCTGGGAATTTGCTAATGATGAGTTTGTGAAAGATCAGAAGCATCTCCTTAAGAATATACATCGCAGGAAACCTATCCACAGTCATAGTCATCCTCCGGGTTCTATTGTAGATCCAGAAAGAGCAGCATTTGAGGAGGAAATTGACAAACTTTCCCGTGAGAAAACTTCTCTTGAATCCAATATTCATAACTTCAAACAACATCAGTCAACAGCAAAGCTTCAACTAGAAGATTTTCTGCAGCGGTTAGATGCTACTGAAAAGAGGCAAAAACAATTGCTGAACTTCTTTGAGAAGGCTCTTCAGAATCCTAGTTTTGTTGAACATCTTTCACGCAAAATTGAATCCATGGATTTATCGGCATATAATAAGAAGAGGCGATTGCCTCAAGCTGATCATGTTCAACCTGTTGCAGAAAGCAGCTTCGTGGACAGTCACAACAATTTTAGAATGGAATTTGGAAATATTTTCCATCAGGATTTCTCGAATAAACTCAGACTGGAATTGTCACCCGCTGTGTCAGATATGAACTTGGTATCACGTAGCACACAGAGTTCAAATGAAGATGGGGAAAGTCCACAGAAAAAACTATCTGAAGTAGAACCAAAAGGAGTGCAGACAAGAACATCTCTTACATTTGCACCTGAAACATTAGAACTTGCGGATACGGGGGCTTCTTTTACTTTTAAGATGGATACATGTTTGCCGCGAAAAGCATCAACTGCTGAGAACTCAAAACTGATCTCTTTGGAGCCAAGTGGTGAAGAAGGTGATAGTTGCCAATTAAATTTAACCCTGGCATCTTGTCCAGTGCAAGTAAACAGAAATTCATACTCAGCCAGATCGCCCCAAATTGACTGTCAAGAAATTGGCAAATTAGCAGAATCGAGATTTTTTGCCAGTGTCAAAGAATCTGAAAGTGGTGTTTCCTCAAACCAGAATCTAGCTGCTGAGGCCACCAATTTAGCTTCACCACAGGAGGCTCCAAGTAACAACCAAGTTAATCCAGCTCCTCCAGACAGGGTTAATGATGTTTTCTGGGAACAGTTTCTTACCGAAAGGCCAGGCTGTTCTGACAATAATGAAGAGGCAATATCCAACTACCGAGCAAACCCATATGATGAACAAGACGAAGGACGGTCAGTTCACGGAATATCTAGAAACATTAAGAACATGGATCAACTCACTCTTTGAGTTCATCATGCTGTCTATTATATTATTGTTATATGAAATTTTCATGACTGATATACAACATTTTTCAAAATTTACTGTTGACAACAAATTGTGTCGCAAAAGGCTGAAACTATACTCTCTGGCTTGCTACCTGATGGATACAAATGTTAATTAACTGTTTGGCTATGTTGTATATTTTCAAGTCATGATTAGCTTTCAAACGTACTACTGCAAACTCAGCTCTTGATTTTTGACTTTTTCGTGGTTGAGTAGATCGAGTTTTCATTACCTAATGAAAGTTATGATAAAACTTATTTATTTAGAAACTGCAATTGATATAATTGAGAAAGGTGTTTTTTAAACTGCTCAGGTACACTTGAATTATTTGGTTGAGGACAAAAGTTGTTTTAATTAAAGGAAAAGCAAATTGATGGTTATTTGTTTAGTTTAGAAACAAATTCAATTTAAAGATAATTTATATTTCTTTATACATGCCTTCTTGATGCAAAATTAACGTTTTGGCCTTAAATCTAAAGTTGGTTTTTATTTCGCCCTTAAAGTATGGTTTTAGTTCTTCATTTTCTAGTAAAATTTGTTTTCATCCTTTAACTTCTAAAAATATTACTTTTGTTTAAAATATTTGGATTGATAATATTCTTTTTAAACAGTGATCGATTTAAGGGTTTGTTGGTTCTCGGTGGTGAAAATATTTTAGGTTTTGGTTTAAGGTTTTTGAAGGCTAAGGTCTTGATGCATGGAGATTTAGGCTTTTGAAGGTTAAGTTTTCGATGCATTGAGATTTTGATGAAGGGTGAAAGGAAGGTTGAGATCTTTTGTCTTTAGGTGGGGACTTCGGTTCTTTTGGTAAGACTTTTTGTATAGTCTCTCAATTGATTGGTATTAATAAATGTTATATTCGAAACATCTTTTTGAACATATTAATTTTAATGTACTTAGCTTTGGAGCATTGAACAAGATTTTCTAACAAACAATTGCACTTGAATTCAGTGTATTGGATTCAGTATATTGGAGTGTTGTTTCAAAGTTAGAGTAACGTTAGACATAAATGACCGGGTCTCAAACAACTTTGGAATTTGGATGATCCTTACACTAATTATTTGATGCTAATAAATACGATTAAATTATAAATTCAGATGTATTCAAGTTATAACATATATAAAGGATTTTTCAATTCAATTAAGTACAACTAAAACTTTGCGTTATTTGAAGTTTTACGCTCTAAAATAGTAAACTTTCTATTGTCCATACCAACAGGTTAAAACCTCCTAACATTAAATATTAATTATAAATATTTCATTCAACCTTATATAAATTATGCTTTATTAAATTTTTTGCTTGAAGGGTCGATTTTGCTAGAAAGCATGCTTTTGTGCGTAAGGTGTGTATCTGGAGGTCCGAGTCTCTACTAAGGTTTGTGTGTATTTGGACGTGAGAGTCTCTACCGAGATTTTTTTACGTCGTTCTTTTCTGAATATTAAAAATGTACTATTTTGTTACTTAAATTTTTTTTAAATATATTTTAGAGTTGAATATGATTTTAGTCACTTAATTTCTAGTAAAAATTAGAAGTAGCCTTTCTTTCAAACTTTGGACCAATTTAGTCCTCCATCTTTAGAAATGTATGGATTTAGTCCTTCATCCTCTTATCATCTTCCTTGTGTCTATCTGATCGTCCGAAGAGTCCCCCACGTGTACATTGCTTGTCATCATTGGCGAATCTTGACAAATAATAATGGAGGAGTCAAAATAACATATTCAAAAGTTATAAAGTTGTATTCTCATATTTGAGAATGCTTTCATGTATGGCGTTCCTAATATTTAATATCAAACTTATCACCTCTTATGCTTTTAACCATACGAAATGACTTTTCTAATTGAATAATTGGATTACTAGTATGATGTTGATTAAACAAAAATGTTGAATTTATTTTGTTTTCATGTTCATGTAGCTTCCCTTTTATTACTTTTAAAAAATAAATATATTCTTTTTATTTTTCATTAATGTACCTTTTTTTTTTAATTTAAAATTCAAAAATAGTTTACCATAATCTAATAAAAAATTCAAAGACATAATTGCTAAAAAAAACTATGATATAATCAAGTTACAGTTGAAAACTGATTTAAAAAAAACAAATATTACTTACTATTTCTTCTATATTAATAAAAAATCAACATACAAAGGCTCATGAGATATAATGTTAATTATTCAACTAATATTTCACAATCAAGTGAGACTAAAAAAAGTTTTTCTTTCTTCAAAAATGGGAGAAAACATAAAATATGAAAGTAAAAATAATGAGTTTATGTTTAACTTCTTTTTTTCTTAAAAACAAAAAACTAGAAAATAGGTAAAACTAAGAAATAAGTATAATATGTAAAAAAATAAAAAGATAATATGAAAGAAAAATCTTAATACATATTTTTATTTTTTATATTTGATTTTATATTTTATTATTATTTATTATTAAAAGTTGTACTTTATAAAAAAAATAAAAAAAAATACTTAATTTAATTTCTATTAATTTTCCATAAATATTGCATATAATTTTAAAATTTTAAAAAATTCTAAAATTTAATATATAAATTATTATTTTTTAAATTGGGGGGCCATGGCCTCATCCTGTTATACAAAATTATTGACTTGTTAATGCTAATCACAACATTAGTTAATTCACTTTGACAGTGTTCGGCGTGGCTTACCAGATGACTTCGCGCCTAATTTGCATAAGAGGACACTAGGATGGAATCTTGGGGACAGTTCAACTGTTGGCACTACGAAGGGAATCTGACCAACGACTGATTGATGTTTCACATATATTCATAAATAGACCCTGGGGTGGAATCCAGGGCGTTGTCCAACTGTTGGCACTGGATAAGAACCCGATTGAAACTCACTCAATTTTGATCGTACGACCCTAAATCTATGAGGTAATCTCTCTCTTTATGGTTGACCGACCGATTATGGTCGACCAAGCCAAACAATACAAAATACTTTGCTTACTTTTCTTAGCATAAGTCATCGAAGACAAAATGTCTTTCATATGGTAATTTATACGTTATAGAGTATAAGAAAAACAAAATTAGTTATTCTTTTCAATTAATTACAATCACACTATATGAATAATTACACATTATGTCCACTAATAAAAGTTATAAATATTTGAATGTCTAGAAAAAACTAGTATTAAGTTCATACTAATATATGTCACAATACCTAATTTACTTGATAATATGTCAACTCTATAATCCAATAGCCTCGTGAGACAAGAAGGAACAAAGATTTGAGGGTTGTTGAATCAGTGACTCGCAAGAGCAACACCATCACCTTGAGAACCTGCTCCAACTCAAGATATCACAAGGGAGAAGTCTCGTTGGTGGTCGATCGTCCCTTTTTAAAGCTATCTATTTGCAACTTCTACACCACTTTCTCTTAAACAGGGTAGAAGTGTCTCTTTGTAGAGAGAAAGAAAGTGCACAAATGATGCAACATTTTGTTATCAAAATGTTATAAATTATGGGTCATATATATATATATATATATATATATATATATATATATATATATATATATATATATATATAATTTAAATGTCTTAGTAGTGTTATCTATTAGTTAAAATTATAAAGTGGTTTGTTAATTGACCAAGGACATAATTGTCATGAAAGGTTATTCTGTAATTGTTAAAGAATCATAATTTCTCTACTCGAAAAATATACGACTATAGCGAAAAGAAAATAGATCACGTTTAGTGGACATTTCAAATGTTGGTTTTGGATAAGAAATCTTATTATTTAAAAAAAAAATACTTTTATGCTAATTTTTTAAGTTTTTAAATAACACATTTAGAAAATATTTTTAATTTATAAAATTTTAATTTTTTTATTTAGATATACCAAATACAAAATTATTACATATAATATGTCAACTCATGTAATGAATGAGGAGTATAAGTCCATGCATGACAACAAGGTTTGGAAACTTGTCCCATTACTAGGAGGTGTGAAACCTATTGGTTGCAAAGGAATATTTAAGACTAAGCGGGTTTCCAAAGAAAATGTGGAAATGTATAAGGTTTGTCTTATAGCTAAAGGTTATACCCAAAAGAAAGGCATTGACTTTAAAAAGACTTTCTATCCAATTTCATCAAAAATACTCTTTTAGGACAATCATCACTTCAAGAAAACTCTTAAATAATAATCAATTTTAGTGACCAAGAATTGTTAGTCACTAAAAGTGAAAAATTTAGATACCAATTTACAAAATTAAAAACTATTGGTTACTAAAATAACCACTATTATGAATAAAAAATTATAATTGGTCACTAAATTGGTCTTTAAGATTTGCTACCAAGATTTTGGCTACCAAAAGAATAAGTTTCTAAATTGGTCACTAAAAATTTACCAAGGTTTTGGCTACAAAAAAATGAGTTTCTAAATTAGTCTCTAATTAATTAGTGACCAATTATAATGTTTTATTCATAATAGTGACTATTTTAGTAACTAATAATTTTATAAACTAGTATTTAAATTGGTCACTATAGTGACTAATTATTTTTTGTTTCTAAAATTAGTTTCTAATTGAGGATTTTCTTGTAGTGCACGAGGTAATGTGAAAAGGTATAAGGCTCGTCTTATGGATAATGGTTATACCCAAAATGAAGGGTTTGACTTTAGAGATACTTTCTCTCTACTTTCATCGAAAGACTCTTTTAAGAGAACTGTGACTCTTGTTATACATTATGATTTAGAGCTTCATCAAATAGATGTCAAGACGACATTTCTCAATGACAACATTGATGAAACACTCTATATATGGTGCAACTAGAAAAATTTGTGTAAGGAGACCTAAAGAATAAAGTTTTTGACAAAATCCTTTTTCAGGCTAAAACATGAGTCTCGTTAAAGGTACTACAAATTTGATCAAATAATTCTCTCTTTTACTAACATTGTAATTAGGAAAGATATAGGTGCAATTGTGTGGATGCATTGCCCCTAGGGGGAGTTCTTGATTGGCAAATCAAGTTCTTGGGTTTTAGGGTCTAGAATTATATAGGTGTGCTTGTAATTCTTGGATCCTATCTGTGTTAGTGGAATCCTCCTAAGTGAGTTACTTAGGAGAAGACTGGATGTAGATTCATCTTGAATCAAACCAGTATAAATTGTTGTGTTTTGTCTCTTTCTCTTCTCTCATAATCTTTCTTGATTAAATTAAAACAGTCCATTAACCCAGAACTGTGAAATTGATTAATTGAGCTTTAAAACCTAAAGATTTATTCAAGATTCATCTTAAACCAGATAAAGCTTATTAATCAATTCAGATCCCTTTGTGGTTAAGATAATTAGATAGATTTGTTTATAACAATTGGCACCAGACCTGGTTAATCGCACGCTAATCGATTAGAAAGATCCTGTTATGTCTAATACATCTCAAATCTTTGCTGAAGGGGCATCCATTAACAGGCCCCCTCTGTTTGCTGGGGAAAATTATCCTTTTTGGAAAATTCAAATGAAAATCTTTCTTAAATCAGTAGACAAAGGGGTATGGGATGCAGTGGTAAATGGACCTTTTAAACCAATTAAAATAGTGGATGGAGAGACTTTTCCTAAAGAATTCTCACAATGGACCCCTGATGAGAATAAGAGGGCACATTATGATGTTAGAGCCAAGAATATTATATCTTCTGCACTAACATTGGATGAATTTTACAGGGTCTCTGTGTGTGAATCAACCAAAGAGATGTGGGATGTTTTGGAAGTCACCCATGAGGGCACAGATGAGGTTAAAAGAGCTAGGAAAAATACTCTTATTCAAGAGTATGAAATGTTCAGAATGAAGACTGGGGAAAGCATATGTGATGTACAAAAGAGATTTACACATATAGTAAATCACCTCCTAGCTCTTGGCAAGATCTTTGATAAGGAAGAGCTCAACATCAAGATCTTGAAGAGTTTAAACAGGACATGACAACCCAAAGTTACTACTATTTCAGAATCCAAAGACCTCACTAGCATGAACATAGCCACACTCTTTGGGAAGCTGAGAGAACACGAACTAGAACTTGGAAGACTCAAGGCAGAAGAGGATGGAGAAAAAAGGCACACAATAGCCTTGAAGAGTGCTGTAAAATCTGCAGCAAAGCAGAAGAAGGCAGACTCTGCAGATGACTCCAATGATGGAAACTCTGACAGTGAAGCCTTCAACTTAATGGTGAAAAATTTCTCAAAATTTTCGAAGTATAAGAATAAAACTAATAACTAGGGATGTCAAAAAAATCCGTACCCGCGGGTATCCGCGGATAAAACCCGCAACGGGTAGGAAATGGATATTAAAAATGGATACCCACTACCCGCGGGTATGGGTATTTTTGATACCCGCATGTTAACGGGGCGGGTACGGGTATCATAGTATCCGTACCCGTGGATACCCGTACCCGCTAAACTTTACCTTATATATATATATATATATATATATATATATATATATATATATATATTAGTAAACAACATTATGAGTCTCCATCCAATAATGGTGGTCAGATTCTTACCCTACAAATGAGTAAATTACTTCCATATACTGTGGAGGTATTGATGTGTCTCTAAGACTGGCTATGGACCAACATGGAAGGTAATGAAATTAACACTTTTACTTAGATATTTTAATTAAGTGATTGTAAGAAATTTTTACTGAACGTCTTATGTTTTAAGGCTCTTCTAGATTAAAATTGGACAACATGAAACTTTATACAATGTTGCAAGAGGTGGACATTGATGAAGTTAGTAATTTCTTTAATATTTTATTCAAAAATAAACTACAATATAAATTGGTAATGATTTTTTATTTGTTTGTTTTTCAAGAATCAACCGGAGAAAGGGGACTTGTTGATCTAAGCACTAATTATGATTAAATATTTATTTTTTAAAATATTTTTGTAAATACCCGCAGATACCCGTGGATACCCGCGGATATGAAAAAAATAGACGGGTACCCGCATAACGGATACCTGACGGATATGGGTACGGGTACGGGGCAAATATTTATCCAGCAGGTAGGGTACGGGGGAGCTACTACCCGTACCCTACCCGCCCCGTTGACATCCCTACTAATAACAGTCATGTAGGAAACAAGAAGCAGTCCAGATCTGGAACTCAAACCTACTATGAGTGTGGTAAGACAGGACACATCAAGACAGATTGCCCTATGCTGAAGATGAAGCAAAAACTGGAGGAGAGAAGTGAGGCAGAGAAGCATCTGAAGAAAAAGAAAGCCTACATTGCCTGGGAAGAAAATGATTCCAACACATCCAGTGAATCTAATGACAACACTGAAGAGGAAAACAATCTGTGTCTGATGGCTAAAGCAGAAGCATCCATTAAAGCAGAATCATCCAAAAACAGTGTGAGTAGTTTCACATATGAACATGAGGAAAATGACTACTATGAATTGCTTGATGCTTTTAATGAACTGCATAAGGAAGCTACAAAACTACAAAAGTCAAATAGCAAACGTAAAGGAAAGATTAAGTGGCTGAAGGGTAGGATAAAACAGTTAGAAGAGGAAAATGAAGAGCTAACAACTTGCTTGGAAAAATTAGAAAAATCTGAAAAACACTCCAGGTCCATATGTAAATACTGTCCAGGACAGCTAGAAAAGATAGAGTATTTAATGAAAACCCTATCAAAATTCACCATAGAAAGATCCAACCTAGATGTTGTTCTAGGATCCCATAAGAGTGTACTGAATAAAGAGGGAATTGGTTACAGTGGCAACCCTAATCGATTATCGAGTAGAAACTTCCTCAACATCAGTAAACCATCCTTCATTGTCTGCACCTATTGTTCTGAACCTGGCCACTTTTCTACTTCTTGTTACTTTAAAAACAGTGGGGTTCCTAAAGGAAAATTCAAATGGGTGCCCAAAAGCACTGCAACACAATCTAACACAAGAGGACCCAAGTTTGTCTGGGTACCTGCTTCATCAAAATAATCTATTTTGTAGGAAAATGCTGAAGCTAAGGAGTCAATGTGGTATCTGGACAGTGGTTGTTCTAGGCACATGACAGGTGATAACATGAAATTCAGCAAAATTTCACACAAAGTAAGTGGACATGTCACATATGGTGACAACAACAGAGGTAAAATTCTTGGTTCTGGTAAGGTAAGGTCATCATCAGCTGTGGAAATTAAGGATGTCCTATTAGTTGATGGACTCAAGCATAATTTACTTAGTATTAGCCAACTATGTGACAAGAATCTGAAAGTAACCTTTGAAGCTAATCACTGTTTAATTTTTCATGCATCCACAAATGAACTGGTGTTTGTTGGAAAAAGAATCCAGAACATATATATGGTGGACTTTGAAAACACTTCATTTGATTCAATTGCTTGCCGATTTGCTAAAAATGATGAACCTTGGATTTGACATAAAAGACTTGCACACATACATATGGGTCACCTAAATAAGCTTGTGTCAAAGCATCTAGTCACTGGTTTGCCTGATATAAAATTTAAAGTAGATAAGTTGTGTGATGCATGCCAAAAGGGTAAACAAGCAAAGACATCTTTCAAGTCAAAACAACATATTTCCACTTCTAATCTATTAGAACTGATACATATGGATCTGTTTGGGCCATCCAGAACCAGGAGCTTAGGAGGAAATTATTATGCACTTGTACTTGTGGATGACTATTCTTGTTTTACTTGGACCTTCTTTATCTCATCTAAGAGTGACACCTTCTCAGTTTTTAGGAAATTTGCCAAAATTGTTGAAAATGAGAAAGATTTGAAATTCAAATCCATTCGAAGTGATCATGGGGGTGAGTTTCAAAATGAATCTTTTGAAAAGTTTTGTGAACATCATGGTATCTCACATAATTTCTCAGCCCCTAGAACGCCACAACAGAATGGTGTGGTTGAGAGAAAAAATCAATCTTTGGAAGAGTTGGCAAGAACAATGCTCAATGACAACTCTTTACCAAAATACTTTTGGGCAGATGTTGTAAGTACAACTTGCCATGTGCTGAACAGGGTTTTAATTAGACATGTTTTGAAACTTACACCATATGAGATCTTTAAAGGTAGAAAACCAAACGTATCCTATTTCAAAGCCTTTGGTTGCAAGTGTTTCTTACTAAATAATGGTAAATCCAATCTTGCCAAGTTTGATCCTAAAGTTGATGAAGGCATCTTCTTAGGTTACTCCTCCTCTAGTAAAGCCTATCGAGTCTATAACAAATGAACATTAACTATAGGGGAATCCATTCATGTTGCATTTGATGAGAATGTTGATAATCATAATGCTAATTCCTCTGGTCCAAGAAATAATGCAAAATTAAATGACACAGGTGCAGATTTGACACAACCTGAACCTGTAGTAACAGCAGATTCATCACCTGGAGTAGCTGAGAATTTGACCTCTGCTGCAAATTTGCTCGCTGACTGGATATTGCCTAAAATGATGTCCCTTGACAACATCATAGGGGATATTTCTAAAGGTATTTCCACCCGCAGGCAGCTAGGCCAGTTTTGTTTAAATGTAGCTTTTGTTTCTCAACTTGAGCCAAAATCAGTGAGTGACGCTCTCAAGAATGAACACTGGTTTCTAGCAATGCAGGACGAACTGAATCAATTCAAGAGAAATAATGTATGGGATCTTGTTCCAAGGACTAAATCTCAGCAAATAATAGGCACGAAGTGGGTTTTTCGCAACAAGCTGGATGATTCTGGTATGATCAACAAGAATAAAGCTAGATTGGTAGCCAAAGGGTACTGTCAAGAAGAAGGGATTGATTATGATGAGACCTATGCTCCTGTAGCACGACTTGAGGCAATCTGAATCCTCCTTGCCATTTCATCCCTACTACAATTCAAGCTCTTCCAAATGGATGTGAAGAGTGCCTTCTTAAATGGCTTTATCAAGGAAGAGGCCTATGTGGCACAGCCCCCTGGATTCATAGATTATGAGTTTCTAGATCATGTGTATAAGCTAAAAAAGGCACTCTATGGACTTAAGCAAGCACCTCGCTCATGGTATGAAAGGGTAAGTGAATTCTTGATTCAAAACGAATTTCGAAGAGGGAAAGTGGACTCTACACTCTTCATTAAGAAAGCTAAAGATGATCTACTATTTGTTCAAATCTGCGTGGATGACATCATTTTTGGTTCAACAAATACTCTTCTATGCAAAGAATTCTCCAAAAACATGCAAGATGAGTTTGAAATGTCCATGATGGGGGAGCTGCACTTCTTTTTAGGGCTTCAAATTAAACAAGGACAACATGGACTCTTTATCCATCAATCTAAGTACTGCACTGAGCTACTAAAAAAATTTCACATGGAAACTTGCAAGGAATCATCAACTCCTATGGCTACAAATTGCTATATAGACACTGATGAAACAGGGCCTGCAGTGGATCAGACCAAATATCGTGGAATGATAGGGTCACTTCTCTATCTCACAACAAGTCGTCCAGATATTATGCATAGTGTGTGTGTGTATGCGCCAGATTTCAGTCTTGCCCCAAAGAATCTCACCTAACTGCTGTTAAACGCATCTTTAAATACCTTAAAGGCACTAGAAACCTAGGTCTGTGGTATCCTCATGGCTATAATATTTCCTTGGTAGGATACAATTATTCAGATTTTGAGGGCTGCAAGACTAATAGAAAGAGCACAAGTGGAACCTACCACCTCTTAGGTTGTTCTCTAATCTCATGGCACTCAAAAAAACATGCCTATGTTGCTATATCCACTACTGAAGCAGAGTATATAGCTGCTGGTAGCTGTTGTGCCCAATCTATCTATATTAATAATCAACTTGAGGATTATGGCATCCATCTTGATCACATTCCTTTAAAATGTGACAACACCAGTGCAATTAATCTTACAAAAAATCCAGTTCTGCACTCAAAGACCAAGCATATTGAAATTCGGCACCATTTTATTAGGTATCATGTGTTAAAGGGAGAGTGCAAGGTCGAGTACATTGACACACAACATCAACTGGCAGACATCTTTACTAAACCTCTGGCTAGAGAAAGGTTTTACACTCTTAGAAATGAATTGGGTATTTTGGACATCACTTGCTCTCATTAACTATGTTTAGTTAACTGCTGTCCTATTTTTTTCTGTCATTTTCTATTCTGCTGCATGTGTCTTGCCTGTCACTTTCTCCCTATCTAAACTGTTATATTACAATTCCAGTTACATGCACTCTGCATATATAATTAGCATAATTTTTTTCATACCTGGTTCGCCTTGGATTCTGCATCTGCTTGTGTGCATATTGTGTCCAGACTGTGTAGCTGCTTTCCTAACCTTGGCCTTAATCCATTATCGTGCTTTATTTGAGCCCAGTCTGTGTTCAGTCTTGCCTCACATAGTTGCTTTCTAATTCCTCAAAAGGAGCCCGCTAATCCATTAGGTAAGTAATTCCCTACTCTTAATAGCAGTCTTAACTTCTGAACCTAGGATCCATATACTCCCTAATCTCTCAAACCCTAGGTTTTCCCCTTTCCCTTTCCACCACTGATTCGCTCGTCACCCTGCCCCCTCAACCACTCCGTCATGGCATCTTCCTCCTCCTCTCGCAAGTGCATAAAGCGAATGGCAACCAAGCAACAGGATCCAGACATTGATGGTTGGATCAGTGACCCCGAAGCTCAAGAAAATTTTAATGGTTCCTTTCGAAGTCGCAAAATCATCAACCACAAGCATGTTGAACTGCCCTTCTTCCGCAACCATGGCTTTGCATTCCCAGAGCTTCTCTCCTCCCAACACCTGGAGACGTTCGTCCAACTCACGGGAGATATCTACCCAGATTTGGTTAGGGTTTTCTATGCCAACCTCGCGTGTGAAGAAGATCTTCTCACTTCGCACGTCAAAGGGGTAAACATTGTCTTAACCCCAGATGTTTGGACCTCCAT
Source organism: Vigna unguiculata (assembly GCF_037176805.1). NCBI lineage: Eukaryota > Viridiplantae > Streptophyta > Magnoliopsida > Fabales > Fabaceae > Vigna > Vigna unguiculata. Next base: position 31,500,310 of record NC_140797.1, read on the forward strand.
TGCTGGTTTCCGCAAAGCAGGCATTCCGGCCCATCGAGGGTTTCCTGGGGCAAACCGCCTGGACATCTACCAAGGTTGCTTGCGGGATCCCACAGCTAAACGCGATTACAGTATCTTCCGCGCCGGTGGGATGAAGAAAGACGAACGAGTGCTCGCGTTCCTAACTGCTTGGATTCTGGTTCCCCGCAACAGAAATCACGCCCAACTCACAACAAAGGATGTTTTCCTTCTCCACGCTTTCAAATCCAAAATTCTTGTGGACTGATCTGAAGTGGTCTCTGATACAATGAAAAAGGCTATCAAGCTACCCAACTATCCTCTGCCCTATGCTGTATTTGTGTGCAAAGTTCTTGAGCACTACAAAGTGAATTTCTCTGGTGAAGCCTCCTACACTCCAAAACACACAAGCTTGATTGGTGCAAATGCCCTTCACCACATGGGAATGTCTTTTCAGGGCACCACCTGGAGGTTCAAAGATGAACCTGATGAGGAGCCTATGGATGCTGCTGAAGCCCCCTCTACTGCCACCAGAACTCACTACGAGCAGGAAATGCTGCGTATGGTCACTGCTTTGTTTGACCATCATCACACCTGGACATCCAAGTTGGATTCCATTGAGAACCAACTCACAGCTGTCCAAGAACAACTGGCTCTACTCAACACTGGTCATGCCCCTCCTAATCCTGAAGCCGCTGTTGACACTGTAGAAGGTAGTGAGAGTGAGCAATTTGAAGATGCCATTGATGAAGAATAGTCTAGCCTACTCCCCACACACACCCGCTTTTGTTTCCCAACCCTTTACACCTCAGTCTGTGTCCACTGGCCTTAGGTTTACTAGTAGTCCTTGAGGTGTGTGTGTTTTTTTTTGGTATCCTAGTATAACTCCTTTAGCCTAGGATTATTTTGGTTGGGCCTGTAATGTGTTATACACTCTGTTTATCATGTTTGTTATGTGTAACTCTTAAATTGCACTTTGCTTGCATTATCCCTTGTTGCATATCTTACATCGCTGCATTGTATAGTTATATTTCTCTGTTGTCTTGTATTACACAATAATACATCGCTGCCCTGTATGATTATTTTTGCTAATGTCCAAAAAGAGGGAGAATGTATTGTTGGCAAGGGGAGTATGTTGTTGTTTGTTATGTGCTGTTGTTGTTGTTTGCTTTATGTGTTGCAGGCAGGCCTATTACAGTCCAAGTTTTGGACATCATCAAAAAGGGGGAGATTGTTGGTAGGGGAAGTTAATTCACCTATGAATGAAGCATGGTTTTGATGATGTCTGTTGGATTAGAGTAGAACATAGACTTGGTCTAGTTAGGTCATGTATTAGGCTAGTAGTTTATCTTTATCAGTTGTATGTTAGGCCTGCTTTGAGCTGCTTTGGACCATTACACTCTTGCTGGTGCAAACATGAATGGCTAGTTGTTTAACTAATGGATTAGCGGTGAGTATGGCACTAAGGAAGTGAAAATATGCTCACGATAATCGATTAGGTAAACTGTTAATCAATTAAACAACAACAGTAAACTCTGTATAAAAGCTGGTTTTAAAATCTGTTTTGGGGTCTGGAGAAAATTGACAAATCACGCAGTTTTCCTTTTGAGAGAGAGCCTTTTGAGAGTCACAGAGATATTGAACATTCTAGAAGATTATTCAAGTGCAGATCCAAGAAGATTGAGAGTTGATTCTACCATGATGGGTCTTGCTTGAATCAAGGAGCATATTGTCAAATCTGCACAACATAGGTGTATTCGTTTCTTGGTTTTGCTTATTGTATTTCTGATTACAGTGCTTTAGTGTGTGAAGTGTAGGCCTAGGTGCAATTGCGTGGATGCATTGCCCCTAGGGGGAGTTCTTGATTGGTAAATCAAGTTCTTGGGTTTTAGGGTCTAGAATTATATAGGTGTGCTTGTAATTCTTGGATCCTATCTGTGTTAGTGGAATCCTCCTAAGTGAGTTACTTAGGAGAAGACTGGATGTAGATTCATCTTGAATCGAACTAGTATAAATTGTTGTGTTTTGTCTCTTTCTCTTCTCTTATAATCTTTCTTGATTGAATTAAAATAGTCCATTAACCCAGAACTGTGAAATTGATTAATTGAGCTTTAAAACCTAAAGATTTATTCAAGATTCATCTTAAACCAGATAAAAGCCTATTAATCAATTCAGATCCCTTTGTGGTTAAGATAATTAGACAGATCTGTTTTTAACAGTTCGATTTTGGAGCAACACATTCTTTCATTTGTAACACAGATATGGGGAGATTGAGCCCAGAGAAATGTGACTTGGGGTGTGAGTTGCTTATTTCGACTCCTTCCTCGAATCAGGTGGCTACCAGTTCAGTCCGCGTTGGGTGTTCAATGGTAATGGCAGGTCGTAGATTCAAGGTGAACTTGGTGTGCTTGCCCTTGGAGGGACTTGATGTGATCTTAGGGATGAATTAGTTATCTAACAATCACATCATAATTGATTATGGACGGCGCAGTTTGGTATTCCCAAAACATGAAGGGTTGGAGTTGATCTCAACTCGAGAGGTTGTGAAAGCGCTGCAAGAAGGAGCCACGTGTTTTATGGTGATGGCTAAACCAGAAAAGAAGGGTGCAACGGAGATGATTCAGAATATTCATGTTGTTAATGAGTACACATATGTGTTTCCGGACGAAGTACCAAGATTGCCACCGGGTCGGGATGTTGACTTCACCATTGACTTAATTCCTGGTGCGGGTCCTGTGTCCATGACTCCATATCGAATGGCACCTGCAGAATTGGCAGAACTCTAGAAGCAAATTGAAGATTTGCTAGAGAAGATGTTCATCCGACCCAGTGTGTCACCGTGGGGAGCCCTAGTGCTATTAGTGAAGAAGAAGGATGTGAGTTTAAGACTATGAGTTGATTATTGGCAGCTGAACAAGTTAACCATCAAGAATTAGTACCCACTGTCGAGGATTGACGATCTGCTTGATCAATTGAAGGGAGCAGAAGTCTTCTCTAAAATTGACCTACGATCTGGATACCATCAGATCTTAGTCAAGCTGAAGGACGTAGAGAAGACGACGTCCAGGTCGAGGTATGGGCATTACGAGTATGTGGTGATGCCATTTGGAGTAACAAATGCACCAACAATATTCATGGATTACATGAATCAAATCTTTCGGCCTTGGTTAGATAAGTTTTTCGTTGTCTTTATAGACGACATTCTTATATACTCAAAGACAAGAGAATAACATGTTGATCACCTAAGGGTTGTATTGAAGATACTCAAAGATCACCAGTTGTATGGGAAGTTATCCAAGTGTGAATTTTGGCTGGAAGAGGTACAATTTCTTGAACATGTCATCTCAGCCAAGGGTATTGCAGTGGACCCGGCTAAGATTGAGATGGTGCTTAAGTGGGAAAGGCCTAAGATAGTGACAGAGGTGCGAAGTTTCTTGGGCTTAGCAGGTTATTACAGGAGATTCGTGGAGGGGTTCTCAAAGAAGGTGAATCCTTTGACACAGCTTACAAGAAAAGATCAACCATTCTCTTGGACTGAAAAGTGTGAGGAGTGTTTTGAGGAGATGAAGAGGTGTTTGACTACCGCTCCAGTGCTAGTAATTCTTGATACAGAGAAGATGTTTGAAGTGTATTGTGATGCATCATATCAAGGTCTGGGGTGTGTATTGATGCAAGAAAGGAGGCCAGTAGCATATGCTTCTCGTCAGTTAAAGGTACATGAGAAAAATTACCCGACTCATGACTTGGAGCTAGCCGCCATTGTGTTTGCTCTTAAGTCTTGGAGGCACTACCTGTACGAGTCTCAATTTCAAGTTTTTAGTGATCACAAAAGCCTGAAATACTTATTCGACCAGAAGGAGTTAAATATGAGACAACGTAGGTGGATGGAGTACTTGAAGGACTACGACTTTGAATTGCTTTATCACCCAAGCAAGGCAAATGTCGTAGCCGATGCTTTAAGTCGTAAAAAGATGCATATGTCTTGCATGATGGAAAAGGAGTTGGAGCTAATTGAGAAACTCCGAGATATGAATCTGGGAATGCAGTTTTGGCAAGGAGTCATACAATGCAACTTGTTAAAAGTCACTAACGAGTTCTTAGATGAGATACGTGTGGCTCAAGGTCATGATATGGAGTTGCAACAATTTATAGGGATGGTTGGGTACAGATAAAGGAAAGGACTACCAGATGGGAGCGGACGACATTCTACACTTTAAAGGTAGGGTGTGTGTACTTGTGGGACCCTTATTTAGGAGGCAGATTCTTAAGGAGGGTCATCAGAGTCGTCTTAGCATACACCCCGGTATGACTAAGATGTACAAGGATTTGAAGGAGTCCTTCTGGTGGAATGGGATGAAATCCGATGTAGCAGACTTTGTTGCTCAATGTTTGGTATGTCAAAAGGCCAAAATTGAACACCAAAGTCCGGGAGGTACACTGCAACCACTGGACGTACCTCAGTGGAAGTAGGATAGTATCTCTATGGATTTTGTGACACATCTTCCGAGGTCGACAAAGGGCCATGATTCAGTTTGGGTGATAGTAGACAGATTGACAAAGTGTGCACATTTCTTGCCGATGAATCAGAACTGATCAATGGACAAGCTAGCAAAATTGTATGTGAGAGAAGTAGTGAGATTACATGGAGTACCCGAGAGCATAGTGTCAGACCGGGACCCTAGATTCACATCACGATTCTGGCAATCTTTGCAAGCTGCATTGGGTACACAGTTGCGAATGAGCTCGGCTTATCATCCTTAGACGGATGGTTAGTCTGAGCGGACTATTCAATCACTGGAAGATCTATTAAGGTCTTGTGTGCTAGACCACTTGGGAAACTGGAATGATGTATTACCGCTAGTGAAGTTCACATACAATAATAGTTACCACTCTACTATTGACATGGCGCCCTATGAGGCATTGTATGGAAGAAGGTGTAGAACTCCATTGTGTTGGTATCAGGATGGTGAAGCATTTGTACTTGGGTCAGAGTTTCTGCAACAGACGACTAGTAAAGTCAAGTTGATCCAGGAACATATGCGAGCAACTCAAAGTAGGCAGAAGTCTTATACCGATAAGAGAAGACGACCATTGGAGTTTGAGGAAGAAGATCATGTATTCCTCCGGGTTACTCCAACCACAAGTATCGGAAGGGTTCTTAAATCAAGGAAATTGACTCCGAGATTTATAAGGCCCTAACAGATCACACGGAAAATAGGAACATCGGCGTATGAGATTGCTCTACCACCTCACTTAGCCAACTTGCATAATGTATTCCATGTCTCGCAACTGAGGAAATACATTGTGAGTCCAGACCATGTGTTAGAGTCAGATGAGGTGCAAGTGCGAGAGGATCTGACCATGCCAGTCGGACCGGTTCGTATACTAGATACTCAGGTCAAGAAACTTAGGGGCAAGGAGTTAAAGACGGTGAAGGTACTCTAGGATGAGACGACACATGAGATGACGTGGGAGATGTAGGACGTCATGAGGAGGTCTTACCCTCACCTGTTTTCTGGTAAGTCTCATTTTCGAGGACGAAAATTTTTTTGAGGTGGGAGGAATGTAAGACCCGTGAAAAATTAATTAATTAAATAATTAATTAATTAATAAACACGGAGGAAGGGAACTTTTATGACATTAAATGGTAATTGGTATGACGTGAAAAAGTACTAGCTTAAGTGGTTGAGAGTACTTGGTTGTGTGAGAGGACTTGGATTCGAGTCCTATGTATACCTTTTGTGTGTTATTTGATTTAATTATATTTTGATAATATAATTGTGACTGGTGAGTGATATTATAATCATAGGATTATTATAGTTATCACTAAATTTGAATCAGCATAGTGGTTGTACTTTGGCTTTATGAGTGGAGGGTCACGGGTTCAAACCTTTAATAGACAAAAGTTAACCTTTATTTTTGCTAAATTTAGCTTGGAGTGAATGTGAAAAGGTAAAGGGAATCCTAGCAGAAGGAACAACCATGTTTCAGCTCTTTAACCCAACATTAAGGCGGGTTTCTACAGTGGTTTGTTTTTCTTTGAGAGAAGAACGAAAATTGGATTGGGAGTGGTGAGTTTTGGGTGCACAAGAGGTGAATTGGGAGGAGGCTTAAGGAAAAGCATTATTTTCTTCTCACTTTTTAATCAAGAATTCCATGTTAGGGGTGCTCAATTTATGTGTATTCCAATATTGCTTGTGTTTTTGCGTTTTGCCCTCAATTGGATTCCATGTGGTATGATTTTGGCATTTTATGCACTGTAATTGAGAATTGGTGGATTGAATGTTGGGTACAAAGCCCTTTTTGGTGTTCTATAAGAATTGGATGAAGGTTTTGGGTACTATTATTGTTATTTGTGGCCAAATCATGCGTTTTGGGGGATTCGAACATGTTACAGTGTGTTTTTTATGGATTGATTGATGAAACATATTGAATGAGGATGATTGCATTGTAAATTTGGCATTGTTTTGGTATTTTTGGTGCATGAACAGTGGCAAAACTCTACAAGTTTTGCCCAAGCGAGTCCCTCTCGCTTAGGCGAGAGTTGCATAAATTCATTCGGGGTTATGGCTCGAGCTTCTCGTTCAGGCGATGAAGTTTGGGTTTGAGCGACACGTTCACTCACTCAGGCGAGTGAGGCTCGCCTAAGCGAGGTCGCGATGAAACCTCACAAGTTGGGTTTGATAGATTTTGTATTAAAGTAATTGCGAATATTTGAGTTATGCTGTAATTAAAGTTTTTAAATTTTCCCGCGTTTTGGGAAATTATGATTATAAATGAGGTTTATTAATATCATTGTGTTTTGTTTTAATTTTAATTATTCGTCTATATTTATTTAAAAGTAATATTCCTTAGGGACGTTACACTATATGTTGTACAAATTTTTACATAATGTTATTCTCTGGTTGTCATTAGACAATGGTTGTGGTTTTTCTCCGGTTTTGGGGTTTCCACGTTTTATCTTGTGTTCCTTGTTTTTATCTTACTTTTATGTTATTAGGGTAATTCTCAGGAGTAAAGATGGGTAATGTTATTAATTGATGATGCATTTTTTCCAACAAATGTTATTAGAGCTATGGTTCAGAAAGATTTTTTCTTAGTATGCTCTGTGGTTGCAGCTTAGTCTAATTTTTCACATCAGAAAAATATTAATTCCTTATTGTTGGAGAATCCTTTTTGTTTGTTGAAGTTGCAATGAGAAATTTGATGGAAGGATCATTGTCAACATCGTATTGGCGCGTTGAATTTGCAACTAGGTTTGTGGAGATGTAAGGACTGTGAGTCGCGCTAGATATGTAGAGGAGGTTGTTCTTGGTGCTCGCATGGCTTAGTGAGTGATACATGATGGAGATTTGATTTATGTGAGTCGCAGTTTGCTGTATTTGGTAGAGGAACTATGTAGTTTACAAATTTGTTCTAGTTGTTTGTGCGGTGAAGCTCATGGATCTAGGCTTGCATGGTGTTCACTTGGAGGTCCAATGATTGTTATGTTTGGATCAACAACATGTGATCTTCTTAAGGAAAGTGGAGCTCAAAGGTCTTCAGAGAGATGAAGACGCAATTTGGTTTCTACGGTGACTACGTAAAGGTCCGATGATGGGTTGTGTGGTGAAGGCTGGCTTTGTTTGCATATATGCTTGAGAAATAATGAGATGATGTGACAACTCCTGGTTGGTCAAATTTAAAATTGGAGGACTGTGACACGTGACAACTTCTGGTTGGATAGACTATGAGTTCTAGAATTATATTTTCTAGCGGTAATTTTATACACCAAAATTGGCTAATATTGATGCAAGGCATGTTGTGATTATACACAGGCATTGGTTAGCATTAATGTATGATGTATGTTTTTTTTATCCGCGGACATTAGCTAATATTGATGCAGAGTGTGTGGTGATTATACACAGACATTAATTAACATTGATGCAAAGTGCATGAAAATTCTTTGGATGGTTCAATTCCAAGTGGATATACTCTCTATGGTGGAGTATGATTGTAGGTATAGGCAATCAAGATGTGTTTATTTTAATTAGGGTGGAGAATGTTGGGCAGATAAAAATAATACATCTTAAAAAGTCTCAAATTGCCTAGGATAGGCTAAAGAGTGGGTGTTGGTGACTATATAATGGACTCTAAGTCCATGGTGTTTCTTGCCTAGTTAAAAACACTTTCAGCTTGTATTTGACTTTTCTTATACCCTTGTAGTAGAGTGTTGCGAGGTTTGGTTAAATTCTTGTTTTGAAGAGTGTGAGTGTACTTGGGGTCAAAGGGCATGGGAGTTATGTGTTGTACAAATTTACATATAGTGTTATATTCTCTAGTTGTCATTAGACAACGGTTGTGCTTTTTCTTTGATTTTTGGGTTTTCACGTTATATTCTTGTATTCCTTATTTTTACCTTATTTTTTTGTTAGTAGAACAATTCTCGATGACAAAGACTATTATGTTATTAATTAATTATGCATTTTTCTCAACAATATGTTGTAAGGATTCACTAATGGAATAGAAGTATATGAAATATGAGCATCTCGGATAACATCAAAATATTAACTAAAAAGAGAAAGGAAGAAATTTAAAAGGGACATGTTAGGGATTATTTTATATTCAAATTATAAAACAATATAATTTAAAAACAAAAAGTGAACTTTTATTCAAATAATCTTAATTAAATGTAAAATTTATTGAAATTTTTATATTAAGATCATCCTCATCAATTCCGAACTTCACATTCTTAAATGATATTGTTTTTATTCTTGAGTTATTAAAATATGAAAAAGTACAGCCTAAACGTTTTAATTACTTGTATGTGTACCCTTATTTATAGTGAAAATTTATTTCAATAACCCTTCTTTATTATTATTATTATTATTATTATTATTATTATTATTATTATTATACAAAGATAAATATTATATAATTAAATAGTGTTTTCTACATTATTTGAAATGTATACTGTATACTCCACAATTTTAATTACTTTTTATATCCTTTAATAAAATCTGAATCTATAAATTACTCATATATTCATTTTTCAAATATACTTTTTAATAATTAAATATTAACTAAAATGACCTTTTAAAGACACGTAAAATACATAAAAAAAATAAATAAATACTCGTTGATAATTCTAGTTGAAGGAAACTCAACTATAAACAAAAAGAAATCGTGTTGTGAATTTGGGTCTCTTTATCGTAATACTTATGTTTAATTGGATTAATCACTAACTACCTCTTTATATGGTTGATGTTTATATATATATATATATATATATATATATATATATATATATATATATATATATATATATATATATATATATATATATATATAATTAAAACTGAGTTTTTCTCTAACTGGATTAACACCACTTTCTAGGTTTTGACTTTTGTTATTTGGGAATAATACTTGACTCTAATATGTCTGAAATTTCTAAGCCTATATATTATTTTCTAAACATTAATTTTTTTTTTTTGCCTGAGTAACTTGTTAGAGAATGCTAATTTCTCTACTCGAAAACTACGACTATAGCGAAATTTAAATTGTTTTTATGTTAATTTTTTAATTTTTACATAACGCGTTTAGAAAAGATATTTTTAATTTATTAAATTTTGTTTTTATTTAGATATATCATATAGTACTTCTTTTAGTACCAAATACATAATTATTACATATAATACTAATGACGCAAATAGAAAAAAAAAATCTTTGGAGATTTGCATAAAATAACTATTACAAACTTCAACTAAATAAACTTAAGTGGCATCAATTAAAAAATAACCTCACCAAAAATTCTAACAATAACTTCGATATACATTGATTAATAATTAATTTCAATAATGTCATAAAAATAACTTTCATTAACATCGACCAAAAAATTATAACTTATTTAAAAAAAAAAAATCTCATTTGACTATAATAAGAAAAATACTTGTTATCATGAACCAAGAAAACAGTCATGTAATTGATGGTAAAAAAATACGTAGATTAAAAAACACTAATAAATGACATCAAATGATAGAAGACATCACTAAAAACAATCATTAAATAGACAAAATAATTAATGATTATATTTATATTAACTAAGTTATTTACAAACTTAATACTATTGATATCTAAAATATTATCTATTATGAATAAAATATTGTAATTAACTTGTGCATTAAAGTTTAAATTGACCTTTAATATTAGTTATAAAGTTTTAATTACTTAATATTATTAATTTTAAATTAGTCTTTATTTTTAAATTAAAAACTACTTTAAACCCTAATAATTTTTAGTTTATAAAATGATATCTAACTTAATCAATATATAAAGACTAATTATTTTTTTCCACAAAATTTAACTGTTGTTTAATATTTTTTTCTTAGTGTATTATTTAAAAAAAAATCATCGTTGATGTCGATAAAAATAATGTTTAACCTTAGTCAAACAATCATTATTGACAAGTAAATCCTTTAACTACCAAATTAAATAATAACATTGGCAAAGACAATAAAAAAATAGTTGTAATCGAGTTTAATTCAAAGATATTTTTTTCTACATTAATAAAAGAAAAAATGGAGACTAAGCTAAAGACAAAATATAGAAAGAAGAAACATAGATTTACAAAAAGAAGAAAACGTAAAATATTTCAAATTCATATCTTTTAAGTGAAATTTGAATTGTCTTTTTCAAGTAATAAAATCATTATCACAAATTCATAAAATCTCGTTTTTTTATTTTTTTAATTTAAATAACACATATTACTGTTAGTATTTAAATTTTTTTATACAAATAAGTTACTTCTAAAAATATTTTTCTCTAAAACAACATTAGAGTGATGAAAAATATAAAAGAGTGAAATGCTAGATTTACAAAAAGTATGAAATGATGAGAACATAAAAAGAAAATCAATAATGTCAAAATATGTATCCAAATTACCGAAACAAAATTTGGAGTGAATTATTTTAAGCCATTGTAATATATCGAAATATACAAATAACCAACTTAGATTATATCAGAAACATATATGCACGTGTTTCTATCACACACAATTCTTATTAATTAAAAGATACATAATTAAACATTATATATATATATAGTATGAAATAAGGGTCGAAAATGGTGGTTCATTTTGAGTTGAGAGTTTGATAACCTTTAGAAGTATATTCTAAAGGCACTATATATAATATGGTTGTGGAAACACAGGCATGTGCATGGCATTATTGGATCTCCACTATATAAACACTACAAGTAACTATTACACTAGTTAGCAAGATTATCATAATTAACCCATAAACACTGTGCCACAACTTCCACTGTAGCTTTAATTTCAACCATGTCTTCACCTGCATTCAAATATATATATATAATTAATGTAAAAAATGTGAAAAGAAGGGTTATGATGAATAATTACACAAGTATTAGAGTATAGAAGGTGATGAATGTTTACACAAGTTGGAGAGCAGTTTGGTCTTGACGTGAATATTGTTGATCAGAAGGTATGAGATTTACAGGGAAAAAGTTCCTGTCATAAGATTGTGAAGGAAGGGACTCACACAGTGTTCCTTGCATCATATTTGTTTGCTGTTGCTGTTGTTGAGCTCTCTCATGTTCAGCAATCTGCATCAATATTCAACAACATCTTTATGTTTTTCTGCTTAGATTCTCGGAGTGAGTGTGTGTGTGTGTTAATAGAATAACGAGAGAACCTTAGCTCGCAGATAATTGTTATGGTTTTGCAGCTCAATTTCCTGCATGATATCACCAAATTTACGCCTCAGAATTTGGTTACTCATGATGACAAACCATGATATCGATAAGATGAAATCAGATTGCAACAAGAATGAAACCGATTAATTAACAAAGAAAAGAAAAAGGCTGAGAATTTTGATATACAATGTACAAAATCATTGTAGAAGAGAAGAAAAGATAAACCCTAATCAGATTATACTTACCTCATCTTCTTCCTTAATCTGTTCATAAAAGTTGCTATATATGATAGCTATGGTACATAAAAAGAAATAAATAAGTAAAACATAAATTAACAACGCCAAAGAAAAGTTATGAGTACCCGCTTTTGCATGAACTCAACATCAGCAAACAATGTTTCATGCTGCAGAATTTTAAGTGCATCAGTCTACAGGAATAAATATATGAAGATATACAAAAGGGATATATATATATATATATATAAATTATATACCTTTCTAGACCTAACCCTACTTAATCCTTTCTCCAATCTACCCTCGAGGTTCTTCAGTTCCTTGAGACTCAGAGAACCAAGAGCTTCCCCAAGGATGTGCCTACAAAGAAAAATTGATGATGAGAGTTATTCAATGGAGAGAATGTGTTAAATATATATATAGCAAAAATTTAAGAAATTTACCTGTTTAGGTTCTGAATATCTCGAATTTGTCTTCTCAATTTGGATGATTCTTGCTGGTAAAACTGATATTCAGTGTTAATGAAGAAGAAGATTATATATAAAGTAGTAAATTATCAACAATAATGTGTTTTGGAATGAAGAACTTGGATGCATGCTATGCTATGATGAAATATGAATTAATAATTTAAAAAGATATTCTTCATAACTCAATAATAAAAGGATAATAACATTTTCCTATTATCCTTAACTATATTTATTAGATATGATACTTAAGTTTAAGCATCAAAGTATTTTGTTTTTTTAATGAAAAGAATAAATAATGACATTAGTATTTTTTTTAAGAAAACGTAATGACATTAAAAAAAAATTAATTAGTTGGAACTTATTCATATTAAAGTCCACAAAACATTGTTTTGCCTATTCATTGCGAGCTAGATATGTTATATTTTTTAGTATACTAGATATATTACTCAGAAAACATGTATACACATTAGTGATTTTTTTACTATTATTATAAAAGACTAAATACAGATAAGGGATTTGACTTTAAAATCATTTTGGTTTAAAAAGTCTGTAATTATGAAATTATAATGCATTTATTATCTGTTAAATAACCAAAACAAAAACATTGTTTTTATACAATAGTTTACTTATATATATATATTTCCTTATAAATTTACCTGCGTATTAACTTCAGATACAGATTCTGCGTTTGTGGAAGCAGCACTTGCCTTTTTGTACCTTTCGATAGTTGCCCTAACACTGCAAAGTAAAAACAATTGAAGCAAATGTAAAAGCTTGTGGATCAGTGCCACAAATCTATGAACAACATTGAAAATTGAAAAAAGTGCAAACACTATGTTTACTGTCATAAACACATGACTTCGTTTATATATTTTCCCTAATTTACTGACACATATACCATTTACAACAGCAAATTTAAGCATCAAGATCATCTGAACAACTGAATTAAATTCACGTATACGAGTCTTACAGATATGATTAAGCTTTCAACTTGAAAATGATAATTTATTGGAGAAACAAGAATTTGTAAATTGAATTTATCATGGAATATGATATTTTATACATATATGTGATTCAAAGTCTAAACAAGATTCGTTTGTCTTATATATAAAGGTTGTTTTCTGTCAGTATAAAAGTCAAAGAAATTGAACAAGAGACATACAAGTCACGATGCAGTTCTTCCACCAAAAGTTTCATTTGTATATCCTCCATAAAACTCATAATCTATATAAATGACTTTTCTATATTAAAGGGTGTTTCATTTTATGAATAAATATATAAAAATATTAAATATTGTAATGTAAATGCATAAATAAGATTAAATGATGATCAAGAATAAACATTTTTGTTATTCTGCAAATGATCATCTTGTAATAAAAGTAATACTCTCTTTAACCAAGTATCATATTTTAAGTTTTCTCACACATAAAAAATCATAATAAATAGACAACATAACAAATTTACAAAATTAACTTTATCAATATTTATTTATTTTTCAGCTCGTGTTGTCTCTCTTAATCTTGTTTGGAGTACAAATAAAGTATATTATAATTCTTTTTTTCCTCTGCAACATGATCATTTGAATGTCCAAAACTTACTGCTATATCTCAATATTGAGACCAATTTTTTTTTTTCATTTACGTTTACTTATTTAACTTTTTTATTTTTTTTCTAAAACTTTACTTTATAATTAATGACCATATTATTTAAAAAAAAAAAATTCAAGTGGTGGTTGAAGTGTCAAAATTAATATAATTTCTCCTGAAATAAATTTAACACTTCAAAACACCAGAAAATCCCATAAAAACCTTTGAAGATTGCTCCTGTATAGTTCTTGTGTGTGTCAGTGAACTTTGAAACCGAAGAAATGAAAGTCATGAAGTCTCAGAACTTCTCATTGGATCGTACTCTCTTTGCTTCTTTTCCCTCTTCACACACTCTTCTTTCTCACAGATTTTTCTAAGGACACAAACCAGCTGAAGCTGAATCTCAGTGTTTGAAATATTCCTCTCTCCATTTTTGAAAACTTGTGAAAGTTGAAACTTGGAATGGTAATAGTTAATGAGATGAGTAGGAAGAAGCCAATAAGCTATGATCATGTGGCCATAATGTAAATGTAAGTTTCCCTTTTCATTGAAATTTCCAAAACACATAATTGAGAGTAGGTAGAAGATTGACGTCGAGTGAAGAAGCTTTATTTCCTCAACGATGAAAGAAATGAAAAAAGATGAAAGAGAGAGGGGTGCTTTGCTTTTAGCCATTCTTAGAATCTGATATCATGCTGTTACTTTTAGCAACGCAGGGTAAAAAACAAACCCTCCACAAAGAATAACATCAAAACACCATAATATCTAACTTCTTTAGGATGCTAATTTCTTTCAAAATTCTACCAAATCGGAAACAAAATGAATTCACAATTATATATATAAAAAGATGAACCAAACACCCTGCAGAAGAATAAATGCCACTGTGCCCTCTTGTCCTTACTCAAGAACTAAGAAATATATAATAAGAACTTCACGTGACCAGTGAATCGTATTTTGTTAACTAATGAATTTTAATTTGTATTCTATGTATATTCAAGAAATGTAAATATCCACCCTAGAGAGGAGTTTTCTAGTTTAAGTTAATTGTGTGTGTGTTTTGGAAATGGGATTTTGTGAGAAAAAAAAAGATGAATAAAGTAAGCACATTCTTTAATTTTTAAATTATACAATATATCATATAACAATCATAAAAATTAACAGAACATTGTGATGTTAAATTTATGTTGACTTTCATTTTATTTTTTTATTTTATAGTTATTAAATAAATCTCCTTTTCTTTCTTCCCAAAACCTTATTTCCAGTTATACTCTTACAGAAAAAAGTAGCCTCCTAATTCCATGAATATTTCAAAATCCCCTCTGCAAAAAATTTCCTGTGGAAGGTATAGATAGTTTTTGACATTGATAACACCACACAAGCAGGGAAACCCTAACTGCACCATGCTTCCTTGACCCTATGGTAAAGGACAAAATGGGAAATGAATTTATGATGAGAAAAAAATCTGTTTCAACTGTAAGTGCAATTTGAAATCTTTGACCACAGAAACCCTAATATTTGGGTTTTGGAAGGTTCACACTCATAACTACTTTGTACGGTGAGAAATTCAATAAAAGAGTTTTAAACATTATTCTTTTTCTGTTTAATGAGGTTATCAAATTGGTAGATACATACATATCCTTGATTTGACTGCCCTAAAGACTTAGACATGAATGGATTTAGGTGTGTGACTAATGAAAAATCGAAACCCTAGATAACTTGAAATTTTGATCTGCTGACAAGTTAATTAGGAGTGTGAAGAAAAAGTGATGATGATGATGATGAAGTGAAGAGAAGAGAAGAGAAGAGAAGATGTTCAATAATGAGTGCTTGCAGCTTTATGTGGCAGACTTTTGTAGGTTTTATGGTTGACATGTTTAGGGAAAGAGAGAGAGAAAGGAAAAGGATTGGAAAAAGATGAAGAGCATGGGAGAATATACACAAAGAAGCTAAGATCTCTGACTTGCAAATCTTTGTAACCCTATTCAAAGCTGTTCCTCTTCTTCATCTATTTAGTGCTATACTCCTAGTATCTATCACCTTAACTCCTATTTCTATCTCTCACCACAGATCTGCAACCCTTTCAAACAAACAGTTGGGGGACAAGAATAAAAGAGCAATAGGTTTGTGAGATAAACAATGAACAATGCACATACACCACAAAGCTTATTAAGGAAAGTAACATTAACATTAAAAAACACAAACAAACAAAAGGGACAAAAATAAAAGTGTTGGGGGAGAAAGGAAATTGACCCTTTGAACTGAAAAATCCAACCTGCTCCTATCTTAGAACCTCACAACAGATTTAAAAAGGAGAAACTGGAACTAATATATCAGTTTCATTTGTTCAAACAGGTTGCAGCCATTCAGAGACAAAATCACCAAGCATTTGGAATCAATCAACAAATCCACAGAGCACTTAATCAAGAACTTCAAGATTTGGGAGAAATTTAAGAAAGGTTTGTGCGTGGTATGTATATATATATATAACCTGTTGTTGGCATACTCATACAAACGGCCACGGCTTGAGAAGACAACAAGGGCAACTTCAGCATCACAAAGAACTGACAATTCATAAGCTTTCTTCAGCAAACCGTTGCGGCGTTTGCAGAAGGTGACTTGCCTATTTGTGGTGTTCTCGATCCGTTTGATTTCAATCTTCCCTCTTCCCATCTTCTTTTGAGAAGACCCTTCTTGAGCTTGATTTGGAAGCTCCATGGTTTGAAGCTAAAAGTGATTAACCATATATACCAAAACCAGATAATTAGTCAGCACCCATGTTCAATCATTGAAAAACAAAATATACACGCAAATCAAATCATCAAATAGGTGGAAGACAAAGGGAAAGAAAACAAAAACGAAAGAAAGATATTTGATGATAATTGTATGTATGTGCACAAGGGTTTGGTGTGATCTGGATTTTGGCATGCTATAAGGTAGTGACTAACCATGAAATTAGATAGCAATATGCAGAAACAGTAGTTAGGGTAAGAGGGTGCAAACAAACAAGTCCACTATGTGATCTAACCTTAGAAATCTGCACTATATGTAGTTCTTTGGTGTGAACCTTGAACTCAGGTACAAAGGGTGCAAAATATGGAAGTGAGTTGGCCTAGCAGACAGGTATTTATGGACTGAAAATAGACCCTCCAACAATTACCCAACTCACACTAAAATTTAACTTCTCGTGTTGGAGAATTAAAGCATGAGAGAGAGTGTGAGTGACTTGAGGTTCACCTTTCATGCTCCATAAACCATCCATTTCTTCATGTATGGGGAAAAGGAGAGGGAGATAATGAAAGGGTCTTTTTGAAAGTGACTTTAATTTGTTAATGTGGGGTTTGATTCAATTTCAATGAGAGGGACATGAACATAAAAGTTTGCACGCAAAATTCTCGAGCTTCAAATTTTTAACTCATCACAGAAGAAAACCATTTTGCTTCTTGGATGTTGAGGTTTTGGCATTTTACTTCAAATATGCCTTTGCTTGCACTTATGGAAAAAAGAAACTAAAACAACCCAAAATTTGTTAGTGATTAAAATTAACATGTATGCTTTATTTTTTTCAAGAAACAAAAAGTTAAAATTTACATTATGTAACATATGTATCCTTATTACGTTTAATTATTTTTGTGTATTTGAAATTGAAACCTGAGAGTTTCCAATGACTTGTGACCCTCTCTCTTGAATTATTACAATTTTAACTAAGAAGGGTTCCCACGTGATGTCTGGTCATAATCTTCAATTCTTCTACTTATATTTCAGCTAGTCTTTGTGGGAATGGGAAAGCTGGTTTGAATTTTTATCTTCAAGTTTTTCTTCCTTTTCCCTTTTCTGCATTTCGATTTTGATGGCCTGGTTAATATATCGAAAACCCTAATTAAACATTTAGATTTTGAAAACAACTAGGCTATGTATGTAAAATAGGTGACACTTTTATCTGAAGGATTGATTTTTCCACAGTACTATAATAAACATTTTCACAGTGCATGATGGAACTTGTAATGGGAAGAAAAGAAAGAAAAGAAAAAAAATAAAAAAAGATAGATAAAAGTGTAAGAGTTATGACAATAAACAGAAAACTTTAATTTTTGAAACATGCTAAGAAGAATATTTTTCTCATTTTTTTTCTTTTAATTTCTTAAATAGTGTCCTATAAAAATGTCAGTGTTTTTCAAAGTATGGAGGTTGTGGGGAAAAGTGCGTACAACAAATCAGTATTAACATCAACATCATGTATATTTAAATATTAAAAATGGTATTAACTGATCTATAAATTCAGTAGTACTTTCATTTCTAAATTCTGAGAAACGATTGTGAAAAAAAAGAGTACTTAATTGTTTAACATCAACTTCATTTATATTCAAATCTTAAATGATATTAATTAATCTATCGTTCACTATACAATTATTTATAATAAAAGTTATTCAAGAAAACACTGTCCAGTAATGAATACAAGAAAAAAAAAACTTTTGTTGTGTTTATGAATTGAGCATAAGCCTGTGAATATAAAAGCCAACCGAGAACATTTAAAATTTGACGATAAATATTAATGGTTTTGCTTTTTGTTTTTAACTTATTATTCATTATATATGTATAATATATATATATATATATATATATATATATATATATATATATATATATATCTTTCCATTATCTTAAAATCTACCTACAATAGTAACATATAAAGAGCATCCTATATTTTGTAACTGTTTTTTTTATTTTCGTGTCTTCTTTATAATTTTATTTTTATTGTTGTTACTGCTATGATTATTTTGTATTATAAAACCAATTTTCTTGTTTTTTATTATGAAAATTGGTATTTTAAGGGTTAAATATATGTATATCCATAAATTTGGATACGAAATTAGAATTCATTCATGTCCTAAACTTTGATATATTTTAATCTCTAAATTTTAAAAGTAAATAGATATAATCTTCTTAATCCAACGATTAATTTTTTATTTTTGTGTTTTAAACGGTGTTTAAAGCTGGCAGTTGTGCTGGAACAAATGTCACCTTGAAACGTCATTTGATATATCAAAAATATATAGTCCAGTTGGCTAAATAAACTATATCTATTCATTTTTAAAGTTTTGAAACTAAATTGTATGAAAGTTCAAGATGAAGAGAAATTCCAATCAATTTCACATTAAAAGTTTAAAGACTAAAAATATATTTAATCCTTATTTTAATTAGGTATACATATATGAAAATATTGTTCCACTAGTCCAAGTTTTTTTTTCTTACTACTCCTACACCGTGATAGTAAAATGAAATAGAAATCGAGTGATTAACTATATATGGCTATGGTAGATGAAACATTTACCTTCGGTCAAATTTTTTGCATGGTGTAAAAAATATAAGTAACCAAAACTCTGATACAACTGTTTAACGTAACAGAAAACATCTTTATATACTAATGTACAAAATAAAAAATAAATATCTCGATTATTCAAAAGCATAAAATCGTCAAATTAATAATGGAAAATAAATTTCTTTAAAAAAACAAATAAAGATAATTGTTCCCATAAGTGTCTCCATAACTTTCATTTCTATTGTGCATCCTCTTCTGCACATGTACTACCATATGGTCCCATATAAAAATACAATCATTACAGGTGAAAATCAACACTACTAAAAGAGAAGGGTGAGCTAATGTAAACAATAGTTGTCATAACCATAATGTTCACCATATTATAAGTTCAAAAATACATACAAAAATCATATCATACAATTACATACAAAACTTTTTGTGTCATACAACAATTAAAAAGAAAACATATTATCTTATCAATAGAACAACCGCTCCACTTCTCCTATTTCCTAGGAGTCTTATAGGTGAAGCTCGCACTTGCCACTTCCTACTACTCTCTGCGAGCCCAACGAATTTTACCTCCGGTATAATTTCTCCACCTTTCGTTGAGTCACTATACACACAAACATGTATGCAATCATCCCCTACTCATATAGAGTTTCTCACACAACATCAATACACCACCAAAACTCATTATATATATTCACAAATAAGATTCAAAACAAGTTAAAATATGTCGAAACAATTAAAACAGTTAAAACGACTAAAGCAGTTAGCTCTCTTCACCTGAATACTATAAAGTTTAATCTGACCATTTATAATCTTCAACCGACTTACGTCCCTCCTTCCAAGAACTCCTCATGTTTCACTCTCTAAACCACTTGAGAATTATAGATTTGAATACTAGATTATTTGAATGCTTCAACTCTCAACCCATATTGCTTTAATTACTTATGGATAACATTAACCTAAGAAACCAATTTTACCTCTTACAAGATTTAAGGCACAAAATAATATGATAAACTTATTAAGATTTGGGTTAAATATGATTTTTGTCCCTTAACTTTTAATAAAAAATATAATTAGTCCTTCATCGAAACTTTGGACCAAATTTAATACTTCATCTTTAGAAATGCATGAATTTAGTCCTTCCAACCAAATTTTGTTAAGTTTATTTAATATTTGAAATGCGTATCTCAACTAACATTGAAGCATAAATGTGTCAGACAATGTAAACAACTAAAATATTATTACGAAACACATTCAAAATGTCAAATAAATTTAATAAAACTGGGTTAAAAAGGATTAGGGGCACGCATTTTTAAAGTTGGGAACTAAATTAGGTCAAAGTTTCAAAGAATGATTACTTTCAATCTTCATTTAAAGTTAAGGGACCAAAAATAATTTTAACCCTTAAGATTTTAATAACAAATCTCTCCCTTATATCTTATCCAAATAAGTTATCAAAAACTTAATTATATTATATATATACACTAGTGTAAACACAGGTGTTACCATGTCTATGTGTACATGTTTTTAAATATATATGATATTATATTAGTAGGTGATAATATTATAATATTACTAAATTAATATACAAAGTAAATTTATATTTATTGAGAACAAAGTGGAATAAATGGAAAAAAAGAAGAAAAAATAAGCAGTTAATTAATGAAAAAAAAATTGTTAAAATAGTTTTATAGAAAACATGTAAAAGATAACTATTAATCTTTAAAAAATAAATAAATAATTATATTATAAAGGATAAATTAAGAATAAACAATTATGGATAAAAAAAGGAAATTTTTTTATATATAATTATAGATACATATCATTAAAATATTATACTATCTCTTATAAATTTGTTTAACATTTTCCTAACTAAAATATTATTCACTATATCTTATTTCTAAGTAAATCTTTTAAAATAAAATAAATATTTTAAATTATAACTAACAATCCGTTTTATCTTTTTACTTAAAATATTTAATCATATTTATATGTTTTCCTAATTATTATAAGTTTAAGAATTTTACAGAGGTTACGGTATATTAAACCTTTACCTTCTTGTTCAGACCGTTTAAACTATGAGCCCTAAAGATACTAATGCTGCAGGAAGATCAATATAACAACAAATATTGAGCACCTCGAATATTGTTCTGATAATTTTATACTATGAACTCATATTGTGAAAATTATATAATTAAAGTAAAGTGATTGTATATTTTTTAGGAACACTTTAGGTGTCATTAACGGTTATTGAGGGGAAAACTTATCTAAATAGATAAATTAGAATACCATTAATATCCTATTTTTATAAGATTATTGTATATAAATAGGATTATTTATACGGGTTGGAACACCCAAATAATTAAATGTTAACTATATCATATGATTTTGTTTTACTATTTTCAATCAAGCTTTTGTTAAAAAAATGTGTTTCATTAGTGTTTAAAATATCTTATATGTTCGTATAAGCATTGTATCTGATTGTCATTTATACAATAACAGTTATTAATTACTATTATGTTTTGGTTTTCTATTTATTGATAAACTATTGTTTTTTCTTCATTTTGTTTTCGATTTATTGGTTAGCTGATTTTTTTTCTTTTTAAGAACAAGTTGATTAATAAGTTAGAAGAAATTGAAGGAATAAGAAGTATATATTGATCGGTGAATATAAAAAGACAATAAAAGTAACTCTCACATTATCCTATTGATAATAAAATCAAGCAATAAGATATTTTAGATGATATTTTGAACACTTAATGAATTGTTTTTCAATAAAAATCAATTAAAAATATTTAAATTTATTAAACAATTGAAACCTGATTGAGCCTCATAAATATTAATATTATTATGAAAACAATAATTTTCCTCAACTAGGGATGGCAACGGGGCGGGCGGGGACGGGTTTCGCTATCTCATACCCATTCCCGCATAAAAAATTCATCCCCATACCCAAACCCAACGGGTATCAAACTTTTTTCCCATCCCCATCCCCACCGGGTAACGGGTATAATCTCGTACCCATACCCGTACCCGTGTTCTAATTACTTCAATATTAATTTTTATAAAAGAAAAAAAATTACGGTAAAGAAAACATAATATTATGAAATATTCAATATTAGGAGGATTTTCTTCGATGCCAAATACCTTAAAATAAATTATAATTGTTTACATTTTATATTAGAATACCAAATAAAATTTCATGTGAACCAAAACATTTATTAAATTTGCAAACTACAACATTGATGAACTTAGTTGATAAAATTAAAAAATATTTCAAAAAAATATAAAAGGAAAATAAATATTCAAATTAAAATATATTTTAAATGTTTGTTTACTTCAATTTTTTAAATTCTAATGAATCTCTTTTTTTTACACTAATAAAAGTTATAATATATCACTTGATCAAAATGACACAAAGAACAAATAATAAACATAATAATAAAAGGAAAACAAATATTCAAATTAAAATATATTTTAAATGTTTGTTTACTTCAATTTTTTAAATTATAATAAATCTCTTTTTTATACACTAATAAAAGTTATAATACATCACTTGATCAAAATGACACAAAGAACAAATAATAAACATAATAATAAAATTTTGACATAGATTTTGTATCTTTTGAACTTCAATATATGTTGGATAGTGACAACAAAATATTCATAGCAATTACATTAAATTTTTATATTGTAGTAAATAAAAGTTATTTATACAATTAAAGTGAAAAAAATTACAGTATGATTAATAGTGAGTTATAAAATAACAAATAATTAGATAGAATATATCGAAATATTATTCTACATGATGAAAATAAACAATAAATAAAAATATTAAAAAACTAACAAATGTGTGTTTTAGAAATAATTTGAGAGACTATCGAAAGAAATCGCACAAAGGAAATCAAATGTATAATTAAGGTATGATAAAATGAAAAATACCTTAGAGAACTAATTATTAAATTACGTTTGAAGTGGTTAAAATTAAATAGAAATATCATTAGTGACCAAAAAATTTGTCATTAAATTACAAATAAATTAGTAATTAAATTGGTCACTAAATCAAGTATCGATTCGATCATTGAATTAGTCACTAATTTAGTCATTGATTCAGACAATAAATCAACTACTACCACCAATGATGAAAAATAGTGACTGATATGGGTTACTGACTAAATCAGTTACCATTTCATGTTTTTCTTGTAGTGAATTATCATATACTATTCCTAAATATCATTATATATATATATATATATATATATATAATTTTAACCACTTCAAACAGAATTTAAAGTGAAAAAATTACATTATGATTAATAATGAGTTATAAAATAAAAAATAATTAGATAGAATATATCGAAATATTATTCTACATGATAAAAATAAAAATAATAAATAAAAATATTAAAAAACTAGCAAATGTGTGTTTTAGAAATAATTTGAGAGACTGTCGAAAAAAATCACACAAAGGAAATCAAATGTATAACTAAGGTATGATAAGACGAAAAATATCTTAGAGAACTAAGAAAACTTTTCAAATATCAATATATATACACTTAATGGTAGAAAAATAACGAAAATTATTTTAATGAAACAAAAGAGTTCTTCAAATTAAACAAAAATTAATAATAATAAGTAAAGAATTTTTTTTATATTACCTTAAATTGAGAGTATAAACATTCTCATGTGAAAGAAAAATTTATAATAAATAAAAATATTAAAAATAATATAAATATTCAAATGTGAGGCATAATATTTTTTTTATTAACATACATCATTTTAACATAATTACATAAAGGTTATGATAAGATAAAAAATATATTGGAGATGAGAATGAGTTTAATGACAAATGAAATAATTAAAAGAAAAAAAAAAAAAAAATATATATATATATATATATATATATATATATATATATGAGTTACTTGATTAATTGTGAATATTTTAATAATTTAAACGAGAATGGAGATATGGCGGGGACAGATATTATGGCGGGTATATGTACATCCCATACCCATCCCCATACCCAACTGAAAAAGTCGGAGATTCCCCATACTCATACCCATACCCAGTCAATGCGGGGATTCCCCGTCAAAACGGGGACGGGTTCGGACAATACCCACGGGGACGGGTGTATTTGCCATCTTTATCCTCAACGTTGTGTCCGTTAATTATTATTAGGTAATGTTTTTTTTATCAAGAACAAATATATTAATTAGGATAATAGGGTTGTCCCAACCCAAATAAAAAAAAAAATCCTACATTTTTCTTTTTTATAATTGTTGTTCATCAAATTAAAAGAAAAAAAATATAACCATAATTAGAGAGGAGACTTGAAACATGAACTTGATTTATCATTTTTATTGTCGGTTTGAATTTTACATAGAATCATAAGCACAGAACCACATACCATTATTGATTTCAAAACCAGAAAAGAAAAAAAAAGTCATCTCAACGTATTATTTTGCATACTAAATTTAAATTTGTAATAATGACTGTATTATTTACTAATATTAATAAAAAGTATAAGAGTATATCTAAATAAGAACAAATATCAAAATGCATATATCAATGGTAAAGTGGTATAATGGTCTAACTTGGCTCACTGTTACAAGGTCGTGGTTTCAAATATTAAATAAGAGATTTTTAGCAATTAATAATAATAATTGTCATTATAAGATTATTTTTTATAAAATAAAAACTTTTTATTATATAAGATGGTAGTAATGAATCTGTGATATGTATATTTGATCAATTTTAATAAAATTTGTGACAACTATAAAATTTATCACTATTAACTATATTATTAAAAAATAAAAATAATATTGACTAAAATATCACAAATTTAATACTTTTTGCCACTAATATTTCATTTATATAATAAATATATAAAAATAAATTTTTAAAATATTATTAATTTGTTAATAATAAACAATTATTAATTTATAAATATTTAATAATTTTTTATATTAATTGTTTCTTATTACAAGAAAACTAATTTTATAATATGTAATATTTTTTTTAACATATTGTGACTTTTTTTTTATCAATGTTTGTTATAAATGTAAAATTAGCCACAATTAACAATTAACATGTAAATAGTAAATAGTGACAATATTTTATTTATCGCTATTAGTTGCATTTTCACGAAATAAAATAATGTTAACTAAAAAAATTCATAACTAATTTCTTATACATATATAATTTTTATTGAATACAAAATAAATTTATTAGACAAATTATTAATACAAATATTTTAGTATTTTAATAAATAATAATTACTAATTTATAAATTAATAAAATATATTTTAATTTTATAGTAAATTTAATGTGACAATTTTTTCATAATTTTTTTATTTTGTCACTGTTATAAATAATATTTATAACAAATAAAAAAATTGTCATCATTATTAATTGTGATAAAATTTATCATCATTATTTCCTTTTGTCACAAAAGGTTATATTTTTTTGTAGTCGATACTCCATCTTTTCCTTATCAACATTAAATTTCATTGATGTTGATGAATTCCGGAGCTACCTTTCAAAACATTTATTTTCAAAACTTTCAAAAACATATGAAATTAAATTATATGATGTAGAGACAAAGACTGAAATGCATTAACTGACAATACTTAGTTTGAATAGGCTAAGTAGGTTGTGTCTTTTATTAAACATTAAAAATACACCTTGTGATACTTCAATAAATTTTTTAATATATTTTAAAATTTCAAAATTTTTCATTAACATATTTTAAAGATACAATAAAAAATAGTATAAAATATCTCGAAAAAATATCAAATTCATGGAAAACAAAAGTTTTCTACTTCCATACAACAAACAGTAACCGAAAAAAAAATAACATCGTTCAAATAAAAGATCCAAAGCAATAATTTTCATTCTCAGTACTGAAAGATGTGCACCATATATAAGGTGATAATCTCCATTGCTATAATTTTTTGTCAGCTTCCAAAACTTCAATGAGCTTCATTTAGATACAATACAATGTCCAAATTAATACACATTGCCATTGCTAGTTAGTTCCATCAATTTCACAAGTCCATTTCTATAGACTACGAAATGAGTAAATTTATTTACAACTACTTTAAAAATACAAATATAAGAAAAAAAAATATTTTTTTTTCACGAGGTGCCATTTTTGTAATTAGAAGAACATTATTATGTTTTGAGTCTAAGGAGTCCAAAGTAAATTTCTTCATAAACTTTGCGCTCAGCTTCTTCTTCTTCACTTTTTTTTTCGTGATTTCGACCTTTTATTCTCTTTTCCATAAGCGTTTTTCATTGATGTTAGCGCTGTAAACTCTCATTTTGTTTTTAAAATTATACCATGACTGTTTTTGAAAGTTAGTGGTGTAAACTTTCACTGAAATTAACAAGTCCTTTTCAGAGGAATTGAAAAACAAACGCAAACTACACCGATAATACCAAATCAGCGTTAATTCATCAAATTGTTCAAACAACTTGTAAACTAATAAAACAAAAGCAAACAAGATACAATAAATGAAAAAAAGTAATTTACATTATCCACATCTATGTTGAAATGTTATCTAATGTAAAAAAATCAAATTTTCAATTGTAAATCTTCAATGTATATATATTTTTGTTGTGAAGCCCGCTTCTATTTTTAAAATTTTTAGCCTGAATTTATAAGAGGGTTCAAGGTTAGCCTACTTGTTTTTACAGACCCCTTTTAGCTGCTTACATACTTTCCATCTTGTCTTCTCAACCAAAACAATTCACACTCTTTTCTCTCTTTTGAAACAAAAGCTGATATAGGGTCTCTATACCCTGCTCCAAGCTAACCGAATGCTCTTTCTCCATGTAAGTCGAACTTCAAACTTTTGTTTTTCGCATTTTCCAGCTCTATATATTGTGTTGGTTCAGTTTTAGGGGTCTTCCTTAGAACCTCATTCTCATCCCTATGCTTAATTCTTTCCGACTCTTTAGCTATTTCTGGAGCAGTGGTCCTGCTTCCATTAGGGTTTTATTTCTGCAAGCTTGTCTTCAATTTCAAGGTAAAGAAAGTTAGGGTTTATAAGTTTTCGAAATGATTTGCTTGTTTTAACCCTTGTATGTGTTTTTTGTTGTTGGATTGATGTTTGCACTAAATTGTATATTGTTTTTGCTCTGGTTTTTGGCTTTGCATGTGTGAGCGCAGGTGAGGATCTGTTGTTCTCGCCTAAGCAAGGAGTTTTTCACCCAAACGAGAAGCTCTAAGCGAGAGGCTCTCGCCTAAGCGAGAATAGCAGAAACTCGTCCATACTCTTTGTTTTGAGTTGTCGCCTGAGCGAGAGCAATCTCGCCTAAGCGAGATGTGCTAGCTTAAGCGAGAACTTGTAGATGTTCCAATGCTCTCTGTTTGCAATCTCGCCCAAGCGAGAGTCTCTGGCTTAAGCGAGAGACTCATGTTCGCTTGAGCGAGAGATCTTTAGTTGAAGCGAGATTGATAGCAGAATTGTTTAATTACTTGATTACTTCCACAATTGAGTGATTTATCCCTTAAAGCATGAAGTATGACACCATGTATATTTTATGTGTTGTAATGAGAATGAGATTCGTTGTGCTTGGTATGAAATCATAATGGATGCGTGAGAATATGTATATGGTGTGCTTGACGTAATTCCATGAGTCTCTTAGGGAGACTTTATGG
Source organism: Vigna unguiculata (assembly GCF_037176805.1). Classification (NCBI taxonomy): domain Eukaryota; kingdom Viridiplantae; phylum Streptophyta; class Magnoliopsida; order Fabales; family Fabaceae; genus Vigna; species Vigna unguiculata. The sequence goes on from NC_140797.1 coordinate 31,528,278, forward strand.
TGGTGTTATTGTAGTGTATGTAATGAAATAAGGATTCAAGTAAGGCTGCATTCTGATACTCTAATGAATCCGTCAGACTCACATAGAGTAGACTGGTTCATGTGGTGAGTAGCAGGAGGTCCTAATCTCTGGCAGGATAATGGTCTTAAATGATCATGGACTAACCTTGTGTGTGGTATGGTGAAACCAATTGGCAATGGCTCTGCAGAGCCGTAGAGGCCATTACAAATGCAAGCAACCAGTGTATCTGATCTCATTACATGTATCCAAATAATTGAGTTAAAAGGTCTTTGAATTGTTTGTTATCATATGTTACTTGAGTTTAATAGTCTGTTTATTTATTCACATGTTAAAAATTATTTTCTTTTAGCTTACCCTTTCTCTTTGTGTCTGTTTCTTGTTTGGTTTTCCTTTTTGCAATGATCACCAATGTTGGTATGAGCTTATGTGGAAACTCCTGGTGATCAACATGATGATGGAGATGTTGTTTAGTTAGCCATGTTGGATTTTGCTCATTATTAAGCTCCTTTTGAAAAACAGTTTTAATTGTAATTCCTTACTTGGTGAACAATCTGTTGTTAAATTGTTTTCCATCTTAAGACTTTTTTTATGGTGTTGTTCTGTGCTCTTGGTATTTGCTTTCCGGTATATTTTTAGATAATTGTAAAAGGTTAATTATAATATACTTTACTTCTTGATATTTTAAGACTTATATTATATTTATGTAATATTTATGTAATGTTTTATTTATCTAAATTATTTATTAAATGGAATGTTATATTTGTCATCCTCTGTTAGAGTGCATTTGAAACTAGAGTGTGTGATTGTTCTTAGCAGCATTTATGTGATGAACATTAAATGGAGGTTTTGACCATGGCATGTGTTGTGAAGCAGTTTAATGGCAGCGTTATTATGGGTATATTGTATATGTAAAAGGAAACGTGATTCCTTGAAGTTTCTTCTTTGAGGACCACATTGTAGTAATACTCCGCTGATAAATGCAATCATTCACTTATACCAACCCTTTAATCATGGTGTCTGGATTTGGGGTGTAATCACATTCCTTCACAATTTCTAACCAATCAAATAAGAGGTAAAACAACTCACGTAAATTAGTAACTGTAACACTTTATAAACTGATGGTAAATCATAGATCCCTTACAAAGAAAAAAAAAAGCAAAAGAAATGGTTTTTATGAGAAGGTTAACTATGACATATGGGTTTGTGATTTATATCTAACTGGTTATGACATGAAAAAGAAAATATTATAGCATGGTTTTTAATTATGATTTATAACCATAGGTTTTGCTTTTTTTTTATCAATGATAATTAATAATAAAAGTAAAGAATAAGACATTACCCATATATAGAAAATGTCAGAAAATAAATAAATATACAAGAAATTTAAAATCCACATGACAAGCCCTCTATTATGTACCATTTATAACCTCTTAAAACCCGAAATATTACAAAAAAAAGAAACTATCCAAAATAAATATTGTTCCCCTAGAGTCTATATGTAACAAACATTAAACAATAAATAACATCAAACGGAGTCTATACAAAACAAAGACAAAAAATTTTAGTACTATCGGATTATGAATACAAAAACTTCTTTTATATTACATGCAAAATGTTTTTTGCAGGGTATCATTTCCTTTTCAAAATTCTGAAAAATTGTCATTTTCTTTTGTAAAAGATCTAGATAATTTAACATTATAACAAGAAATAGGAAAGTTGGTAGCAGTAGAATTAGAAAGAGCAAGATAGCATTGTTTTATTTCATTTTCTTATAAGATAACCTTAACTTACTCTTATTTCATTTTTATCACAAGAACAAATAAACATTCTGATTTCAATCATATCACTACTAGAATTTTTCATATTACATGGGACCTTTCTTGTAAATTTGTTAAAAATTTTTGCAAGAAAATGTTTTTTTATGCCATTTTTTCTAAAAATTTTAATTGGCAGGTAATTCCTTCGTAGATAATTATTTTCTACAAAATTATAAAATTTGCAAATATTTCTTACAAAACATGTTGCGAAAAGTGTTTCATACAAAATATTTTACAAAAAAAAATAGTAACAAATTCTTGCAAAATTTTTTCACAACATAATTTAAAAGTATTTCCTACAAAAAACATTTCAAAACAAAATTGACAGGAAATATGAATTTTTTTTATTATATATATGTAAGTTCTTTTTCTTTAAACATGGTTGAATTTGAAATTCTCAAATATATGTGTACTTAATCTCCTACCTTATAACAAGTTGTTCGGTTAGAAACGGAGTTGTCAAGTTGATATCATATAGGATTTGGTCTTAACCATGTGAATTGGTGTCAATCCTGATGAGCCTGTTCCAACTTTCAGGTAATCCTTCTCGATCTTTGGCCCGTTCTATTTTTTTCCTATCTTGATCTTTGGCCCGAGTTAGTCCATCTTGACTCTTGGTCCAAGAGAGTCTGTCTCGATTTTTTATCCAAAATGATCCCGTCTTAACCTTTTTCCTAAGCCGATTGGTCTTGGCTTTCGGCCCGAGATGATCTGACTCGATATATGACCCAAGCTAAAGGTATTACTTTTAAGAGTTAGTTAAAGTCTTGTAATGGGGTCAAACCCACATAACCCACTTAAGAAGGAGCTTTGGGGCTGGGTTTTAGCCCTCTCAATTAGGGCACCCGTAAAAGAGGGATTATTCAAGGGTGGGTTAGAGTTGGCTTATCGATCATGGGTCAAGTTCACAACTCTACCATAAGATTCACTACATGGTCTACCATAGGAACCATAGGATCCACCACATGCTCAACCATATGCTCCACTTCACTCTTTTGAAACATGCTTCACAATAGGCTCCACAACAAGCTAGCAATAGCTTTCATAGGCTTTTCAAACTGAATCTAGGGAGCCCTTATTCCCATCCTATGCACCAACCAACTTAGGACGATAAAGTTGTTATATTTTTGTGCCAACTATTTTCTCTCCACCAGAAATTACATTGTCATCTTTTTGTAACCGTTTACAATTAAATAGATCATGACATTATTTTCTCATTTGAAAAAAAAAAGGATACTCCACATCACCAATAAACACAAATCTTGGTCTTTTCACCGAAATTTGATTATGAAAATTAGATATTAAATTTATATCAACCAAGACACGTGCAAAGAAACCTCAAGACTAACTCTTAATGTTATCATCCAAAGATAAAGGCATGTCAACGTCATGCACAATTGAAAAAATAGCCTTTGATTGTCAATATTCCAAAGAAAACCATGCATGTGCACTCAACATTAGATTTTCATAAGCTTCAAAGAAACTAGAACAAAATGTCCAAGCCAAAACACGAAGGATTTTGGAAGATGAATTCCAAACTCCAACCAATAAAACTCTTCTTATATCCTCAAACAATAAAAAATCAAATGCATAATTAAAATATATTAAATATCTAATAAATTGTATATTTAAAATAGACTATAATTTTAACTAAACCGTACATAAATTATGTTTTCTAAATAATTGTAGTCTACATATACACAATAATATTTCAAATATGTACTAGTATAAATCAAAATTAACTTACTCATAAGTTAATTGAGTGAAACCATCATATATAGTTTCTTTATATTTTTTATTTATAACTTGTGTATTTTTAACTTAAGGAGGCAAATTATTTTTTCCTTCATATTTTTTTATAAGTCTCTTTAAAAAATCTTGTGTGATAACAGTGGTTGTGGACTTTAGGCATGAATGACAATATGCAAGATTTGTTGCAATGTAGAAGAGTCTTAGAACAAACTTATATTAACTTAGACACAAAATTATGCCAACACAATCGGAGAAGAAAAATGTCCACCACTGCAAAACACTCAACAACCAATTCAGACCACAAAAATGGCCTTCAAAAGCTCCACAAAAGTGTATGAACATTGTTGTCGAAGGAGAAAACGCAAAACGAGTGAGAATCACGCACTGGAACGCGAGGAAGAACCATGATGTCCTAATTTAAATAGTTTTATATCAGATATCAAAAGTTCATGACGTAAAAAAATTACACATATAATATATATATATATATATATATATATATATATATATATATATATATATATATATATATATATCACCATTAGAAAAAATGCAATTTAGCAACCACCAAAATAATTTAGTTACAAATTATGATAAAAATAGCCACCGAATAATAGTAATTGCAAATTGTGACCAAAGTTTTAGTGACTAATTTGGTCTCCAATATTTTAAAGTGACCAAATTTTTAGTGACCGATTAGTAATTAAAATATCGGTGATTGTTTAACCACCGATTTAAAATTGGTGACTAACTGTTTTGTATCTAGAATTTTCGTCACTATTTATTTTCAATAGTTAAATCGGTAGTTGGAGGTGTTAGCGACCGATTTTACCCATTTAGTCACCAATTTCGTCGGTTACTAAAATACTTTTTTCTAGCATATATATATATATATATATATATATATATATATATATATATATATATATATATATATATATATATATATATATATATATATTCGTTTATTATTATATTATAAGTTTCCTACATTAACATATTATGTTTAAACATTTTATATGTTTAATGTATTTATTAATTTTATGACACAAGAGGATCTAGTTTAGCTTAAAATAATGAATATAATAAATTGTAAAAATTATAAAAAGCTTATCCCACCTCCCATGGGTGATCTAATTTAGAGTACATATTGACCATTCAAATTTTAGGATGCCCTAGGTTGGGTTTAACTAAAATTGGATCTGAAGTTACCTAATCCAACTAGTCATTCAAGGTTGGTTTAATTTATTTCAGAAAAAAAAAATCTTTTTTTGACTTTATCTATATAAATTCAAAATATATGTCATTTTCTATAAAAACAAAATTGCCAAAAGTTAACTCTTAAAATATAAAAAAAGAAAAAACTTTTAGACTTTCTAAAAAACGTACTTGAGATGAACTAATACAGTTATATTCATATGTAATAAAATATAAGTGTATTATTTCAAGATTTTTTAAAATATTTTCAAGAAATATACTTTTAGAAATATTTTTTTAAAGAGAAATGTTTTAATATATAACTTCAATATTCATTTTATATATATATATATATATATATATATATATATATATATATATATATATATATATATATATATATATATATATATAAACATTTCTGAAAAAAAAATCTTCATCTTATATATCCCTATTGACAAAAAAAAAAACAGCTTTCATTTTCTGTGAATTAAAGTAATGTGATTGATATGTATGATAACTTTAATTACTCAATAATCATTCATTATTCAGGGTAATAAGTATATAGCAATCAATTCTCACCAACCCATATTAGCTATTATTGAAAGAAGTGAAGATTGATGTAACTTTTCCTTTTAGTCTATTATCTTACTAATTGCAAACTTGAATAGTATTAGAGATAATTAAATTTTGTTTAGTTATACACATTATCTCTCTAAATCCAAAACAAAGTGCGTAATAGATGGAATATATTCACATTGTGATCGAGAATTCAAAACCCTAATATTGTAGGGTATAGCATAGGTGAGGACCACTACAACCTCATGTTTATACTTCATCCTAAAAATGGAGGTGAATATGGCAGCCATTAAAACAATACATGTTCCCAAATGGTGCAGTAATTAACCTGTCAAAATCACACCACGTGGATGTCTCATATTTTCAAAATGATATGATTTTTATTTTGGAGACAATAAATTAATGTCTGCGTACATGTCACGAAACAATTAAAGATTATTTGCAATCCAATTGTTTGTAAACATGTTTTAAAGTTAATAAATATTCCTAAATTTAATCATTGAAACAATATATGATATTATACAAAAAACACAGCATTTTATATAGGTATAATATTGTAAACTAATTTTAAAAATATTAATATGATCAGTTGTCATATTTACATAAAGAAATTTAATCACTTATTTTAAATAATCTTATAATTAGAGTTATTTTTGTATAAATGATTAGAGACGCTAAAATGGATTAAACTTCTGAGTTTTAAGATAAATTGGATTGATAAGAATTTAGTTTTTTTTTTTAAATGTGAATTTACCTTAACTATTAGGTCAATTAATTTCCGGAAGTTAAACGGTTCAATATGGACTAACTTTGTAACTTATCAACAATAATTTTTTATTATATTTTACTTTTTATTTTATAAATTTTTTATTATAATTATTTATTATCTCTAATTATGTATGTTGAAATTAACCGTTGTAACTTATCAACAATAATTCTTTATTATATTTTAATTTTAATTTTATAAATTTTTTAATATAATTATTTATTATTTAATTATGTATGTTGATAAATTAATTTTTTAAAGACTAATATTTGAATTGCTTGAATATTTAATTAATTTATTTATTAAATTATGTTAGTTGATAGTTTAATTTTTTACTATTGTTTTTATAGCGATGTTTGATGAAATAGGAAATTACATTGATTGTATTATTATGAAAAAAAATAAGTTAAGACAATAAAGTTTGATAATAATGTAATAAATATATAAAATAAATTATAACCAATTTGAAGTAGATAGAGAGAAGTTACAAAATTTATAATTTATTAAAAAATGAACTAGATTAATCTAATTTTTAACTTAATATACGATGAGTTAATCCGTGTAAACCAGGTTACGTACGAATTAGATTGACTTTAACATTCTTAACACTTCTATTATATATAAGAACCACAAAAATAATATATCTATCTCTTATTTTCAACAACTATAAGTAATGGTGAGAAATTATATTATGAAGCAATGCTTTTGATATAAATTTTGTAGGTGTAAATTCACATTATAATAATATTAAACAACTCCTAATAATAATAAATAACTTGAATATCTATTAATGGAGAAATAAATTACTATTAAAAAAAATTCTTAAAGGCATATTTTAATAGATATATTACTAAAGAAAAATAAAATACTTCTAGTCTAGTTCTTATAAAGCAGAAATATCACACAAAAAAATCACTAAATTTAAAACAAATAAAATTCAATTCAAGATACTTTAATAAAGTGCTTTCATGTTACATTTATTGTTAACAATATTACAAAATTATATATATATATATATATATATATATATATATATATATATATATATATATATATGAATCTATATTAGTTAATGTTTTTTAGGCTTGTAAACCTGATTCTTAGCTCATTTTGGTGGTTGGGATCCAATGAGGAAAGGGAACTTATTTCTCCTTTTCCTACTTCCTTGAAATTTTTAAATTAAATTTAAGAGGAAGTAAATTAATTTGTTTTATTCTAAAAAACAATAATATCACGAAGGATGAACAGTGAAAATATCACAGATTTGAAGAATGAAGTATTGGTGAAGGAGGGAAAATCATAATGCTCTTAGTCATATTGTTATATAGCATAGATACATAAATACGATATGTATATCGGATACGACATATATCTTATATGTTCATATATTTATTTTGAAAATAATAAGATAGGACATGTGATATATGTATATTGAAAAGTGTAGAATAATTCTTAAAAAAGTCATAAATATATGATTGTTAGTGTGTAAATCCAAATTAAAATCATATGGATTAAAGTTGTCAACATACAAATTTATAAATTATTATCATCATAAAAGTATGACTAAGTATTACTGCTTCATAGACTAGATTATTCATTGGTAAGTATTATTGAAGTATTTTCAAGTATTGGACACAGATATGTGTCAGACACGTATACATAACCTATTTTTGAAGTATCGATGCATCATAAATTATATATGGCTAAATTTAGGAGACACACAACATGCAAGAGCATGGTAACCCATTAATTAACGTACATTATCAACAAATTTATTTTTATTAGTAAAAAAGATAAAATTAGGATATTATCTTTTAAAATAGTCATATTAAATTTTCACAAGTAAACAAACAATTAGTCGGAATAATATTAAACATTGGTAAGTGGTTTGAGTCTTCCTCATGAAAAAAATATAATTGAAAAAAGAAACTATATTATCTATAACATTAATAAGGAGATTTTGGTGTACATAAATTGTTATCAATTTTATTTAAGTGATTTTTTTTCTAATTTAATCATTGTTCTTAAATTTAACCGTTTTTTAAACTAAAATAACTATCTAGAAAAGAAAAAAAATTACCTGCAAAATAAATAAATTTTATCTCCAATAAAATTATAACAAATATTTATATTTAATTTTATAATAATAATTTTAATAATTTTAATCAAACTGTCATATATATATATATATATATATATATATATATATATATATATATATATATATATATATATATATATATATATATACTTGTATTTTCACCAATATAAATATCTTAAATTTCAATTTTTTCTGCTAAATTAGGCTCAAAGCGTTGATATCTTTGTTATCGGGTTTTCATTTCTAAACCTACAATATAATGATCCAACTCATTATTTATTTGACAATTTTGGATTTATTTATTATTTATATTTTTTAAAAATATAAAAATTAACCTTTTTAATTGAATGTACTCAATTTGATCCAAACTAACTCGTTATTTTTATTAAATTGATTTAGTTTTCTTTATATAGAAAAACGCATATCTAAACATACCATAATATTTTTTTATCAGTGTGTTTTGACTTTAATTCATTAAATTCAACCCTCGTACCTCTAAAAATAGTTAAATGTTCAATAAAATGGCAATATATTTCACCAATATATAACGCAAACGCGTATTAGAAAAATGTTGATAAAAATTCAAATAAAAGTAAAGGAATAAAAAGAAAAAAGAAAAAATAATTATATTATTTGAATAGATAAAAGGGTTAAACATGTTTTTGGTCCCTCAACTTTTAGTGAAAATTGAAATTAGTTCTAATTGGAAACATTTTGTTTTATCAACAAAGAATAAATTTAATTAAAAATAGCACTTGAGTGGTGCTCTAACCTTATACAAAAAACATTGTTATACACATTGATGTTCTAGTTTAGCATCCTAACTTCATCAAAACAAAAGATTCCATCTAAATCAAAACCACATGAACCACCATTGTGATTCACCAACAAAGAGTAAAAGCAGTATGTATGTCTCCCTAAGTATATGTCTAGCATATTCCTACGTGACGAGCACAAGTCCAAAATCCTTTTACTTCATACCTATAGTTTATAAAATACAAAAAACACAATAGCCAATTGGAGCCTTCATGAAAGGTTGTTCGACCACTAGCAACATCCCAATTTTAAAGGCTCCAACATTCCGAGCAGCTTCTTGATTTAGCTGCAACAGTCCCTCATTCACACTGCTCTGCACTCCTCTGATGCAATAAACATACCAGCCACATCTTCATCTCATCCCCATGTGTATTCCGAACAACAATTTGGTATATTCGATATATTCCATTATGAATGTTTTGCTGCCCATAGTCCATGCAAACATGAAGAATAGTACTTCCTTGTTGTTTAACTCTCTCCAAAAAGAAAAAGCACACTCCTCTGCATGCTTCATTCCTGTGGAAAACAAAGAATTGCTCCCTCTAACTCTCCCCATCCCAATACATAGCAACAACATCCCCTACTGTCTACCCTAATGTATGATTGTACTAGAGAGAATTTCAATGTCACAAAACATTTTACACCTTCTAATGAGTTATATATGTGTTGCAAAGCATTTGTTTAGCCATCACAAGATATCATCCTCACCTTACCACAACTTAAACATTGTTGAGCTGATTGCCTTATTAGTCCTTTCTCTGACCACATGTCTTCCTACTTCCCTTTCCTTATGGTTATATTTTGCACTATTTTGAACTTTTGTATGTATACCCATATTTCTTATTTCTTAGGATTAAAGCCAATTTATTTTCATAAATATTTTAAGCATGTGGCTGGGCTCAAACACCAATCTGAGTAAGTAAATGACAATTTTGAATACTTTTTAATTATCCACCCTCATGTTTTTAGTTGTGCCATTGTTTCTATGATTCCAAATTACCCAAACTATTGCCATCCACATGCATTTCCAAACACCATTTTGTTTACTGTTCAACTCTGTAAGGTATAATTGTTGGAAATGTTGCTTTGGCTTAAAATGTTGAACATTATTAATACATATCCATTTGTTACATTGATTTCACTCAACCCTTGACACATTACAGGTAAAAAATAAGTGGCTAATGCATTCCTCCTCAACCTCACATAACGAACAACATCTATTATCTATTCTTATCCCTTTATTGATTAGGTTGTCTTTCGTTGGAATCCTATTAAGAATCACTCTCCAAGCCAAGTGTTGGGCAGATGGAAGAGCTTTAATTGACCAAAAACAACAGCACATGTTTGAATCATCATCACCAATGTTATCTTACAATATTTTATAAGCAGAATTGACCGAATAACATTTTAAATTTTCGCCTTTCCACTCCCAAATATCTTCTCTCTCCCTATTTAAAGAGTTATCTAACAATTGTTCCATCATTAGAGCTAACTTGGGTGTTTCCCATTCAAATAATTCCCTCCTCCATGCCAAATTCCACTTCCAACTTTCATTGTTCCAACAACCTATCTCTCTCATTATTGCTTCTTTATTAATAGAATTTGCATATAATCTTGGGAATTTTTCTTTTAGTGGCACTTCTCCGATCCATTTGTCATTCCAGAAATTAATCAAATCCCATTTTCCAAGTTTCCACTCAATATTTTCCTCATACTAGTTCCCATGTTGGCCTTCACTTGTCACCTTCTTAATATCCCTCCACCACTTTCATTCCTAGCCCCCAATCTCTTTTGATTTGCATATATTGTCCCATTTTACCCATGTTATCTTTCTACCTTCACTGCCCCAACCTAATAAAAAATCTTTTTGAATTTTCTTTATCTCAATTTGTACACTTGCTGGCATTTTGAAGAATGACATGTAATATAGAGGCAATGTTGTAATAACATATTTAAGCAAGCATACCCTACCAACAAAGGACAAGTATTTTCCTTTCCATCTAGCCAATCTTTTCTTTATTTTATCAACTACCTCTCTCCACAATACAAATCTCCTAGAGATGCCACCAATTGGCATACCTAAATAAATGAATGGTAAATGCATAACATCACAATTAAACATTTCTGAGTATCTTTGTATAATGTCTTCCCCTACTTTTAGCCCTCCTATTTTTCTTTTAATGAAATTAATTTTAAGTCCAACAACTAGCTCAAAGCATCTAAGAATGCATTTTATGCCCAAAATATTTTGTGTGTTTGCTTCACACAAAAATAGTGTGTCATTTGCATATTGTAACATGTTAACCTCTATCTCTTTGGTCCCTACTTTTATCCCCTTTAACAATTTTTTCTTACATTAAACCAATTTAGTCTCTGATCTTGTTAAATGTGTGCATTTATTCCTTTAAATCAAATTTTTTAAGTTTATTTGACGTTTCAAACACGTTTCTCAACTAACAAACAAACATTCAAGCATAAATGTGTCAAACGGGGTAAACAAACTCAAATACGATTATGAAACGCGTTTGAAACATCAAATAAATTTAACAAAATATGGTTAAAATGACTAAATTCACATTTTGCTAAAGTTGAAGAACTAAATTTGACCAAAGTTTCCAAAAGATACTAATTCCAATTTTCACTAAAAGTTAAAAGACCAAAACCATATCTAATCCTAGATAAAAATAGTATCAGTCTATTATGAATTAATGGTCGTCTATTGATTTGATACAATTACTCATATGATTGATAATCATATGATTCATTACTCTTTATTTACTCTTTATGTAATATTTTGTATTTACTATTTGATTTTATATCCTTTATGGGTTAGCATGTTATATCTATAAATAGGACTCGTCCTATCAGTAATAAGACACACATACAAAAAGAAATTGCTCCCTACTCTCTCTTCCTCTCTTTCTTCTCTCTTATTAGTTTAATTTTATAATACAGTCTATATTAAATAGAGTTAAAACTTCTATTATATGACCAAATAAAGTATATCAACAACCATTAAAAATTAATCACCGAACAACCATTAAAAAATAACACATTTAAAAATAAATTATAAAAACCCTGACCAGTAAAAATTGATGTTAAATAATTAAATGATGATGTTATATTTATGTCTAATAATTATTAAGAGTTGACTCTCATTTAGCATGGACTAAGTTAATATTATGTAACAAAGTACGATAAATATCTATTAAATTACTAAATCTAAAAAACTTAATTACAATTAAGAATTAAGGTAAATATAATTTATTTAAATTTAAAAGTATATATTAAAGTAAAATAGTATATTAATTAATTTATCATCTGTTGTAAATGTTGTATGCGTATTTTTAAATTATATTACAATTTTGATAGCATTTTGCACCAAAACAAATTGATTACTATCTTCGTTAGTCTAGAAAGAAAGATTGAATAAAAGATCAAAATCGACTTTTAGTGGAAGAATGAATTTCTTGATGAAAAAAAATTGGATAGGAACATTTTTAGTGTTAAAACATTTTCTAAACCAGTGGATGAGAGAAGCTTTGAGTTCTTATTTACGCAAATTAAATTCACACACACTGTAACATTTTATCATATTTAAATGAGTCTTTGATTTGTGACTTATGATTTCTTTACAACATACACATTCTAAAATTAATGTCGATTTAACCCATCTAATTTAAATAAATATAAAAATTATTATGTAATTTTCAATTAAATCACATTAAATAAAAATAAAATAAATAATATTAACGTTAATTAAGTCAATAATAATTTAAATAAATATAAATAATAAAAAAATAATGTGAATTAACTTAACACTAAAGTTAATAAATTCTAAAAATAAATTATATTAGCTTTTTTTTTATATCCATACTAATTTTGACAAATATTAAAATAAATTAAATTAATATAAATGTAGCAAATGTTAATTTAAATAAATATTAAAAATAAACTAAGCTAATATTAATAAAATTGACAATAAATAAAATAAATACGAATTTCTAAATTAAATAATTTTTTCATTGAACAAGTGCATCTTAATCTTAATATATTCTATTTTATTAGTCTTGCTTCATCCTAACTTTGAAGTAGAATTAACTTAATAAATTGTATCTGCGTCAATAATATAACTGATCCGAATATATAACAGTTAATTATTCATATCTTTTCAATGGACAGTTTTTTCACAATCGGTTTTAAAAATGATGGAAAAAATAAAATATTTTTTAATAAATTAAAACTAATTTATACACAAACTAAAGGCAGAAATTTCTCTAAATTTTTATTTTTAACTTATTTATAAACTAATTTTTAATTTATAAGAAAACTTATTTATTTTTTTCATATTTTTCTATAAATGTTGTTTTTATGAATCTTGTCCAAACACATACATTACCAAATACGTTATATCTTTACTTCAAAAGTATGGAAGTGTTGCTTATATTGCCCTATCTATGCAAACTCAACTAAAATTGCAGCGAATTCACACAAATTTATAAATTATAGAAAAATATAATATATTACAAGTTAAAGTATGGTTATAATTTATAAATTAAACTTTACAGAGTTTAATTAGTATGGTCTAAACTTAGGGCTCCTCACTGATGTTTCAATCTTATTTCTCTAGTGATTTTTCATTTTGTCTAAGTGTTTATATAAAATTTGATTCAAAAGGAAATAACAATCTTTATTTATTCCTACGTTGATAATTATGTATTATCTAACTTAAAGTTCATGTGAAACAAAAAATATACAAACATAATATGTTAATAGGAATTTTTAGTTGACCAAAGTCAACCAAATTCAAAATTTTAACTAAGCTTAAGGTCATGTTATTTTACACCTTTTTTTACCCAATAAAATTAGGGTTTGACCTTTTGAAAAAATGAGATAAGATTGAACATGTGAATTCGGTGGAGTGACTCTTATTCCCTCTTATATTTTTGGGAAATAAAACAAATGATTCCCTTTCTTTGATGCCAATTCCCACCACGTAAAGAGATTCATTCTATGAAAAAGTTATTCCTTTTATAGTTTCACATAAACCGAAGATTAGGAATCTCATGTATTTTCATTATTACTTTAAATCACAAAAAACAATTTCAATTCCTCTCACAATTTTAATTTTAATGAAATTATTAATTAGTCTAATAATAGACTAAGAAGTTTTACATCATTTAGTAGTGGAAAGGTATTTTATATGGTTACAAGAAAATAAAAAAAAATGATCGAAAATTAAAATGACTAAAATATGTCACTAATGAAAATTGTGACTGATTTAGTGACTAGACAATATATGTCAACATTTTATTCGTAACTAATTTATTAACCAAAATCAATGACCGAATCAATTACCGAATCAATGATCAAATCAATGACAAACTCAATGACCGAACACTATTGCATTCTTAGCTTTCTAACTCAACCTTTATGCCTCGATTACAGCAAAAATGAGACATATAAACATGCAGTAACAATTTTAAAATTTATGCAACCTTTTATGCCACTATTATCTTAAAACATGCTTTTGCCTGTTTTTTACTACGTTTTTGTTGTAGTGTATTGAGGTGATAATTGGTTTGTACCTATTCTTGAATTTTCAACTTCAAATTTGATATTATGATGATTTAGGAGTTGTTGGCATTGTTAGTTAGTTTTGGCCAACTAAAACCCTAACATACTAACCAAAGCTAAGCCCAATGGTGACAAGGTGGAACTTGCAGAACAACGATCGAACAATGGTGAATAAAAGAAACTCAAGCAACCATTGAATGACAGCAACAAAGAGGAACTCAGGCAATGATTGATTGGTGGGGAGAAAGTGGAAGTGAGAACGAGAGTGGCTGATTTTTCTTTTATTTTTAATGCTTATTAGGCCTCGGTTATTCTTTAATTGAGATAGTAAGTCTCACTTTTCTGTCTCGGTTGCTTCTAGAACCGAAGCAGTAAAGGCTGAATATGCTTCGGTTGTGAATCAAGTCAGAAAGGTCACCCTTTTTTACTTCGACTAGATATGTCTTGAGTCTTAAATCAAAGCCAAATGGCAAAAATAACCGCAACGAAAACTCTTTCTTGCACTGGTGAAATCAGTCAATATTTAACAGATTTCCAATAGCATATATAATATATATTAACCATTTCTTTTTCCAGAATTGAGTCTACTATATATCTACGACAATCTTAGTGTAGGTAAATTACTAAAATAGACATTTTAATTTATTGACATGTGTTTCAAATTGAGGGTATTTTTGTCTTTTTGATGTTGTTGTGTTTTTATCGTTCGAAAGTCTTTTTTAAATACTAATTGACGTTGTCTGACAACAACATCCTTCTTCTCCAAGGCAATTGGCTTTGTCGAGGTTAGGTTTTATTTCCTTCTTCTGTTATTTTTCTTCTTCTTCTTCAATCCTTCTTCTTTTTTCTTCTTCACACCAAGTTAGGTTTTTTTTTTTTTTTCCAATTTGTTGTTGTTGAATGTTGACTGTTCTTTTGCTTGGTCAAGGTTATTTTTTGTTGTTTTTTTTTCTTCTATTTGTTGTTGTTATTTCTTTCTTTTTTTTTTCTATTTCTTATTTTATTTCTTCTTCGTGGATCTTTATTCTTTCTTCTTCTTCGTACTCTGTTAAAAAAAATTTACTTCGTGTTGATTGTTTGTCATGAAAGGTTTAATTTTTGCAATATTTTTTGTCCTGGGCATGTTTTAGTGTTATTATATTTATATTTTTTGTACTTCGTAGACCTATTAATGTGTGTTGACAAAAAGGTTAAAGTTTTTGTTTTTAAAAGGTATTTTTGAATAAAATCTTGAACATGTTTTGTTGTTGTTGATGGTATTGTTGTGATTTTTTTATACTTCGTACACCTATTACCATGGGTTGAAGAAAAGGTTCAAGTTTTTGTTTTTAGAATGTATTTTTCAATAAAATTTTGAACATTTATTTGTCTGTGGATTTTTCTTTTCTATGGCCATTTGAAACGCTAGGGATATGGTGTTTGGGTGTTAAAATTGCACATAAAAGATACCTTTTATGATTTATTGTTTGATTTGATGAATGTAATTTTTTTCTGTTTATTAAAGTTCTTAACCTTTTAGTTGCTTCTTGGTTGTTCTTCTTTTTCTTCTTCTCGTTTGATGGCTTTCATGTATTTGACGTCTAAAATCTTTTTTGGGAGATGGTTTTTGAATGTTTCTTGCATGTGTTTAGATGATTAAATTTTAAAGTTCTTAACTTTTTAGTTGATTCTTGGTTGTTCTTCTTTTTTCTTCTTCCTATTCGATGCATTGGAAGTGTGAAACCTTATTGGAATATGGTTTTTGAATGTTTATGGCATGTGTTTCTGAATATATAGTGATTATATCTATGTAAGAGTGAGGTGGACTGAACCCATGAAGGCCTAGAGCGTTTATCCAGTGACTTTAAAAATTCTTACATCAAGTTGTAGATGATGTGGTTTTCAAAGGTTACAGGTCAGTTGTTGAATCTACAAGCAGAAAGGATTCATTATTATCATTTATTTTTGTTTTGTTTCATTTACACAACAAAATATTGATAATGCTTGACTCACTAATACGCATTTCTCATGGAATATGGGTTTTGTTGTATGAGAGCCACATCATGGTACAATATTAAATGCTTAGATATCCATGGAAAAATTATATGGAAGTAAGAGAGACTCTGAGGCATTGTTCATTTATGGCAGTGTATTGCGATGGTCTTATTTTGCAAAAAAAAAAAAAAAGATTTTTGTTTTTACATCTTCCATGTTTATTTGGTTTTTATTTTTATTTCATTTATGCTAATTTATATTTAGATACAATACTTGTTAAATATTTACCTTTGTAATTTATATTTAAATCTTGGTTATGACTCTCCAAGTCTCCAAGGGGATTCAACAAGGACGGTTCCAACAGGTAAAGTAATATTCTGCATTCATTTGTTAATCAGTTCCCAAAATTTAAAGATCAAGCTAAAAATTGCATGATCTGATTGTCATTGTAGGTAAGGTAGACAACAAAAATAAGATTGGAGATGCCGCTCAAGAGGTATATATCAATTTCGTGAACTATATTACTATGTTGTTTTATCTTATTAACTAAACTTATCATCATATACAAAAATGATTATGTGTTATGGAATGAATGATTTAAGAACCATTTGTAAGAAGTGGAGCTAGTCACATGAGGAAGATAGGGACTTGGGGAAAGAAATTTAGCTGAAAGGAGGAGAAATATGTTGCAGATCAAGTAACTCACACCTCACTAAGTATTCTTTTTATCTAATTGATTGGTGAACTTTATAACAAGTAATCTGATTGTTACAAACAAACATTGTTTATGGTTTTACATTGTTTCTGCATTTTGCCTTCCAGGCTAAAAATAATGCAATTGGCCAAGAACTTCAAAAGCAATTGGAAGTTGCAAGTGTGTCCCTGATTCTATATTTATTTCTGAACTCTAAGCTTTGTAAATTCATGTTAAATAGCCAAAATGAGTTTTAGTTTTGATTCCAAGAAAAAGGTGCCCTGCGACACAATTTTCATATATACATAAGTAGTTCGGTGAAGGATGGTGGCATTTGTATTGTATCTGTAATTTGCATTCACTTATTATTCCAACGGAAAATGCAGCTGTAATGTGCTTTGGACTTGATGTGCAAGTCTATCTAACACTTGATGTTAAAGAGAGTAATGATTTGGTAACATATTTTTAATGGTTCTATCAATCGTGCAGGTTTCTCCCCATAAAAGAGGAATAAGAAATGGACCAAAAGCTCTAAAATATATCTTTCTGATTGTCCTATGCAAGTAAGACTTAGTATGTTTCCTTATTATTTGCTATTATTTTGTATGTTTTGTAAATATCGGGTAATTTTTCTATTATCAGCTATATTACAGCCTTTGAAGGATGGGAATCTAACTTATAATTGGTGAAAGAAATAATAAAAAGTAAAAAAGAAAACCACATTGTAAAGGTAGTCTCTTTTCATTTGAACTTTTAGACAATCTTTTGCTTTGTTGTCAAACTTCCAATGGTGGTTACAAATCAATGCTTGCTTTAATATATAATAGTGTTAATGAGAAGTTATATATTGTTGAGTGTTAATAAACCAAATATAAAAGTTATGTGATTCAATTTTTATTTAATAAGTTATATAGTGGTGAGTGTTGTCATGTTATTGTGTTTCTTCTAATTTAACCACTACTCTAATTATTTATAGAGTAGTTAGTAGTGAGTTTAGCGTTAATGTGATGAAGGCTAAGGTTGTAGTGAGTTCTTGCAAGCATGATGGACCCTTTGGCGCCATTGGAGTTAAGAGATTGAAAAGTATTGGAATGATTGATAGCATACATGGGATGAAGGCCCTGGATATAAACACTACCAAGGATGGTATTATGAGACTTACTAGAGAGATTGGGCCTGGGAAGATTGTGACTGGTATGGAAGTTGCAGAATTTGATGGTGTCCCAAAAATGGTATGTTAACCTTATAATTTTGGTTTCTTTAATTATAAAAAAATGATAAGGTTGTGGTCTATATATATATATATATATATATATATATATATATATATATATATATATATATATATATATATATATATATATATATATATATATATATATATATATATATATATATATATATATATATATAAACTAGATAACAAGGACATGGTTATTTCATATGCACGTGCAACCATGTAGTATCTTCTAGATGTTTTATAACAATGACAAGGACATTGATTGTTTGGCCAGGACTTATCATGAGGACATTGGTGGTGAAATGCGTGGTGTAAACAGCATCAGTAACAACCATAGTCATCCTGTAGTTGGCAATTGCAAATGAAAATTCTTGATTGAGTGCATTGTTTGATTCTCAACAGAATTGTCTCTCCAGCATATACTGATACACGTTAGTACGTTCTTCTCATTTTTACCATGTAACATTTTGATTTCAATCAACATAGATGGTTGTTGCATATAATTCCTATATATATATATAAACTAGATAACAAGGACATGGTTATTTCATATGCACGTGCAACCATGTAGTATCTTCCAGATGTTTGATAACAGTGACAAGGACATTGATTGTTTGGCCAGGACTTCTCATGAGGACATTGGTGGTGAAATGCGTGGTGTAAACAACATCAGTAGCAACCATAGTCATCTGTGGTTGACAATTGCAAAGGAAAATTCTTGATTGAGTGCATTGTTTGATTCTCAAGAGAATTGTTTCTCCAGCATATTCTGGTACACGTTAGTACTAGGGATGTCAACGGGGCGGGTAGGGTACGGGTAGTAGCTCCCCTGTACCCTACCCGCTGAATAAATATTCGCCTCGTACCCGTACCCATATCGGTCGAGTATCCGTTATGCGGGTACCCGTCTATTTTTTACATATCCGCGGGCATCCACGGGTACCCGCGGGTATTTACAAAAATATTTAAAAAAATATATATTTAACCATAATTAGTGCTTGGATCAAGAAGTCTCTTTTCTCCGATTAATTCTTGAAAAACAAACAAATAAAAAATCACGACCAATTTATATTGTAGTTTATTTTTGAATAAAATATTAAAGAAATTACTAACTTCATCAATGTACACCTCTTGCAACATTTTATAAAGTTTCATGTTGTCCAATTTTAATCTAGAAGAGCCTGAAAATATAAGAAGTTCATTAAAAATTTCTAACAATCACTTAATTAAAATATTTAAGTAAAAGTGTTAATTTCATTACCTTTCATGTTGGTCCATAACCAGTCTTGGAGACACATCAATGCCTCCACAGTATCTGAAAGTAATTTACTCTGTTGTGGGGTAAGAATCTGACCACCATTATTGAATGTTTTTTACTAATATATATATATATATATATATATATATATATATATATATAAGGGTATTTTTCTAAATTAAAGTTTAGCGGGTACGGGTATCCATGGGTACGGATACTATGATACCCATACCCGCCCTGTTAACATGCGGGTATCAAAAATACTCGTACCCGCAGGTAGCGGATATCCATTTTTAATATCTGTTTCTTACCCGTTGCGGGTTTTATCCACGGATACCTGCGGGTACGGATTTTTTTGACATCCCTAGTTAGTACGTTCTTCTCATTTTTACCGTGTAACATTTTGATTTCAATCAACATGGATGGTTGTTGCATATAATTCCAAATTTATGGATAAAAGGCTAAATATCATGTATGATATTCATGCTTTTGATGATCTTCTGCTTTTCTTTTATTGTACTCTTAAACTCTATTGTTATTTACTAAGTTGACCTTGCTCTTGGGGATCTAAAGTCAATTAAGGATCTATATGATTTTAAGATATTATTGGACTTTTCCTCATTGGATTTGTTTCCATAATTCCAACCCTTCTGAAGAGAAAGAGAGTGTACTAATGAAGTTGTGCGGTCTAGCTTACATTATACATTCTATCAATAGATAAGTTACGCTACCAGAGAAGATAGTATTGAAGAAAGATATCAATGAGAAAAAGGTGTATTGTTATTAACTTAAATAGTAGTATACTCTATTAACTTAAATAATAGAGTATACTCCTTTTTATATCAATGAGAAAGGGCCCTTTTCTATTTTTTGGTTGTGTGGAGAGAGCAATGGTAAACATAGTTGAGTGAGTGGTGTATAATCGATTGAGCTACGATACCGAGACTTTGTTGGAGCATTAAATTACACATACTGACATTGACGTCATCAAGAAGGTTGGGGTGTTTGTTTAGTGATGTTGTATGCATACTTGTTTGGCACTATATAGGATCAAGAAGGTTGTGGTGTTTGTTTTATCTTGTAGTGTTGCTTTTTCAATTTGTACATAATTTCAACCATTAATATTGTTATCCAATTTCATGTTCTATCTCTCATGAGTTGTGTCTGCCTTAAGACAGATGGAGATGTTATATGGTCCAACATTTACTACTTTGATTGCAAGAGAATCTCCATCTCTTAGCTTTCACAATTGGATTAGGAAATTGCCCATTTACAGTCAATATGTTATGGGTTATGCACAACCTCTTCATTGGGGTAGTTTGAATCTATTTCAATCAAACATTAACTAAGAAATGGTGCAAGATCATTGCATTGAATAAAAAACACTTAACAAACCCGTGGTAGTGATTCTTTGCAACTAAAGGAAGGGAAGAAATGATAGATAATAGGCCAAGTAAGAACCAAGAGTAACCATTGCCCGAGAGGTGGATAGTCTTCATTAGTGCCAAAGAATTTGTCAAATGCAGTTACTTTGTGACATTAAGTAAATTAAACAGTAATAATAATACATAATATTCTGTTATTGAAACAAATTAAAACTATTATCTTATATAATTATAAAATCTTATATAACTATAAATAATTACAATAACTTACCACTTTATAAAACCTTAATATAATATGCATTTTATGTATCATTTAAAAATGTAAATTAATACTAAATATTGTTACAACTATAATAAACAAAGTCATAAAATAAAATATAATACATATATTTTATATAAAATATTTGAGATAAAAAATATAATTAACATTAATTTTTAACTTAAAAGTACAATAATGTGATGTGAACATAAAGGTTTACCTTACCACAGTCTATTTTTCTCCAAAAAAATACGAGTAACAACATTATATTGTATATGGTTACAAAGTTATAGTAAAACATTGAAAATGTGTTAGTGAAACATTGTAAAACATTATATCGAAAGAGTTAACCATCTTTGCATTGTTTTAAAACGTTATAAATGTGTTAATCTTCGAACAATTAAAATATCAATGTTTTCATAACAATATATTTTTGTTCAAAATACAAGAAAGTTAATACATTTTTTTATGTATTTTTTCTCAACAATAGTTTCTCTTGAGGAGATTATGTGATGTTTTTGTATAATAAGCATTTCACTGTATGAATAGGCTATCTATCTGAGACTTGACAAAAATTTATAGTTTAAACAAGTACTATATGATAACAAGTTAAATAATTATAACAAAAAAAGCGATTTACTCTGTTATTTCAAATTCGATTGATTGAATAAATATTAGTCCTTTCTACTTTTACTTTTATGATTTCTTGCCCTTCATATTGCCAAAATAATAAAACTGTATTTGGTTATTTTTAATTTAAAAACTTAATCTTTTCAAAGTAATAATTATTTTATTTTGAGATATTTAAAATATTAAAATATTTAGTTTTGCAATCAATTATATGATCTATTTTTAAATATTTTTATTAATTGACCAATTAATTCTATTAATTATTTTTTATTTTTTAATTTATTTCATACATTTTGAAATCTTTTAAATTTATATATTTGTAATTAATAATTACATATTTAGTCTGTAAAGATTTATTATTAATTAGTTGATTCCATTAATTATTTTACATTTCTTTAACATTGAATAGGAGATTTTGAGTTTATACATTCTTATTTGTTGACTTCTTTAAATATTTTAAAGTTTTTTAATCATTTCCTACAATAACCCGTGGATACACATCTTATTTTAATATAATATATCTATGTTTATATATATGTACATCCATCTATAGTTAAATAAATCAATAATATATTTAAAAACTAAAATTAATCATTATATATAATTAAATTAATAATAATAATTCAAATAATTAATTTATATATAATAACAAAAAATTATGTTTTAAAAATTACAAAATATAAAAAAAAAACACGACCCGTGTGTATGCATCGGGTGTCATGCTAGTTGTATGATGTAAGTATGGACTCAGAAGAAATAATATTTCAAATACAATAATAACAATAATGTTGAGTAAATTTATGGTCAAAACATTAGTGTGCCAATTGTTGGTAGATAGCTATATATGTAATGTATTCATTTCTTTGTAAAATGTGTGTCTTGGTTGTATTTTTATTTTTGTCTTGGTCACAAATTGATAAAGATATTATATATCTCCTGCTTTTATTTATATTGATAGAGATATCATATATTTGATTCTCTTTTATTACTATCAAATATTTTATTTTATTTTATTTTTTCGTTTTTCCTTTATATGATGAGACATTGTATTCTATATATTGAACAAAAGTTCTAATAAATCTTGAAGCAAGCAAACTCTCTTGAGTTGGTTTTTACCCAAACTTTTCTTATGCATTTTTTGTACGCATCATTTCTTCTTTCTCTCATGGCTTATACATTTCTAACATGGTATCAGATTTAAATCGCTTTCCGCATTTTTTTTCTTTGTTGTTGATTTCCTGCCATGGCCGATACTCATGGTACAAATTTTCGCGGTGGTTTCTCTAGCAATCGTGGACGAGGCCGCTTTCCTCGGTCTGGTGGCCGCAATCCTAAATATTGTGACCATTGTGACTGACCAATCATACCTCTGATTCTTGTTGGATTAAGCATGGTGTGCCTCAAGGCTCTAACCTACACACTAAAGTCCAACCTTCTCCTTCGAAGTCGGTTTTGTGGGGTTGAGTTAGGCTTAAAGCCCACTTTGAAGTCCTATGTTCATGCCAAAATGGTTGATATCGTCTCCTCTACTGCCGATCTTCGTGCCGGGAAGGATGACAAAGTTGAAGCTCAGTTTGGTTTCTCTAGAGAGTAGTATGAAGCTCTTCTCGCCTTGATTTAGCAGTCTCCTAATGATTCTTCTTCCACAGCTACTGTTGTTCATCAATGTACTACCAAACCCACAAGTTTTGTTTTTCCCTTTTCTTCTTGGATTTTAGATAGTAGTGCTACTGACCATATTTGTCCTTTTAAATCTTTATTTCAAAATCTCAAACCTATTTCTCCTATTTCTATACAATTACCCAACCAAAACTCTGTCATTGCTAAATTCTCGGGTACCATTGTCTTGGGCAATCTTATCCTTCACAACACTCTTTTTGTCCCTGAATTTTCTATTCAACTCATCTCTATTCCAAAATTGCTTAATTCTACTAATTGTCTTATGGTTTTCTCCCAAAATACTTGTCTTATTATGCAGACAGATACCTTCCAGACAATTGGAATAGCTAGGAAACATCAAGGCCTATTTTATCTCTTAGATAGTTCTCAAGACAGACGTAACTTGAGTATATCTAACACAAATATTTTTTTACCAAATTCTACTCTCATTAATAATGCTAGTCCTTGTAACTTGTGGCATATGAAACTTGGTCATCCATCTGATAAAATTTTACAGCTTTTTGTTTCTGATCATTATGATATTTTTTCTCCTTCTATTATTGCTTGTGATGCTTGTGCTTTTGCGAAACAAAAACGTCTGAAATATTCTTCCAGCACGAGTAAATCTCTTATATTTTTTGAACTTATCCATGTTGATATTTGGGGCCCAATTTTCGTCTCTTCCATTAATGGATACAAGTATTTTTTTGACTATAGTTGCTGATTATAGCATATTTAATTGGATTCTTTTTCTTAAAAATAAAACATAAGTCTGATCTCTTCTTCAAGACTTTATTATTTTTGACAAAAAATCAGTTTTCTTGCAAGCTTAAGAAAATACGTTCCGATAATGGCAAAGAGTTTCTTCTTAATGATTTTTATAATAGCAAGGGTATTTTCAAGAAACTTCTTGTGTTGCAACTCCTCAACAAAACGGGATTGTTGAGAGGAAGCATCAGCATCTTCTTAATGTGTGTCGTGCTTTTCTTTTTCAAACAAAAATACCCAACATTTTTTGGTCATATTCCCTTCAATTGGTTGTTCATCTAATTAATAGGTTACCCACTCCTTTTCTCAGTAATCAATCTCCTTATGAATTGGTCTATTCTACTAAACTCGATTTTTCTAATCTAAAAGTTTTTGGTTGTTTGGCTTACGCTAGTTCTGCCAATACTAGAAGAACTAAATTGGATTCTCGAAGCTTAAAATGTGTTTTCCTTGGTTATAAATCTGGAACAAAGGGATATGTTTTGTATGATCTTCACTCCATGTCTATTTTTGTGACTAGAAATGTTATCTTTCATGAAAATATTTTTCCTTACTCATTCTCTTTGCCTTCTGATAACTCTATTTCTTCAATTGATGATTCTCATAATTGTGATATTAGCATGTATGATTTTCCAGCTTTACCTGTTTCACATGCCACTGACCTTACTACGGACCCTGTTACTAGTATTGTTTATAATAATGCTGAAGTTACTGATCTTGATCTTAGAACATCTCATAGAGTGAAAAACAGGCCTCGAAACTTAGATCAGTATCATTGTGGTGCTGCTTCCACTTCATGCTCTACTTTTTCCACACTTTATCCAATGCATTCTTTTGTTTCTTATGATAATTGTTCTTCTGACCATACTGCTTTTTGTCATAATATTTATGCCCAAGCTGAACCTTTCTCCTTTAAAGAAGTTGCTCAACATGACTGCTGAAAACAGGATATGGATGTTGAGTTGCATGCTCTTGACAGAAATCAGACTTGGACTTTAGTTCCTCCTCCTTCTGACATCAAGCCAATTGGTTGCCGCTGGGTTTACAAACTCAAACATAAACCAGATGGCACAGTCGATAGGTTTAAAGCACGATTGGTGGCTAAGGATTTTACTCAAACCGAGGGGATTGATTATTTTGAAACTTTCTCTCCTGTTGTTAAACTTACTACTGTCGCATCCTTTTAGCCTTTGCCTCTGCTACTGATTGGTTTATTCATCAATTGAATGTTGACAATGCTTTCCTCCATGGAGACTTACATGAAGAGATCTATATGAAGCATCCACCTGGTCTTTCACTTCCCCAGCCAAATCTTGTTGTAAGCTTAACAAGTCTCTATATGGTTTGAAACAAGCCAATCGTAATTGGAATCAAAAATTAACTTCAGAGCTACTTCTTCTTGGTTACACACAAAGCTCTGCTGATCACTCTCTCTTTGTGAAGAAATCTGCCTCTGATATTACTGCTTTATTGGTTTATGTCGATGATATGGTTCTCACTAGCAATAGCATTGCTGAAATTAATGCTGTAAAAGCTCATCTTCATTCTAGATTTCATATTAAAGGTCTTGGCCATATCAAGTATATTTTTTTTGCCTTGAAGTTTCTCGTTTTCTTGATGGATTAGTTTTGAATCAAAGGAAATACTGTTTGGACCTCATTTCAGAGACATGGATGCTTGGATGTAAACCTGCACTAACACCATCTGATCCTTCTATCAAACTTCATGCTGACGAGGGAGCTCTTCTACCAGATCCTTCTTCCTTTCGGCGTCTGATTGGACGATTACTTTCCTTGACTAACACCAGGCCTGATATTAGTTTTGTTGTCCAACAACTCAGCCAGATTGTTTCTTCTCCGCGTGAACCACATATGCAGCAAGCTTTACGGATCATTCGATACTTGAAAAAATGCTCCTGGATATGACCTTTTGTATAAATCCAACACCTCTTTTAAAATTCAGGTGTTTTCTGATTTTGATTGGGCAATATGTGCCACTACCCGACGCTTTGTTTTTGGATATTGTGTTTTCTTAGGCACCTCTTTGGTTGCTTGGAAGTCTAAGAAACAAACCATTGTTTCACGGTCTTCTTTTGAGGCTGAGTATCGTGCTTGGCATCCCTGGCATGTGAACTACAATGGATTCAATACCTTTTTCAAGATTTGCATTTTTATGTTCCCACTCCCTACACTGTCTTTTGTAACAACAATTCTGCTATTCACATTGCCAAGAATCCCACTTTTCATGAGAGAACCAAGCACATAGAACTTGCACTAGTGCAGTGAGGGCTTTTGGCCCACGGTTACTTTCGTGATTCTGCCTCGGTTTTAGAACCAAGGCATATTGGGGCGAGGCCAAAAGGCACCTCCTTTTGGCCTCGGTTATCACCCGAGGCCATAGCGTCTGTTTTCTGCCTCGGGTCTGGAAGAACCGAAGCCATAGGTGTTCAATATTTTTTTTAAATAAAAAATTTCGTCGGACACTACAACACCACCATCGCGAGTCATCTTCTCCGCAAGGAAACCACCACAGCTGCAGCAGCTGAAATCGCGCCACCGAGAGCCTCCACACAATACCTGCATCCAACATCTATATCTACCAGAAGCAGCCATGGAAGCACCCGCAACTGCGCCGTCAACGTTCCAGCAGCCACCAGCGTGACCAAACCAACGTAGCCATCACCATTCTCGCTGGCAAGACGCAGTCCAGCGTCGTCATGAGCGAACCAACAACATCGTTCGTTCTCGCGCCATCACGCACCTGTTCGCGCAGCAGCTGCAGGTTTCAACCTCCATCTTCTCGGCGGAAACGCACAACACCGTTTCTGCATCTTCACCAGATTCGTGCACACCATGGTCCATGCCATTCCTGCAGTAAACGCAACAGCAGCGGAAACCTCACCTGGACCTGTGAAGGCGAAACAACACCAGAACCACGAGCACGAACCATGGCAGCATCGTAGCAGGAGTTCGTTCACCTCCTTCACGCGTCTGTACCGTGAGCCACTTCCGCCACCACTGTTCGACCGCAGCCACAAGCCTTCGTGCGCAGCCAAAGGAGGAAGAAACCCTAATTTGGGAGAGACGACGCACGACTATTGATGGCAGATGCTGGTCGGCGACGGAGGCGGAGCGTGATGGTGGTGGTAGAGCGGAGAAATTCGCGCAGAGAGAAGAGAGTTTGGGAGACGATGAATAGTAGTTAGGGTTCGCGAATTGGGAATTTTAACAGATTTTATGGCCTCGGTTCAATTAATAACCGAGGCCAAAAGCCCCCTTTACTGCCTCGGTCCTTAAAGAACCGAGGCCAAAAGCCTGATGCTGACTTTATGGCCTCGGTTCAATTAATAACCGAGGCCAAAAACGCCCTTTACTGCCTCGGTCTTTAAAGAACCGAGGCCAAAAGCCTGATGCTGGTGGCATTTTTGAAAATTTGAAAACTGGGCTGCCTTATATACTTCGGTTCATTTGTAACCGAGGCCTAAAGCCCCCTTTATTGCCTCGGTCCTTAAAGACCCGAGGCCAAAAGCCTGACGAAATTGCAAAAATGCCACCGCCTCCTTATAGGCTTCGGTTCAGCTGTAACCGAGGCCTATAAGGCGAAGTAAAATGTCAAATCTGCACTAGTGTTGATTGCCACATTATTCGACAAAAGCTTGTTGATGGTCTTATTCACTTTCTCCATGTTCCTTCTAGAAGTCAACTTGTTGATATGTTTACTAAGTCCTTACATCCTTCTACTTTCCGGATTGCTACTTCCAAGTTAGGCCTTTACAATCTTCATGCCCACCTTGAGAAGGGGGTGATAAAGATATTATATATCTCCTTCTTTTATTTATATTGATAGAGATATCATATATTTGATTCTCTTTTATTATTATCAAATATTCTATTTTATTTTGTTTTTTCCTTTTCCTTCTATATGATGGGACATTGTACTCTATATATTGAACAAAAGTTTTGATAAATCTTGAAGCAAGCAAACTCTCTTGAATTGGTTTTTACCCAAACTTTTCTTGTGTTTTTTGTATGCATCCTTTCTTCTTTCTCTCATGGCTTATATATTTCTAGCACAAATATCATTCATTTTGAATAAAAATTCAATCCTAGGGAATATGCATATATAGAGTCACGATTTTCTCTAAGTTTTCTTAAATTTCTAACTCCAAGATAGATTTAACCTCTACAAATTAAATGCAAGTTCTTTGTTTCAAATTATTGAACCTTTTCTCCTCTTCATCATACAATATAGAGAAAGGATTCAAAAACTAAAAACAAACTACGAGAACAACAATGACAAAAGGTTGATTCCTTCTCCATTTGTATAATTTGAATGTGTCTTCCTATAATTTTTCATCATAATTAGATCATTAGAAATATTTTTTCATCATTGTTCCCGAAACTTAAACTAAGGACTTGTTCCACTGCATTGCATCATCCGAATATCAAGTTCAATGATAGTTTTTGAACATTTTCTTCTCCAAACTTGTCAATATGTCATTTTAAGACAAAATAATAAATCTCAAAGCTATTCACAAACCCTAACTATATTGTACAAAAATGCCAAACGTTAACTAATTTTCTTTTGTTTTGATGTCTCTCACTAACACACGCATTCGTGCATGAAAAGTAATGAGATAGAATAAACATGTCAAAATTCCACCATAATGATCCATTATTAGTTTCAATAATCTTCACACTTTCCAACATAGAAGAGCTTGGTATATATCGTACGTAAAGATTTATTCTTTTGGAAATTTACTGAGCATGGCAAGATAAGAATCAAAACTTGGTCCATTCACTTCTTCAACCATTGGTGGGATAACACGTACCAAAATTTACACCTAAAAACGTATAATACCGTGTAAGGAAGAAAAAAAGAAGGAAAATGAAGATCACTACAAGAAAGGTTTATGATGTTAAATCAATACAGTTATAGTTTACTTCTATCTAGATATCATTTAAGAAGACGTGAGGATCTTAGAAAGTTTTTTAACTAGTTTTGTTTGACTTTAATTTTAGTGTATATATTTCTCTTTTTCTTTATATGGTGTATTTTAGTTATTTTTCTTTTAGATTAAATTATTCTTTTGGTTCTTGTTTTTGTTGGTTCTCTAGTTTGTTTTTTTTTCTCAATTTGGTCCTGATTTTTGTAAAAGTAATTCAATTTGATCACTGCCGTTAGTTTTTCACAAACGGTGTTAAATTCAAAAATATCACAAATTGACACGTGATACTGATTTTAATATCCTTTGTAAAAACTTAATAACAATGACCAAATTGAATCACTTTTAAAAAAAAATCAGATCAAATTGAAATAATAAAAAAAAAACTAAATGACCAATTTGACATTTCTAAACAAAAATAAAGACAAAAAAATAATTTAACCTTTCTTTTATTGGTCAAAGATTATGTTGAAAAGAAGTAATTGGGATGCGTAACCCATATATTTTATAGCATACTATAATTATGTGCTTGAAAACTTATTTGTTAGTGGATATTTAAGAACTAAATATGGTTTAGATTGTTTTTTACGTTAATGTTTTTATAAGTCTTTAAATATCACTAGATCACCAAATCTTGTGGTGGAGGGATTCAGAGAAAGTGATAGGATTTGGATTATCTAAATTGGAAGTGATATACAACATGGAAATTAGAAAAGGGTTAAAAAAATTAATTTTTGACATGATATGTGGAATGAAGAATTATCTTTGGCACAAAAATACATTAAATAGCTTAGAATGTATAAGAACTGAATTATTAAAGCGAGTTTTGGTTTCATATATATGGGCATTTAGAATAATAGGATGTAGGAATGGAAATTTATTTGGAAGAGGAAATAGTTTGAATGAGAATTAAATCATGTTAATGTGTTCAAGCAAGCAAACTCACTTCTAATTAGATATCCAAATATGTTTTTAATAGTGGTGTTGGTTACAATGTTAATGTTATTATCTTGTTGTTGTGATAAATAAAATGTTATTATTTCATTGTACATTTAGGGTTGAAATGAGTTCATGGAACAAAAAGAGAAATATTGTGTATTTATTGTGAATCGCAGCAATTAAAAACGCAAAATAAATATACAAAAACATAAATAAATAAAGATTTTGAATGTGTATGTAATGGATCATTTAGTATAAGTCCACACCATAGTCACAATCAAAAAATTCTTTTAGAATATATTGTGAATCATCCTTCAAAATAATTTCAATATCTTAGTTCCTTTAGATATATCAAGATACAACTTGTTGATAGAAGTGATAAAATAGGTTAGTTCGACCTACTAAAAATGAGATGAATGGTAGACAACTTAAAATTCATAGCTACTCTCACCAATTTTTTTATTATAATTTAATTATTTTATTTCAAAAAATATATACTTTTATAAAACAACTCTTAATCATATAAATATTTTTTAAATATCTAATTGATTAATTAATATTTCTAATTTAATAAATAAATAAATATCACCTTTATATGTTAGTTATCTATTATTATAATCAATAATTAAACTTAGTTGAAAAATATTAATGATTTAAGTTATAATTTTATTTCAAAAGTAAGTAGTTTTTGTAAAAAAGAATATTGAAATTTAATAACAAAAATAAAAAAGGTCATTTAAAAACACGCCCTTAATGAAGGGTATTTTAGAATTAATATCATGAAATAAAGTAAAATTCATTGAAATTATTTGTATTTTATATAAAAAATAAAAGACAAATTATTTGTACTCGATACGTAGGAAAAGGGGAAAAAAAATTCTTGCTAAGTATAATTTGAAGGTCTCATGCCATTGCAATATAGACTACAGTAATTTTCTACCACAATCAATCTCGTTGAAGGTAAATAGAATCACGATAAGAAAATCTTTAAATATTTAATACAATCAAATATTTGCAACTTGGATTTAATATCATAATTAAGCTACAACCATCTTACGTTATAATAATAATAATAATAATAATAATAATAATAATAATAATAATAATAATTATTATTATTATTATTATTATTATAACTATTAACTACAGTATATATAATAACAAACATTTTATTAACTGAAACCATTTTATTTAATTAGAAAGAGATTGTTACTTCTACTTTTGGCCAAAACGAAAATTCCTATTAATCAGTATATTTAATATTTATTAATCTTTACTTAAAACTTAAACATAAAAAGTCTTAAAATATTAAGATATGAAAATAATAATCATAAAAATTTTATAAGTGATATGAAATATATCTTAATAATGTGGCCAGTTAAAATTATTTTCTTTATATATAGTAAAATTATTACCAAATAATATTTTATTATGTATTGATTATATAACTGGATTTGAATGAACTTATATGATTTGACAGTGATAAATAAATTAAGGGACACCAAATAAAGCTCAATTCAATTGTCTAAAATCCAAGAAAATGAAATAAAAAGTGGTTGGTGAAACAAAAATTGTGGAAAACACGTTAAGTAGTTGGTGAAGATGATATAATGCAGTTCCCAGTAAAATGGAAACATAAAGAAATGGAGAGATAGAAAAGAAAAATGGCATGTCCATCATTGTAAATAACTTCTTACGTGTTCTCTCTGTTTTGGAAAAGAAACGAGACAAAAAGTTATGGTTGTAATAATTAAATTATATTTAGTTTTATTTTATTATTATTCTTTCAAAAAATAAAATTTAGAAAACTATATTCTTTTATTTAATAAAAAAATAAACTGAAGGTAAATTAAATTCTTCTGATACTTCTACTTTATGTTCTTGATTTCTTATTTCTTCTCGTAGTTAAAGGGTTAGTTAGTGAAACTTAATCTAGAGCCATTAGATTTGTGGGTCCTCAATCAATAATATAATAATAATAATAATAAAATTATTATTATTATTATTATTATATTAGCTTTTCTTTATTTTTACTACAATTTACAACAAACATAAATTATATTTTATAAAAATTAAGAGCTAAAATGATTAGCACTTAGAAACATAGTAAACTCAAGTAGAGATGACAAATAAACCCGTGCCCGTGGGTATCACCCGAACCCGTCCCCGTTTTGACGGGGAATCCCCGCTTTGAATGGGTATGGGTATGGGTATGAGTAATATCCGAAATTTTCAACTGGAGATGGGGATGGGGATATATATATACCCGCCCAAATACCCGTCCCCGCTTAAATTACTAAACTATTTATAATTTATTAAATAATCTAAAAAATATATATAAATAAATAATATATTTACACATAAAATATAATATAATATAATATAATATAATATAATATACATATAATATATATACATAATAATATAATATAATATATATAATATATACGTATAAAACAAATTAATCATTTAACTAGTGAGATCTTTTATAAACAAATTTATAAAAATTTAAAAGAAATATATATATATATATATATATATATATATATATATATATATATATATATATATATATATATATAAAGCATAAAATATCTCCGCATATACATATAATATATATACATAATAATATAATATATATTATTATATTTATATTATTATATAATATAATATAATATATACTTAAAATAAATATATATCTATAAAATATATATATATATATATATATATATATATATATATATATATAACATATTTCTTATTCTCTTTGTTTTTTGTTATATAACATATTGGCAATTGCTTCAGTTTTAGATCCAAGGTACAAGATGGACATGTTAGAATATTATTTTTATAAATTGTATGGTAATGATTTTGATCTGAAACTTAGTAGGATTCGTCAAATGTGCTATGATTTGGTTTTGGAATATCAATCAAAAAAGAATGCAAACTTCTTCTTATAGAGCTACATCATTGGAGTTGGGAAAGGATGTTGATAATGATGCGAATGAATTTTTAGAGTTTATGGCAAAAAAGAAAAAATCTAGAACTACAGTTATGAAAACAGAGTTGGATTATTACTTGGAAGAAGATAATTTGCCGGTTACACAAGAATTTGATATCCTATCATGGTGGAAAACAAATGGGTTAAAGTTTCCAACCCTTCAAGCAATTGCAAGGGATGTTTTAGCTATTCCAATAACAACTGTAGCTTCTGAATCTACTTTTAGTACTGGTGGTCAGATATTAACTTCTCACCGTAGTCGACTTCATCATATTACTATAGAGGCTTTGATGTGTACAAGAAGTTGGATATGGAACTCAAACCATCTAGGTAAGTTACTCAAATTTATTAATATTTTTTGTTAGTATTTTTTGTGAATTCTCATCTAATATTCTACATTTGGTGTTTGTAGGTGTTAAAAAATTAAAAGGAAAAGATGTTCTCATGAGTGAAAATGAATCTGATGAAGAAGGTACATTATATTCTAGTAATTAAAATTTTCAATTTCAATTATTATATCATATCTAATTTTTCATTTTTTTTCTATGTGTAGGTGGATCGAATGCAAATGAAACCACTGATCATTTGTAAAATTAATAAATATTTTGGTTATTATAAAATTTTAGTAATGTGTAATTTTTTAGCTTTTATATAATTATTTGAATTTTATTTAGTTGTTATTTGATACTTTAATTTGAGATTTATACTATTATAATATTTTTCTTAATATTTGACATCATGAAAATCAAAAAGAGTATGTTATTTTAATATTGAATATTTTGATAGTATCATGATTCCGTTGGTGTGATTTTTAAATTTTTTTTATAAAAAATATTTAATTGATATATGGAACAATAAAAAAATGGGTATGGATATGGGTATAAGAAAATACCCGTTACCTGGTGGAGATGGGAATGGGTCAAAAGTTGTATACCCGTTGGGTTTGGAGATGGGGATGAATTTTTATTATGGGGATGGGATCATGATACCCATACCCGCCCCGTTGCCATCCCTAAACTCAAGATATCTCCCACCTAATCAAATTATTAATTCGTGAAAACTATGTTCTGCATTAATTCTCCTAAATATGAAAGGCATGTTTATGTTTTTCCTTCACTTATTTAGGAATTTGATGGATTCACTAACAGTCAACAATTGGAGTCTATCAAATTCAAATTTAACTTCGATTAAATAGAAACTTATTTGTTAACAATCCAAAATTTGACCAAAAACCAGTTACAATCTGAAAGACAGAAGAAAGCACAAGTTTTAATTAAGTCAATTTAAATTTATAAAAACTAATATGCTTTTCCATAATTCTCTAACACTTAACGAATAAACTCTATGCTTCAACTTATCGGAAGGATATTTCAAACTTTCAGAGAAAATTTCATTTTCCCCAAAAGTACTTTTAATTTTTTTTTAATATTAAACTGTTGAACAAGTTTAAAATTTTTAATTATAGTAACATACTCCTAAAATAATAGCCTTCTAGATCGCTTATATAAACTATCATAACGTGCAGGAGCAATTACTCAAACAAAATTGCAGAAGTCTTGACTTCACACATTCTCCTTTTCATGGTGAGATACAAATTAAAGTCGTAAATTGAATGATAATTATCAACGCCACATGGTCAAATCAACTTTAGAAATAGTTCAGTTACTAGTGTTTCTAAAATCAGAGGTTCCAAAACAGAGATTATGATAAGGAAAGTGTTTTGTTTTAGAAAAAACAATTTCATGCAATGTTCAATTATTCAATTTTAAATACTAATACTGTTGAAAAAAAATGTTGTTTGTCAAGGAGGTATAACTTAATTGGTTGAAGAGGGTGTGAGTTGTTTTAAACTCCTGAGATGTATTCAATTCCTACAGATAAGACAAGTATGATGCTAACATTTTTCTATTCATAATTGGTCAGAGTATAAATACACCATAGATGAAGAATGGTTGTTTTATGCAGACGAAAGTTTAAAGTTGTATTGACTTGCATGATAAGAAATTAAGTTTTCAAGATGCCACAGACTACCAGAACAGTTACTAGTAAGGAATGTAAAAGAATCATAAAATAACTTGCTAAGTTGCATAATGCTATGGCTAAACAGAACCAGAGTATCAAAAGGTCAAGAAGATTGAAATGTAGAGTTAGAAGATATATAACTTACATGGGAATATTTCTATGGGGAGAATTGGCATGTACAATTAGAATGCAGGGAAAAAGCAATCTAATTTTCCAGTTCACTCCTTATCCAATCTTGTGAACACACCAAAGCTTGAACAGTAGCAGGATTAAGTGAGCTCCAATCACGATCAAGGACCCTTCCACTATGATTAAATGCCAGCTCAGGAGCAACCTTTGCCATTGGAATTCCTAAAACATTGCGTGCCATCATGGATAAGACAGGATATCTGGGGGTGTGAACTCTCCACCAATTCAGTATGTTGAAATCAACATTGCGTGGAAAAAGGGGTTCTTCCAAGTACTTGTCTAGATCTGATTTTGTACCTTCACCCTGTGAAGTTTCATGGAGAAATTTATCAAACCCCATCAATCGATCCCTTGAATCCTTTGCAGAACCTTGTAAGAGAAGTGGGCCATTGCCAACTTGCCAGGCCAGACCTTGATCATGAGATGCTAATGGGGAGCCTATCGAATGTTCATTGTATAGAGCTTTCACACCATCAAAGACCTCTTCAATTCGACTTCCAGACATGCTGCCATAAATTTGTGGATAATAATAATCTACCAACTTCATCTTGAATCGAGGGTCTAACATCGCAGCAACTGCCAACCCTAAACTACATTTTTCCCAGTACTCATCAAACTTGCTTCTCAATCTTGATGCCAAAGAACTGATATACTCATCTGAATTCTTGCACCATTCAATTAAATGCAGCTTAACATCACAGAGCTCAGGGAAATATATGTTTGCAGTTGGATACTTATTCTTAGTGAAAACATTTATAACCTCCACAAAAAGCTTCAAGTAGCCGGTAACTGCTGTGATTCTCTCCCACTCTACATCAGATAAACAGACTTTGTAGGCAGTGTCATTTTCTTGCAAGAGAATTAAAACATCCTTGAATTCTAAGGCAACTTCAAGCATTGAGTATGTGGAATTCCATTGTGATGCATTATCTAGACATAAACCCTTTTGACTCAGGATCCCAACTTCTTTAGCCATCTCATTGAACTTTGCCAGTATAATTTGTGAACTTTTAATGTAACCAATAGTTTGGCGAATCTTAATGACTATTTCACTTACAGCTCCCAGAGCATGCTGAACCATGGCATTAATAACATTTGCAGCACATCGTATATCAAATAATTGCCCATTACAATAAAGAAACCTGTTTTGCAGAAGTCTATCACCAATTCTAACGGCAATGTTATCACAGGTAGAGCAACTATCCAGTATCATGGAAAATAGTTTACGGTCTATGTCCCAATACATTAGGCAACTCATGATAGCTTCTGAAACCATGTCTTCAGTATGAGAAGGATCAATCCTAATAAAATTTAATATTCTCCTTCTTAACTGCCAGGATTCATCAATGTAATTTGATGTCAAACACAAATACTCTGCATCACCCACAGCATTCCACACATCAGCACTAAGACTGATTTTCCCAGGCAACTTATCTAACATCTCATTAACTTTTTTCTTCTCTCTCTCATAAATCTCAATACAATCAGCCTCAACCCTATTCAACGACACAAGCTCAAACAATGGCTGCAGATTTTTTACAAAAGCTCTGAAACCAACATGCTCAACCATAGCCAATGGGTATCCATGTAGAATAATCATACGAGCCAGGTCAAATCGACTCCGTCTTTGATCAAAGTTACTAGTCCCGGGGTTGACAGAGTCATCTTTCAACTGTGTCTGCTCAAATTTAATATTGACAAGACTAAGGGTATTATCATCTTTGTTTGTATCTTGGTCTATATTGAAATTCGCAATTGCTAGAGTTCCTTCCTTTCTCTTTTCTCTTGTAGAAATGTATTGTGCTATGCCATGGCTAGACCTTCTCTGACACCGAATTAAATGGTTCCTTAGATGTGATGTTCCGCTGGTACTTGAACCACTAAGTTTCTTTTTGCAATGCCTACAAACAGCCACACAGGTGTCGCCTTTTTTAATCCTATCAAAATCATTCCACACCACCGATTTTAACCTACTAGATTTGACAATAACAGCATCAGACATGTCCATCGCATGAACCTGAAAGAAAGCACTATTAAATTTAATTCAAACATTTCCATTTAGCGGGTTAAAATGTACTATATGCTATGTAATGTGGGTGCATGTGTGTTTATAATGATGAAACTGCAAGGAGATTTTAAATCAAAAATTGTAAACAAATTGTTACTGTATGGAGGTTAGGAACAACTAGTCCAGTTTTCAGAACTAATATTCATACAGAGTTTTAAAAAAAATATGAATGGCTATTATCAGAAGGATTCAGAAGGGGGTGAGTTAAGATGCAATACAAGACGCTGGAACAGGGCACAATGTCCCTAAAAGCCTAAAGTTACAAATAAACTCAATATTACAATATTCACGAATTTCCCAGCATACAAATGCTACTAGAATAAAAGTTTTAAAGGGAACCAAAGCTCTAGATACAGTCTAGGTAATCTTCAGTTCAATAAGTGACTAACAAAAGACGCTTAAACTTTTAATGTTGCCTCTAAGACACTGGCCAAGTTTAAGAAGCAAGAACTGCATAATGGAAACAATCACATCAAAAAAGTTTATTTGTATTTTAAAAGTTGAAAATTGAAAGACAAAGGATTTTTTTCTCACAATTCCATAGAGGGTAACAGCTATCCTCCAATGACATTTGATTCTTCTAATTGCATCGAAGTCCACTATCTATATATCAATAACAAAATGCATCCAGGAAATTTCATTCAACTCAATTAATCAAACATCTATCTAATTAATCCTCAACTATAGAAGTAACTCTCAGGGAAGAATGATCCCTTCTCACAATATGAATTCTTCATTCACTAAGGGTAATATAATCCAGGCAGAACTACTTGTATAAAATCCAAAGATAAAAACTAGAAAGTGAAGAAGATCACAGAGTTACATGAGGTTCAACATTTCATTACTCAGCACAGATTTATAGAAAATAACATGCAGCAGAACCAATCTCAAAAATTCAAAACAAATGTAGCAAAAAAAAAATAAAGCTGGTTGTAAGATCAAAGTTTGCTTTGCATTTCCCATGCCATTCATGATCCATGCTAGAAAATACTAAAATTTAGTCGGAGAGACTTTTAGTCAGTGTACAGGACACTGTTAAAAATAAAATAAAATAAGATATACAAAACCTAAGAATTTAAAAATAACATTCGTAACAAATTTTGAAACTAAGAAACAAGAAATCCTGAGTAAATTTATCTTCAACACTTTGCATCGATTCATCACCGAAATTTCACCATATTTCAGCAAGCAAACTTCCACCCCTGTCATGAGATCAATCACGTCTAACACCATGCAACCATACAATTAAACCTCTGGCAACAAACTAAACATAATAATAACAAAAAGGGTACACCCAAAAGAACACTTCCACTTTTTAAGTAGTAAATAACCCATACAAATCGTAGATAAACAAAGGAATGATTTTGAGACAAGTTTGAAACACCCATTAAGAAATTCTGGCTAAATCAACAGAGAATTCCCTGTTACAACCGACAAATAATAAATCAATTCTTTTATTTACGAATAAAAGATCAAGAACATAAAAATAAGTGTATGTATGTACAAGAAAAAACATGATAATGAAGTCGTAGGAAAAAAAAAAAGGAACGAAACAGCGTACCGCGTCGGATAATGGGTGGGATTCGGTGTAGTGCGTAAGAAGAATGAAGAAGGGTTTGGAAGAAAACCCTAATTAGGAGGTGAAAGAGGGAAGAAGAAAGAAAATGAAGAAGAGAAAGCAAACGTGGTCACACAGAGGCAGAAGCGTCCTATTCATCTGCTATTGTGGAAAGTTTAAATGGAACAAATTCATTTATGTAAAATACAATTTTTTTTTATATCTTATAGTATGTGTTGAGTTTATCTAAATATGGTTGTTTTTTATTTTTAGTATAATAAAAATATGATAAATATAAATAAATAAATATATATATATATATATATATATATATATATATATGGATAACAGGTATGGAAATTAAAAAGGTTACATCTTGATTCTTGCCAAGGTATAAACTTATTACTATCATGTTTCTGTGAACTTAAAAACATATTGTATTTTGTATGAAAATATGTTTTGTTTATGACTTAATATTATAAGTCAAAAAGATCAGCAAATTAAATGTGTTTTTGTTGCTATTAGTCCTCATTAGGATAGAAAACAAACTATTAAAAAAGTTAGATAAAATAATGTAAAAAAATAGTGAACAAGAATAATAACTGGTATGTAAAACTCTAGAGTTTTCATTATTTTTTTAGTTTTTTATATTTATAATCTTATAGGTAACTAGTCCTCCAACTCAAGTGTCCAAAAATTTAAAAGCGATGAACTCGATTTACCACAACATATAAAGGATGTTTTTCTATTTTTGTATATATAAAGTATTTTCTATTTTATTTTTAATAATATTTTTAAATTAAAATAAAAAATCCAAATTTGATGAATAAGAAAAGAGTGGAAAGCCTACTATTTATCTTCTACTTTTACAATTAATATCAAATAGGAATATCTTAATATATATTATATATTGTTATAAATTAAAATAATATATTAAATAAAGTGTCTCGTTATATATATAGAATATAAAGAAGAGTAACATCAATATAAATAAAGGGTCTCATTACAATAAATTAGTAACAATAATATTGTATTTTATTTAACATATATAAAAATAAAATTAATTTAAACATTATAGTTTAACTTTTGAAAAAGATAACATGTTATAAAACTAAATAAATATGACTATTATATAAGAAATAAATAATAGATTTGTCGATTTGACCTACACTTTAACTTATATGACCTAAAAATTGTGATTACTATATATCCTTCTTTAAAGCATATTTTAAAAATATTTTTATACGTCTCCATTTATTCGTTGTTATTTAAAATTATTTTATACATAATTTTATTTGGTTATTAATAAAAATATAAATGTATTATGTCCTTTAAGAAGTTTTAAGTCTAGAAAAACATCATACAAGAGACAAGTGTTTAAACGTCATCCGTTCTCGATAGTGACGAAGCTATCATTGAGTTGGCCCGCCTTTTTTGTGTTAGTGCATCAAACTACTTCTTCTTTGACACTGACAATGATATATAGTGTCAATAAGGGTTCATTTCTCCTCGGACTGTCCCATACGATGTCACTAGTCTCACCATTTACCCTATTCGAGGACATGGACAAATCGTTGCATCCACCTTCATACCACCAAGTTGATCCACCTTTTAATGTTTAGGCCATTACCAAACCTCAACTAGTTGTTGTCACTACCGCAACCAACCTCACAGTCCCATCTTTTTTACAAAGGTGTTCCATCTTGGTTTTGGGAACTTAGTCTTGTCAAATTATATTTAGGTCCTTACTAAAGATAAATAAATAAAGAGATGTAAATTTTGCTTATGGAGTGCTAATCGTGCATCACTTGGAGTGTTCATTTGTGATTCTATGTTGGAGGCAGTTGAGTTTTTCGCTCGGTGAGCAATAGCTATATGATTTTTTTTCGAGGTTTCATATTCCTTAGGATTACTTACAAAATCAAGATCACGAAAAATTATCTTTCTTTAAATCTTCTTCAAATGTGTGGGACAAAAACATACATTTGAACAAGTCTTTAATAATGTGTGTGATATTCCTTTGTATCAACTACCTTCTCCTTGTATAAAGGGAGATATGATCTCTATGCAGATTTCTAAAAAAGTTTATCTTGTTGGTTTGTAGGAATGTAAAAATCATTTGCATTGGTGTATTTTGTTAACAAAAGGGGATAAACCGCTTACACATTTAAACCTTTGTAAAATATCTTGATATGGCTTAGAAGGATTTTGGGTCAATGGAAGGTAATTCCACTTGGCAAATGATTCTATGAATTTGCTTTTTCTTTTTTAGAAGACACGTGAAAGGTGTTGGCTGTTGGAACTTGGAATTTATCTCCTCACATTCTTCGTGTTTTTTATTGGACAAAAGACTTTGTCCCGACTTTCGTGAAACTCACAAAAACTCAATGTTGGGTTCGTATTCATGGTTTTCCTTTAGAGTATTGGTAACCGAAAGCGATTCAATAACACATGGAATTGGTACACCTTTATCTTTATAGGATTACACCAAGAATAAGTCTTGAGATTTCCTTGCACACGTCTTGGTAGATGTTGATTTGTTATTTGATTTGCCTAATTAAATTTTGGTGAAAGGTCAAGATTTTGTGTTTATTACTAATGTGGAGTATGAGAAATTGCTTCTATTTTGTTCAAATTGTAAAATGATTGGTCATGGTTTATTTAACTTTTGACGGTTACAATATGATGCTAATGTCAATTCTGATAAAGAGAAAATAGTTGGCGCAAAAATTATCGTACAAAGGTGATTGGTGAACAAGATGAGACTAAGGTCATAACGTTAAAATGCCTATAAAATTATTTGAGAAAAGAGAGATCTTTCAACTAATTTTTCTTCTCTTTTTTTAAATAAAAAGTCTTTCTTAGAAGTTCAAAAATTATTTACTTAAAGAAAACACTTTATATCGAATATAATTTTTCATTATTTAGTTTAATCTAATGTAACTTGATCATAAGTCTCAAAATAAAATAAAAACATCTATATTTCCATAAGAAACAAAAATAAAATAGTTCACACTTATAGTTTTCAATATCTTGAGAAACTTTAGACTTGTCCACGGTCTCCTTCGATGACGGAACTATATGGTGACAGGGGAGCGACGAC
The DNA here is from genome assembly GCF_037176805.1 of Vigna unguiculata. NCBI lineage: Eukaryota > Viridiplantae > Streptophyta > Magnoliopsida > Fabales > Fabaceae > Vigna > Vigna unguiculata. The sequence continues at coordinate 31,570,596 of NC_140797.1, forward strand.
TCCCCCAAATTTTTTTTTGAATTTTTTTATATATATTTATATATTTTTTAAAATTATATTTATATATTATTTATATTAAGTTTATATTATGAAAAATAATAATAAAAGATAAAGTAAAAAATTTAATGGAGACATTGATTTATAAAAGAGATTAGAGTTTTTTTTCTGGCTATAAGATCTTTTCACCATGTAAATTATCATGAAAGTGTGTGAAGAGAAATAAATACAAAGAGATAGATTGGGAATAAAGGTTGGGAAATATATAGATTGAGATTGAAGTATACATTCTTGCATGATTTCTCACATATCAAGGTTAGTATCTTATTATGATTTATGTATGTTAGATTTATGATTCTTTTTAGGATATTTCTCCAAAATTAAGTTTATCCCAAATTAATATAAACCTTAATTATGATTTTGGAATTCTTTTGTGAAATTGGTATGAACGCTAATTATAATTTTCCCCAAATTATTCTAACCTTTAATTATGAAATTTAGGGATTTTGTGTTTTTCGCTACCTATGGTAATTTTTTTTAAAGTTTTGAATTTATACAGTGTTGCTTATTTAATTAAAGTGGTATGAGTTTTGTTATGTTTTGCATTGTGATAATTGTGATTTGTGAATATAAATTTTATTTTTTCTAAATATACAAGAGGTGATAAATTTATATTAGAAAGATTATGATAAAAAGTAAAAAAAATGATTCCTTTCTTTTAAAGAGGAAGGTTTGTGATAAAGATGGAAAAAATGCATTTACGTTAACTAAACTTGAGAAATTTCATGAGAACCAAGAATTCAAGACAATCAAAAACAAATCTCTAAAGTTCTTAGAATTACATATAATGAATTTAAAAATTCATTAAAATGCGATTTGAGAAAAACGACTTCAAATTTGACAATATCACCAAATTAAACTAATGAAGTATGAAGGGCTTATCTAAAATAGTATTCATGGTTTGGTATCATAATATAATAACATGATATAATAGCGAATGATCGTAATAATTTTTTGAATTCTACTATTATGTGTGTTTGTTTTAAACAGAGGAAATAAAGATAAAAGATGAAGAGCTTTTTTTCTAACTAAAAAAAATTATATATAACAAATCTAATTTGGCACCCTTACATTTTTTGTGCAAGTTCCGCCACTGGTCTCCTTATAGTTGAGAACATCTTACAAAACTTCTTCTATGTCTCATATTTGATTTTCAAACTTTAAAAACGAATAGATATAATCATTTTAACCCAATTGAGTTTCGAATGTGTCAAACAACCTTTCATGCTAGCATTCAAGCTATTTATATTGTTTGACACGTTCGAAGACAAATGTAAGCCTAAAACATCATTTGTACTTCCCTTCCATCTGAGTTTCAAAAATAACATTATATAAATATAATTATTCTCATAAAATCCTATTATATAAATACAATTAAAGTATATCATACCGAGCATAATATGTCATAATCTTGTTAAATATAATAATTGACATATACTTGGAAATTATAAGTCAAATAGCAAATATTTTGTCAATTAACTTTAACCATCTTAAATAAATACAAGCATTCTCAAAAGGACTACCCACTCAATCTTATATACTCTTCTACACCTAAATTCTATTATCCTCGTACTGACTTAACCTCTGTTTGTTTCTACCTATTTACTGTAGTAGATGACAGATTTGTAGGTGAGTGTTGTATTTGTTTCGGCTGATTGAGATAATTTGCAAGGACATATTTGAAGGAGTGAGGAGAAAGTGATCCTTTCTGAAAGAGATTTGAGTAAAAAGTTATATAGTCTTTGTAGAATTACTATTTTATCTTTGTACCTTTCATTGTTCTGGTCTTTTACTGTATAACATATTATCTTTTTAGCGTGGATAACTGATTTTTTTTGTTTGTTAAAAATGCATGTTTTTCTTTAATAAAAATTATGGTATTTTATTATGGTAAAAAGAATTAAAAATATACCTTTTTAAAATAATATTTTAAAATTTGTTACGTAATTACAGGAAAACATTTAATTTAATTTTTCTGTTACCGGAAAATTTTTAATTTTTTTACGTCATTAACTAAAATAATATTTATTATAAAAGGTTGTAATTAATTAGGTTGTAATTTTAAACTTTTTTACGCCATTAGAGAAAAATGATATTTATTATAAAAAAATTGTAATCATTTAAAATGTAATTAATTAATACTTTATTTTGAATTATAAATTATTCAAATTTAATTAAATAAAAGTTATATTATTATATTAAATTAATTAATATTTTATTTAGAATAAATTTTTGATTAGATACAAAATATTTATAGTAATCACGAATGAATAGAACTAAACACTTTTTGTTAAAATATTATAAATTTGTAATTTATAAATTGTATTAGATAATTATGGTAGAAATAAATATAATTGATATAGAATTTAGAAATTATTGGGATTAAATTTTAAAAATGATGGTAAATTTTTAATATTTCTTGTTTTGTTTATTTTAATTTATTTTTTACCATATCCTTCAAAATACAGTTGTCCTCTTACATGAGATGGGTGGTGGTAGATGTTAACTTTAAATATTAAATAGTTTACTCTGAAAAAAAAAAAAAAGAAAAGAAAATGACAGTTGTCTTCTTGCATGCATTAATTGTGGTAGAAGTGACTTTTAAATATTGAATGCTTTATTGTAAAATGTTGAGAGGGGTTGATGGGGTCTATTTATGTTGAGAGGAGGGTGATTCCCTGTTGCTATTTTAAGAGAATTTGTTTTGCTTTGTTTGATTATTCTGTAAATCCAAGTAAGTTTTGTTCTTGTTTTTGAATCAGGAAGAAATAGATACTTGAGCTTATGTATACAAGGTAAACTGTAATTTTATTTTCTTATCAATTAAACTATTTTTTTAATTTATCACATCACTCACTATTTTTTATAAACTTTCCTCTCATTTCTCTTCGAATCTTGTCATCTTTCTCTTAACCCAAACAAGTCAATTTCACTTTTCTTTCTTCTTAAATTCACTCCTTCAATTTCACTTCTTGAAACAAACACAGGCTTAGTGCCGGTGAATATTCTCCGGGTGATCTTTCTTCGGTTTTATTCACAAATCAACAATTCAGTTTCTTTTATAAAACTGATTAATTAAAAAGACATCTCTCTATTTTTAAAGTTTGAAAATCAAAGTATATCTTTGTACAAACTATAATTTCAATTTTGCATTATCTTGTGTTTAGACCACCTTAGTTATTTTACAACTTTTTCAAATACTAAAATGTAAAATAAAAAATAATAGATAAATATTAAAATAAAGCACATACATAAATTATATAACATAATATGATATAATTTATTTATTTATTGAGTTTATCAATTTTTTTATAAAGCACGGTTCTTGGTAAAAAATTTCAAATAGTACATTATTGACAATATTAACTTAAACAATAATGTTTACTATTTATAATCATAATTTAGTGAAATTATGATATATTATTCACAATTTGTATTCGAATACCACAGTTTATTGTTCATGGTTAAAATTCAATACTGAAAAACTGAAATTTGAACTTCATTTGAAAAATTAGATTTACACTTCACTTTAACACATTCTTATTGTGAAGAAAAAAAATGTTAGAATTTGATTAACTGGAACTAGAATTCAAAATTAGTTTTTTAAAATTTTTAAAGAATAGAGAAACTATAAAAATATTTAAAATAAAACTGCAGTAATAAAAAATAATAATTAACATCTAAAAGTAATTTTTATAATAATTAAAAAATTGAGTTGATATTGAGATTTTGTTAAAAATATTATATTATTTTAAAACAAAAATAAAAAATTTAAATATTCATATAAATTAATGATTTAATTGTATTTATAAGTAAATGTAATTATTAATTTAATAGTAAATAGTACATACTTATTTTTGAAATTAAATTTATTGCAACAACTTATTTTTGAACAAATAATATACAAGATTATATGTTCATCAGTTTCAACACCTAGGGTTGAGTAACGCACAAGTTACATATATTTCAAATGTAACCAGTAGTCCGACAACTAAAGAAAATATGATTAATTGTTTTATTATATTATTGGCAAAATACACACCTTTTACATTTTACAAACACACCTCTAATCATTAAGTAGTCCTTTGTAGACACCCGATCTATTTTGACTCTCCATCATGTAAAGTGTTGTGCAAATGATAAAGTTTTGGTTTTCCAAAACTTATCAAAGCAAAAATCTACCCTACTTATACATCTTTTTGCTAAGATTGTATATGTTGATTGCACTGTGTATTATTCTCTCCATTCCAAATCCCTTTTTCCGCTCTACTCTATACAATGTCTTTCCCTCAATAGCTTGCATGAATGTATATCCACCAAAAGTATTTTCCATTCAAACCCAAAATTTAGCCTCGTCTAAGTGGTTTCTTTTATGATGGAGTTCAAGTATAGTCTTGAAAATCTTACCTTTAGAGGAGTTTCATCTAACCATTTATCTTACCAAAACCTTATTTTATTTCCCTTACCTTTTCTCCATGTTATTTTTAGCCTTGCAGTCACACACTCTCTTAATATCTCTCCACCATAATGAATCCTTGCAGTCATCTTTTGCATGATCTAGTTTCATCCATGACCTATATTTTGAGACCAAAAATTCTTTTCAAAGACTTGAAATGTCCATACTAAGTCTCCACTTCAATTCCATTTTTCGAGTAGGGCTATATTAAACAATTTCAAATCCTTTACCCGTAAGCCACCTTATTTCTTTGTTTTGCATATCACTTCCCACTTAACCCATGCAATTCTCTTACCTTCATGCCCACCATCCCATAGAAACTCTCTCTGAATTATTCTAATAATTTTTTCTTCAACCAAAGGCATTTTTATTATTGATAAATAATATAAGGGAATGGTTGGCAATGCAAATTTTATTAAGGTTACTCTTCTTGTAAATGAAATATGCCTACCTTTCCATATGGCTAACTTTTTCCTATTTTTTTATATCATATCCAACAAAAGTCTTTCCTTCTATGGTTGACTCATATTAGGATGCCTAAGTACTTGAATGGTATATTCATGATTCTGCAATTTAATAATAATGAAAACCTTTCAAGCTCCCTATGTTGAACTCCTATGCCTGCTAACTTGCTTTGTTAGAAATTAACTTTAAGTCATGATGTCGATTCAAAACATGTAAGGATGATCTTTATAGTCATAATATTGTTTAAGTTAGCTTTAGCCACAAAGATAGTATCATTAACAAATTGTAACATACTAATCGCAATTTGTTTGTTACCAACTTTTATCCCTTCCAAAAGTCATTTGATTTCAGCTTGTCTAACTATCCCAACTAGTCATTTGACCATAATAAGAAATAATAATGGGGCTAGAGGATCCCCTTCCTAAAGCCCTTTAGAAGGTTTAAATTCCTTTGCTAGACTCCTATAAATTAGGACAAAAATAGATGACGATTCTAAATATCCCTTAATTCATTTATCCATTTGTTATAGAATCCTAACCTTTTCATCATATACATGAGGAACTCCCAATTAACAGAATCATATGCTTTTTCAAAGTTAGCCTTTACTATTATGCAACTCATCATTTTTCCTCTTAACTTCGTCAATCACTTCATTTATTGCCACCACAATATCTAGTAACCCCTACCTTCTATAAAAGCATATTGTTTTTAGTCAATTACTTTATTCAACACTTTATTCAATCTCTTTAATAAGATTTTTGAAATAATCTTATAGACACTTCCCACTAGCGATATGATACGACATGAATTTGTCCTTCTTAATCACATTATCTTGAAACCCTGTGTAAGGTTGCACAATTATGTGTTTTGCCTAATGGAGTAAGGTTGAAAGCTTAAAGAAAAATTTAGGGTGTCAAAGTGAGCCAACACGACTAATACTGGTGTTGATGCTCTAATGCAATCAATTCTTTATCAGCAAGTATATTGGGTTGTTTATAGTACAATAAGTGTTGAATCGACAAGGATTTGGTAGAATACACAAATTCTAACTAGTTTGAGTTAAATAAAATAGTGGTTGAGTTGTATGAAGGATATGCAAATGAGTTTATGATACGAAAATGGCGTTGATCTCAAATATCAAATATTATATTAACACATGTTTAGTAGAAGTTTTTTTCAAGACAGTGAAGATGTATTGAAGCTAGATTTCACCACTTTTTCCCTCTCTTGTATTGGTTCAACTTGTACTTACAAAGATGCAATCATCCAAGTACTAGGAGTTCTCTTTAGGTGTAACTTTAAGTCCATTCCTAGCACTTAAAGCTTAGGATCATTAAACTTCAGTGTGATTCCTCAGTGATTGCTTGAATGACTCACTTGCATTAAGGTTAGGACTCTATAACCAACTACAACCTTAGATTTATTCTTAATATCTAAAAGCATAAGGAGAATTAGTTAGACCACAACTTGGAACCAATTCTCACTCAATCCCAAACTAGTGAAATAAGATGAGTGATCAATTAATCCAACATTAAGCATAAAATAACTCACAAACATGTAATAAAAGCATACTTCGATAGATAAAACACTACCAATACAAGAGAGTTCCAAAGGGTTACATCTTGACTTCAACACTTAGAGAGCTTTAGTTCCTCATACTAGATGAGAACATTACAACACATGGAAGAATCATCTCTCTTTTACCCTCAAATAATATTTACTAATTACAAGAGAAAGTGTCTACAATAACTCTCTGGGAGTCTCTCAAAAGAACCTCACAAAAAGTCTGTCAAACACAAGGGTGTAACTATGTTTTTATAAACTGTCCAGAGTAGTGCTCGACAATGGACTTATGGTTGCAAGTGTAGAGGTTTCTTCCCTATTTGGGTTTCCTTCATGGCTAGAGATTCATGCTTTGGTGTTGCAGCTCCTAGGATAACTTCCTAGAGAAAAGGATTTTCATGGCTTAGGCTCAGGTTCACTACTTGAGGTTTCCTTCTACAATGAGTTTGTTAATGTGACTCAAACCTCAAATCTATTGCTCAGCTGCACCAGTGTCAATTTTGCCCTAATAGCTTGAAATTCATTCACTTTCTTTATTTTTCCACTTTGACTCTCTATTGATACTAGGAATTGCAAAACAAGCTAAATTGGGGTGATTTATACAAAAATTCATTGAAATAAAAAACAAGATAAGTTTCAAAATCATCTTAAATTTATCACATATTGGACACTTATCAACATGTTGACTCATCAAGGGTTGAACTAAAGTGCAATTCAATTTACTTTTTTGTGTGCTAAAAAGTTTGTAACTTGAATCGACCAATCATGAGTTGGTGAGTTGATTCATTTAAGAATGATTTAGTTTTTCAATTTATTTTATATATCTATTATATATTGACTTGATTCATTATTCCATAACAGAACAACCAAAGTATTAATTTATTTTACCAAACATTATTATAAATATAGTCATTTAAAATTAAAGTGTTAAAGCTATATAACCTGAAAAATAAATAAATTAAACATTTAAAGTATTCAAACAACATTATAATATTTTAAATAGTCGAACTATCAACCTACACAATTAAAAATAGTAAATAATTATAATAAAAAGCAGAAATGATAAAAATCTATAAAATTTAATGGTTGGTTGGGTTAACCTACATTCAACCTTAGTCAAATTCAATTTAATCCACACTAAAAAAAACTAAACTTTTTCCAACTCAACTCAACTCAAACTTGTAGCGAGTCAGTTGAAACCCAATTTAATATCTCTAGAAAATCTTTTATCATAGCTGCATCGCCAAACTTGGGTATGATCTTCACATAGAGCACAACATTTAGAATGTGAGGTTTTCCTTTGTTATGATTGCCCATTAACATGTTTAAGGGAATTGAAGTTGTACAAACTTACAAACATATTAAAACTACAAAGACAAATAAATGATCTTGTTTCGTTTATACTTTTGTTGACATTATGTGAGGGTCTTTATACATTTTGATAGGTTTGAGAAGATAAAGCTTTCGTTCTTTTTATATTCAAATTTTGTTGAGTTAACTCTTGTTAGCTTTAGATGATTGTCTTTTATATTTGGAGTTTGAAGAGAGGAGGTTAAGAGCTTTCAAGCTCTTAGCAAATTTTTCAAACTTATAATTACAACATATAACTTTTTATTTCATATTTTTAATTTTTAAAACATTAGATGTATAACTCTTTTTGAGACATGTCATCTTTTCATTTGATGTACTTAAATTTAGCTTGACTTTTTATCTTTTGAAAACAAAGCTTTTAATTTTTGTTTTAAATGTTCTTAAAATTAGGAAACAAGCATAAATCATTCTAATAAACAAAATTCCACATATTTTGGAATTGATAGGCTAGTAATAAAACCAATATATAAAATTCAAATAAATTGGTTAAGATATTTGTTAGGTTTCATGAGAAAGTAGATTTAGAAGCTTTGTGTTAGTAAGTGGATGGACTCTACGTGAGTGAAAGGTAAAAACTTTATACGAGTATAACAACTAACATTTTTACATGAGTAGGATATTTGGTAGCTCTCTGTGAACTGATAACTTTGTGTGAGCTGGTAGTGGTTCTGTGTGAACCTGCGACTCTATGCGAGTCTGAGACCTTGTGATGAGGCAATGTTTGCTAATGTATGTGTTATTGTGTATGTTGGAAACTAAGTAAATTATGCAGATAAATTGGATAATAAAATATATGCACTACCTTTTAATTATAGGTTATATTTTTTTTGTTAGCTTACTCTTTAGTTTGTTTTGTTTGTGTTTGACTACAGTAATCGTGACTTAACACAAGAGCATATGATAGCACATGCATTGAAGAAGATGCACAACATTGAGGAGTGTTATGTGGAAATTCTTGGGAATTAGTTTTCCTTAGTTATTTTTCGTATTTCCAGAGAAATAAGTTATTTTCATTTGTAAATATTTTGTTAAGATGACAAATTCTTTGATTTTTAAATATTGAGACATCTATTTTTTATTACTTAGTGAATAAATTAAATTTCTATTTATTCTTTAAACACTGCATTAGAGTTATAGGTATTATTATGTTTTCAGTGTAAGCGTTATAAAATATGATTTTTAGTATCGTCCTTAGTAGAGGTGTTACACAAAATATATTGTATAACAAGATGATATTGTAGGTGATGATGCAGAAGCCATCACGAGCAGTGGCGGAACTTGAAGAAAATATGTAGGGGTGCCAAATTAGATGTTTTATATATAATTTTTTTAATTAAAAAAATTATTTTCTTTATTTTAATCATGCAATTCAAACTTTTCAATTTTTAATTTTTTTAATTTGTTGAATTCACATAAATGAGTATTCTAATTTTTATTTCAATTCAAGAGTATTCAACTAATTCATTGTATGTAGTTGAAAATACAAAATATCAACATTTTATAATGTTGGATTATACTAATTTGAGAAAATATAGTTAAGGTGTATGCCAATTTCATACAAAAAATTCCTAAAATCATAGTTAGGGTTCATACTAATTTGGGAAAACTTAATTTGGGAGAAATATTGTAATGGAAGAATCATAAATCTAACATGCATATATCATATTAGGATACTTATTCATGAGATCGTGTGAGTATGCATATTTGTTATCTCTGTTCTTCAATTTCTTTTTCCTAATCTGTCTTTCTTTTATTTCATACTTTTTTATAACTTGTTGTGGATAAACCTTATAACCAGATATAAAACATTAATCTCTTTAACCCAGTTACTAATCCATCAAATTAATTTTTATTTTACTTTTTAAACAATAAAAATATATAATATATATATAACTTAATAAAAATAATAAAAATTATATATATATATATATATATATATATATATATATATATATATATATATATATATAAAATTAAAAGTTTGGGGGAGCCATGACTCCCCTTTATCCTAACCTAGGTCCGCCATTGATCACAAGCATGACAATGTTTTTATTCATCCTATTTTTGGTAAGAACAATAAAAGTAACTTACTGTTTTACGTATATGAACTACAATATCATTTGTATATTAATTTTCAGCAGCTCCTCCACTATATTTTCATTCCCCCGTCCAATTTCTTCTTCTCTTCCTTTTCTTCAAATTCAGGTCCTACTTCATCTGTCCATTGGAAAAAGTTACAGTGTCCTTCGGTTTGCAATGAAAAACAATACATAAATAACACAAACAAACCACACACAAATAAAAAATTTCACATACATACTTCCCAATTCTGACATCTCCAAAACATTCTCCCATTATTCTTCACGACACTTGCTCTCAGAAGTAACAACTTTTGCCCACAATCACAAAGCTTACTTTCCATATGTGAGGATGCAGAAGATATTGATGAAAATGTAGATCCATTATTCTTTCTCCTAGCTCCAACAAATCCTATTGGACAACCACAAGATTTCATCTCACCTAATAAAAACATGGCAAAATGTAAACCGTAAAACACAAAAATATCCAATTCAATAACACTACCCACCTTTCGAATCACCTATACCCGTTCAAGTAAGCAAACCACCTATCACAAGCCAACCTTCATATGAGTTTTCGCAAGATGACCACCAAAGTTAATGCAACAAGTTTTCTTTCTCCACGTCTTTGGCCCTTTTCGAAAGCACCATCAAAGACTTTAAGTTCTTTTATTTTTATTTTAAATTTTTGTTTAAAACAAAGTATATTAATTACAATTGACAACTATTTCATAATGTGTCAAATAATAAATTTGAATTCTGGAACACCGTTACATATATCAACAAACTGTGCTGCAGTTTAAAAGAACTGATTTCAAAATCCATTAAAAATTTGAGAATAGAAAACATATTTAACATATTTATTCTTTAATTATATAACGTCATCATTCTTGACACGTAAAGACAAATAAAAAGAACTAATATAATAGTCACATCACCTACTAAAAAACATTAAAAGTAAAAAAACTTAAATAAAAAAATAAATCTTAAATATTAAAGAATAGATAAAAACCGAAAATATCCTATATTATTAACCACAATTTTATTTATTTATTGACCAAATAACCTTATATTTTTTAATATGTGAACAAATAAGTAATATATTGGATAGTCTAATAATCCGATTAATAGAAAAATTAAATGAAAAATATTTAATTATTAAAAATGTAAAAATTTAACCACTCAATCAATAAGAACAGATTTCATATAAATTCAAATAAAAATTCATTAAAACCTTAAAACATAATTAAATAGTAATAAAATTCGATCAAGTGCCAAAACTCGGGCAATTTAGCAGTGATATAATGAAGGTCAAAATTCAAAAGAATACAGGCACAATATATATTACGAAACGGTGCGTTCAGCTTTTGGCAAGAGCAGAAGAATCAGAAGCTGCAGTGCTGCACCCGCCGGTGTGAGTGTGACCATCATTACTCTTTCTTCGGTTTAGGGTCAGGTGAGACATTTCAACCCACCCATAATCTCTTTAGTATTTACACATTGAGTAACTTTTCCCTTCTGGGTATTCTTTATTTTTCGTTTTACAGTGAAAAGTTCGTGTCTTTATTTCAATAGGGAGCAAGAAGACTTCAAATTTCGAATATGGCTGCAACTTTTGCTTCCAGATGTTCTCGTGGTATCTTATTTCACAACCCAACTTGTGTATTTTTATTTTATTTTGGAGATTGAATTTTTTGTTTCCCAAACCTGGTAATTATGCTTTGGAACACGAGGAGCTTTAGAGTTTATTTTGTTATATAATATTTTATGCTTTATGGTTATGAGCTCGAATATGTTTGTGTAAATGAAAAATGCTTGTCTTACCAAGATCCATTTTTCTTTTTCAATTTTTTTCCGTTTATCTGTTAATTGGTGTTTGGTTTCTCTGAAATTTTATTTCAATTGTGTTGTGTGTTTTGAACAAAGTAACAGAACATAATGCTCAGTGACAACAGGTTTGAGATTCACATTGATTGGTCTGAACTGGAATCATATTGATTCAGTTTGGTAGTTGATAACTAAGTTGTATTGAAATGTACTGATAAACAGTCATTATTTATTAACTAGTTAGGTTAATTGGCCAAAGAAATACTAGGATTTGTGTTAGAGAGAAAGGAGCTTCGCTTGCAACTGATTTGGCCCATTGAGAGTGGGTTCTATGTTAGGAGACCAGCAACTGCTTTGAAATAAGAAAAAGTTTAGGAGACTTATGGTAAACGATAAACGTTGAGAAGTAGATCTGTACCCATCAAAATATCTAGAGCAGTGTATTGGTGGTTTCCGGGGGACTTTTCCCTTTTTCTTGCAGTAAAAACTAGTTCTTTCTCACTGTTATGAACTATGATAGATGTTTTATCCTGTACATAGGGCATGTTTTGATAAATTTCTCCATAATGGCATCTAGGAGAGAAAAAATACGAACAAAAAAAAATTAGACAAGCTTCTTCAAAAGTTGAAATTAGCTTATAAGTAAGCAGTCTTGTAGAAGCTCTCCAATATCACTTTCTAACTTTTTATTTTTTAATTTGTCCATAAACTAATTTTAAGCTATGGAGAAATTCTTTTTGTTTTTGTTTCTTATTTTTTAATCCTAGAAATTGTTACAGAGAATTTTGTCTAAACAAACCTATAGAACATTTGTTACAAAACCTACCGAAGGGTATTAACTACATAACCACATGAACCAAATGAGTACTAGCATGGAATATGTACCTGGTATGGGCATGGTAGCCATATAGGCGCAGCGCACCTATGCGTCATAGGTATGCAGTTCCCATTACTTTCTCATGTTAGGTGGATCTTTAACATTGAATTCGAGTTCCTATCCAATATATTTGCTAGCATCTTTAAGTTAGATATTTCATTTTTCATAGAGACCGAGTGTTGAATAATGCTAGATATGTTAAGTTCTTGTAATTCTTGAAATGCTTCTTAGGAGTGCGGACAGAAGCTTTTCTTTTTGGTTTATCAGCCTGGGAAGTCCATTCACTTTACTGTCAAGTCAATAAGCTTTATGTGGGAGGCTGAACTACTTATATCTAGTTCTAGATTGCGTGGAGTTGAGTTGTGACCTTGCACTCATACTTTGTTTTCCTACCACCCGTTTTCTGAAGCATGGAGAAAGTTTCGAGGGTAGGATCACAGCCACACAATATTAGATATCTGCCAGCCTTTTTCTCATTATAAGGGTTTGTTTGGATGGTTTTCCCGTAAGTTATTTATGGGAGAGGAAAATAGGAGGAAAAATTGAAATTAGCTTCTCCTTAAGCTAAAATTAGTGTATGCATAAGCTAACTTGTTGAAGCTCTCATATGAATTCTTTAAATTTATATTTTTAACTTATGCATAAGCCAATTTTGCTTATGGAGGAGAACTTATTTTTTCTTTCTTATTTTTCTCTCCTAGATGAACTTCCGGAGAACCTCGTTCAAATAGACTCTAAATTTGATGTAATTTTGTCATTTGTGTGATTTGAACTAATGACTAAAACTTAGGAACTGAAAAATAGAAAGTCAGTTTCACTTTAATAAGCTTTCTAGTAAGAGCTTGACATGTGTAAAACAGTTTTTAGAACCTAAGAAATGAGGCTTATTTCATAAGTAAACACTCAATTGCACATTCGCAAAATGAAGTAGTGAACTTGGGAAAATTCAATGCTCAGATTCTGCTTAAGAATAACAATTATTGAAGTTGTAACTTACTAGGCAAGCTCAGCTTCTTCTTCTTGTTGCCCCTGTTGAAGCTTTCTTTCACTGGGTGAAAATGAAACGAGTATGTAGACTTGGAAAGTTAATAAGTTGCTTGGAATTTCGCCCTTTTAGCAAGAGTCGCATTCATTTGTACCTTTAACTTCCTTGTGTCTATGCAAGTGATTTTTGAAAGGATGTTTTTTATGCCCAACATGTTAAGATTTTGTTGCTGTTTAGAGCCTGTCTTTCATTCTTTCATTTTTGCTGTAGTATCATGTGTAGCTCTGAGAAGTTTGTCGAATCTCCTGTTATGTACTTAAATTATTAGAAGATGATTTTGTTGTTTGGGAACATGTAATGATCCTTTTGTTCAACAACTGCATTCAGGACTAACCTGAAATTTCACGTGTTAAGCTCTTATATTTTCCTCTCTCTCAGCTCTCCTGTCATCTTCTTTTAGCATTGAACCATGAAGTGAATATTTTTGATGTTGACCAGATGATATTCTAACATCTAACTTGCTACTCTTTTTGTGTGATGTGTCAAAAAACTGAAATAGTTGGTCGTTCTCTGTTTGGTGGATTGAGCAACAGTTCCCCTGGTTTACTTACGACATCACATGAGATAACATGCAACAATTTGTTTACTCAGGTCAGTGCATGAATATATTAGTTGTATATTCTCATGTTATGCATATATTGTAGCAAGCAATACCTTTTCCTTGTTATGCATAGATATGTATGTTTTTTTAAAAAATGTGTTTTCTTTTTCTTACCCCTAACAAAAACTCTCTTCCATTTTTTTAGCAACAACGCACCTTCATACAGATGAGGACTGTTCTCAAGGTTGTGGATAACTCGGGGGCCAAAAAGGTGATGTGCATACAGGCACTGAAAGGGAAGAAAGGGGCAAGATTAGGTGACACAATAATAGCATCAGTGAAGGAAGCACATCCTAATGGAAAAGTGAAGAAAGGAAAGGTTGTATACGGGGTGGTTGTGCGTGCAGCAATGCAAAAGGGTCGTTGTGATGGCAGTGAGGTCAAGTTTGATGATAATGCTGTGGTGCTTGTTGACAAGCAAGGCCAACCTATTGGAACCAGAGTTTTTGGACCAGTGCCTCATGAGCTCAGACAAAAGAAACATGTCAAGATTCTTACCTTGGCAGGGCACATTGCATAAATGAGAAAAAAAGGGTCATCCTTAAATTTTGTTATGAATTCCAATATCACATCTACCATTTTTATGTTTTGGGTTTTTTGGTGTGATGTAAGTTTAGTACTTTTTCAATTTATGAGAAGTAAAACAGGAGGTGTAGAAGACTTCTACTTAAATAACTACAACTTTATTTGATTTCTGACCTGAAAATGAACTAGGGACACGAAATTTGACGTGTTCTTCATGTGTAACGTATGAACCATTTATGCTCTTTTTTTATTTCTGATTTGATCCCAAGTCCGATGAGATAGAATTGTAAGGGTCAGTTGCCGCATCTAAGATATTGTTCGCTTTTGAATCTGGAGATCCCTTAAAGTATTTTGGAAGGTTGAAGGAAGAAGTATTTCAATTTTTTTTTTTGTTTCAACTCTTATTATTGGATATATTAGAACAATTTCATTATTAGCAATAAACACCTTTGAGTATCTTGCTGGTGAGTAGAACGAAAGGGTTCAAATGTTAGAATACACATACTTACAAACTAAATGTGAAAAGGAAAGAGAAGAGGAGAATGGAAGGAATGTGACATGAACTAGAATATACTACTTTCAAGTTCAAAAGCACATGCAAACCTTAATCTTTTAGAATAAATATACTTGGCCTTTATGGTTATTTCTTCTCATAAGGGAAAAGAAGGCTTTTGGGTTGGCCCTCAAACATTCTTTGCTTGAGTTCTTCACCCTGCTAGCACACTATTATATATACCTTAGAAACTACTTGCAAATGTATCTAATTCTAAACTCCAAAGATTTCATCTACTCTCCAAATCTGCTCCCAGCAAAAGATCTTAAAACAGCTTCTTCATCATGGGCATCCTAGGAACAATGGCAAGACATTTGGACACAATATTGGGGTAAATGAATCTCTATCACTTCATTATATTTTATTAAGACATATTATTATATCAAATTATGTTCTAACCGTAATGTTTTCAAACCAAATAATGATATATAATTTTTGAATCACATAGCATATTCTTAATGGAAGCTATACCTAACAAATTTCTCTTTCCATAGTTTCATAAAACTGTGTACATATAATGCAGTCTCATTCTTTTATCAGCAATTATTAACATTCTAATTTATCTGTTTTGGTTTCTGTATACCAGGCCTGGAGTGTTGCTCCTATATCCTTTGTAAGTACATGGACACAGTAACTTTTATCTTCCTAATTGATTCTTAATTGAAACAAGAAGAAAACATGAACATATGAATGCACAAACTTATCCATTCACATACTCTGATGCATGAATTACTATTGGATACAATAACTAAATGCCTTGTGTTATGAGTAAATGTAATAGATACGCATCAATGAGGGCAATTGAGAGTCCTTCAACCTTGGATGATCAACAGTGGCTAACATATTGGATTTTATACTCCTTCATCACCCTCTTTGAGCTTTCATGCTACAAGATCCTAGCATGGTATGTGCGTAAAACTCGATCTATTCATAACCAAAAAAGACATAAAACAAGACTAAAACTATGATTTTTAAATATATCAACTAAAACCAGTTTTGAAGGAATCTTGAGATTCTATAACACATTTTACTGACAAGTATGTCTGTAATCTCTTAATCTTTCTAAAGTTCTTTCATGAAACTTAACAGAAACATAGTTATTCTTTAAATGGTTGAATTGAACATGATATCAGAACAATTGTGACAGAAATGAACAGTTTTTGTTTTTTATGTGTTTAGGTTTCCACTTTGGCCATACATGAAGCTGGTGTTTTGCCTCTGGCTGGTATTGCCAATGTTCAATGGAGCTGCTTACATATATGAGAACTATGTGAGGCAATATGTGAGGAACATAGGAAGCTTCTATGGAAATTCCAAGTATCATGAAGACCAAAAGAAAGTTCTTCAGATGATGAGTTTTGATGCAAGGAAAGCCGTTGAACGTTATATAGATACACATGGTTCTGAAGCCTTTGAGAGAGTAGTCAAAGCAGTATGTTATAACTTTTATCTTTCTTTTGATCTGCATAAACAAACTTTACCTCATAAATAACATTGCATATGCAGGCTGATAGAGAAGCAAGGAGGCACTGAAGAATAATTTCACCAAATTGATGCTTCAAAGAATTTACATATATCTTTTAATCAATAATTGTTGTGCATCAATTACAAGGTTTAAGAACCATATATAATTTAGTTAAATGCCAACAATCTTGAACTTTCCAAGGGAAATGAAACTAAGAATGACTCTGATTGTGTGTATCAGACATGAATACTTATGTTCAGTTTATATTTGTTCCCTACTTTGAACATTTATTGGTATCAAAGACTTCTGAATCATGCAATTTTTAATGAATTAATAGTAGTTTAAATTTGAGCAACATGTAACAAAATTAAATCTTGATATTATGTTAATTTAGTATATCATATACTACAAAAAGGTAAACGTGTTCCTTAACTTTCACAACTGTGTTGACACAATTGATTGATGCACAGTTTGCATACTAAAGTCAAGAATAAAGTTGATTGAAAGTGATTAAAGTTAGGAATCAAATTGACAAATTTTTAGTACTAGAGACTAAAATATAGATAATTATACATTTTTAAAAGAAAATACCTTATTTCATAATTTTGAAACTAAATTGGTCGTTAACTCGTTTATTTTTTTACACTATTTTAATGGAATTAATTCACTATGGACATAATAATTTATATTAGTTATAACAAAGTATTCTCATTTGGTGTTTTATTTTTGTTTTGGATGATTATTAATATTACAAATATTATTCTTCGGTTGCTTAAAATGTTGTCACATCCACAAAATTATAACACATTCAACTTTTATTTAATTTTCTACAAATTCTACACTATATTATTTATTTTCCTCTTCAAACTTAATTAAGCAAGTTAACAAATAAATTTTAAACTAATCAAAAATATCAACAACCGATTTGTTGAATGACAATAGTGTCCTAATAGTATACCTAAACAATTAACAACATTTCTAATATAGGCAATATAATTAAAAGAGATGATCAAATTATAACTAAAGTGCATATATTAAAGTTGGGTTAAATATGTTTTTGGTCCCTCAAGTTTGAGCGAAATTTGGGTTTAGTCCCTCATCAAAACTTTTGACCAATCTAGTCCTTCATCTTCCAAAATGCATGAATTTAGTCCTTTTAACCAAATTTTGTTAAGTTTATCTGACATTTCAAGCGCATTTCATGATAGTATTTAAATTATTTATTCTGTTTGACACATTTTTGCTTCAATGTTAACTTAAATACTATCATGAAATGCGCTTGAAACGTCAGATAAATTTAACAAAATTTGGTTAAAAGGACTAAATTCACGCATTTTGAAAGATGAATGACTAAATTGGTCAAAAGTTTTGATGAGGGACTAATTCCAAATTTCGCTCAAACTTGAGGGACCAAAAACATATTTAACCCATTAAAGTTATATTGAACTAAAAAGTATATTCACTGTTAAGTTACTGCACATAAATAAAAACAGATAAAAATTAAATGAAATCCAAAACAATGAAAAAAAGTTCTTGATTGGTGATTTATTGATACTTTTAATGTCTAAATCTTAATAAATCATTATTACAGTCACCTAAAATTTTTCATTGAAAACCATAAAAACAACTCACAAAGTGTTTTCTTTAATAATTCTATTTCTGTCTCTCATGTTTATTTTGTACCAATTTATTTTCTTTTTCATTTCCCTATTTAACAAATAAAACAAAAACTCTCATCTAACCACCTTATCCACGAGTGCTTTCTCTCAGCCACAAACCTGCAAAACCTGCCAGACCATCAGAATAAATAAAAAAATATTATTTTATTATTATAATTATTACCAATCACTGTACAATTAATTATTTTTATATAAGTACTAGTTTCTCTACATCATTATCTTTAATATTT
Source organism: Vigna unguiculata (assembly GCF_037176805.1). Taxonomy (NCBI): domain Eukaryota; kingdom Viridiplantae; phylum Streptophyta; class Magnoliopsida; order Fabales; family Fabaceae; genus Vigna; species Vigna unguiculata. The sequence continues at coordinate 31,589,388 of NC_140797.1, forward strand.
TTCATTTGTTTTTTGTTATTCTTACTTAATAATTTACCATACGATTTTAAAATCAAAATCAGGATTATTTTAGAAAGTAAGAATAATTTTAAAATATTATTTCAGCTTGAGTTTTCTTTTTTTTAAGTTTAAAAATATTATTTAAGACAAAGTGAGAAAATGATCATAAAGCGTGAAATTTTCATTATAAATTAAATTCAAAACACTTTTTTGTTCTCTATATAAAAAAATGTTGTTACGTGGCGCTATCTCCGCTCCTCTTCCACCCTGTCTCCGTTTCGGCCAAGCCCGGGTGCGAGCCCTCCCCCGAAGCGTCTCCGTCGCGTCGTCCTCCCCCTACGGCGGCGACTACCCGCTCTCGGTATCCGACGAGGCGCTGGAGTCGCGCGGGTTCTTGTTGCGGCGCGACGCGGAGGGGCTGGACCTGGACGAGCTGAACGCGGTGTTCGTGGCGGTGGGGTTCCCACGGCGGGACCCGGAGAAGATCCGCCTGGCGCTGGAGCACACGCAGGCGGTTCTATGGGTGGAGCACCGGAGGACGCGGCGACCGGTGGCGTTCGCGAGGGCCACCGGCGACGGCGTCTTCAACGCCATCATATGGGACGTGGTGGTGGACCCGTCGTTCCAGGGCATCGGGCTCGGCAAGGCCGTCATCGAGAGGCTGCTGAAGGAGCTTCTCGGCAGAGGAATTTCCAATATTGCCCTTTACTCGGAGCCCCGCGTTCTCGGGTTCTATCGGCCGTTGGGCTTCGTCGCCGATCCTGATGGCATTCGGGGAATGGTTTACTCCAGACGACAAAACAAAAAATAGGATTTTTATTTTCACTTTTTTTTTTTTACCATGTATCAACATTTTAGAAATTTATTTATTACAAAATTGAGATCTTGGTAACTTCATTTGTTGTTCCTAATGCCACTATCTGTACAATGTATCTGTGGATTAATCTGAACTGTTTCTTCATTGCTCACACTGAATTTTCCATTTCAGAAGCCCTTTGGTAAGAAACCTGAGTAACCAAATTTGCACACAATCATTACTACTAACAGGGAAAAATATTGTAGCAGAGGAGATTGAAGATGAAGAAGTGAATGAAATAACCTTTTGACATAGCAAGATCTTTTGACATAGGAAGAGGTTTTGAAAAGGGAAGATCTTTTGAGATGGGAAGATTTGGGGTAGCCATCATGGCCTTTCTTGGGGGCAATGTTATTGGCTGCAACTCCTTCCGCTCAATCACAACAGCATTAGATGTTAGAAATGACTTCGCCACTGAAGCTGAATGTTCTATGCAGCATCTAACTACCTGCACCAATTTCCACTGCTAAATTAACATCATTTTCCTCATGCTTTTCACTCATTCCATTCCTGTTTTTTGTTACCTTTTCTTTTTCTTCGGTTTTTGGCTTAAATTTTAGTTCTTAGGCTTCAAAACTATTAGCTTTAGTTACTGCACAAGCATAAAGATCGAATTTTGATCCCTTTTTATGCAAACTCTGGATAAAACTTGGTGGTGCTGGAACACTGTTACAAAATGTTTCTCCTGGTGCTAATCTGTTACAAGTGCAGTGTGATATATTGATGGTGGCAAACTTTGGGGACTTGGAGAATAGTTTAATCTTTTTCATTAAAATAATGACATTATTATAATGTGTAATTGTAACAATTTTATAAAGACGAGAGTCATTTATCAAAAAAAAGAGAGAGGTTTATGCTTATTTTAAAAATATTGTAATATAGGAAGCGGGAAATTTTAATAAAAATATAAAGGATGTAATTTTATATTTTAAAAGTAGGAGGTAAGTTAAATGCCATTTATTATTGTCTCAAGGGAGATAAGTGCAATTTTAGAATTTCAAAATTTTCAAAAAAATAAAAAATAAAATATATATATATATATATATATATATATATATATATATATATATATATATATATATATATATATATATATAAATTATTGATTAGTGACAAGTGAGGTTTTCTTTTTTAAAGTCCATAATGTTTATTTTTGGATTGAAATCGTTAAAATTATTTTTTATTTGCAAATATTGACCAAGTTATCTATGAATTGTTATTAAACAATGTGTTCTTGGTTAATATCAATGATGTTTTTTTAGTAAATATCAAATATATTGTTTTGGTATTAAACTTAACTATGACTTGATATATAAAACTTGTGTAAGTTTTAAAAAAATTACAACTTGAGATAAATCTTGCTAATGTTTCACAACTTCGTGTCATGATACGACTTTACTCCAATCAAACTGAAATTATATCACATTGACACTTTTTTTTTTTATTCAAGTCGTGCTACATTAGTATTAGTACACTTTGTACCTATTGAAATCCTACTATATTAGTAAAACTTACCTTAAATTATAACTTTTATTAAACTTGCACTTTCACCAATAGAAAATCTATTTATAATTTCAAAGTTACCCATATTGGTAAGAAAGCCTATTTTGATATTGGTAAGAAAATCTATTTCCGTCACCGCCAATAGAAAAAAAAAAACTTGATTAAAGATGTTGAAAAAGTAACCATTAGCTAAAATAATTATAATCTTAACTCGAATTAAAGACAACAATATATTTTGGTGAACTTTGTAAAAATAAATTTATTCTTTTTTTTATACTTTTCTCTAATAAGAATTGAAATTTTGTTATGATAATCTAATTTGACCTTTACACAAGCATTTATTTCGTAAATTTGTGAACTAAAATCTCCATATGTAAAAGGTATTTAAATGGCCATACCTTTGTTGGATCCATAATCCTAGCCTTCATCAGATCCTCATAACAGTCCTTAGCAGCATTGTAACCAAAATTCATGTTATCTTCCAATAAAACCTGCATACCATAAACGCCTCAAGCTTGCATCTTATTCAACATATACGTTCTTCTTTAGTTTAATAAACTAAAATCTGAAAAAAAAAAAAATCCAAATTTTGGTAATTAAAATTGTAAATAATTGAAAATTTTCAATTGATACATCAACACTACTTGAACATAGGACCAATGGTAGAAAAAATCTTTGCTTATAGTTTTGAAAATTTTTCTTGTAAAATTACAAAGCATGCAAAATTGATACATCAAGTGATCACTTTTGCTCTCTTCTACCAATGTTTTGTTTTTTAACAATATTTTATATGTGATGATTAACTCTTAATCATGTTTAGCAAATGATTAACTCCCAAGAGGCTCAATACCTTATTTATGACAACATTGCCATTTACACCAGCATTTTTCGCTATCAGTCTTGCAGGATAGCTTAAAGCTCTTCTGAAGATTTCAGCTCCAATCTGAACATAATACACACAAAAAAATTCCATATCTTGAACAGACAAAAGAAAGATAGAACTCAAAACAAAAACTTGTGAGGGATATTTAAAACAAGAGTTTGGCTAAATCATAAACTTCAAACATGACATGGAAAACTTAGTGGAGTGGAATGAAACCTTTTGTTCTTCATTGTCTAGAAGTAGTTTTATAGCATCCACCTTTTTGGATAGTCTTAAAAGGCTACAACCACCTCCAACTACTACACCTTCATCTATTGCAGCCTGCCATGTTCAAAGTAGGAAGATTGACCATAAAAATGGTGGCAAATTAACTTTTTATAGCCATGAAAATGAAATAGATACCTTGGTTGCATTTAGAGCATCTTCTATTCTCAATTGTTTATCCTTCAGCTCCACTTGTGTTTGTGCTCCTACCTATGATTTGAATTCAAGTTGCTGAAAGGTATATGAACTATCTCAAAGGAAGCAGAATTCTTAAGGGTTAAATATGTTTTTAATCTTTGAACTTTGATGTAAAGTTAAAATTTGTTCATGTGTTAAACTTTGATACATTTTTATCTCCAAACTTTAAAAATAAATGGATATTAATCATATTAGATTTGTTTGATGTGTCAAACGTGTTTCCCAATTGACATTGAAGTAAGAACATGTCAAACGATGTAAATAACTCTAATGTTAGTATGAAATGCGTTCGACACATAAAAAAAATTAACTTAATTGAATTAAAAAGATTATATTCATTCACTTTTAAAGTTTGGGGACCAAAATATATCAAAGTTTTAATATGGTCGAATTTCACTTTTGCGTCAAAATTTATGGACTAAAAACATACTTAATCCGAACTCTTAAACTCCAAAATGTCCAAACAAAGTGAAATGAAATTTACAATACCTGGATAATGGCAATGCACCCTGATAATCTTGCTATTCTTTCATTCAATATCTTTTTGGGAAATTTATCCACGGTATTCTGTGAAATATGTTAATCATAGATCATGTTACTTTCAAAATTTAACACTGGTCAAGTGTGAGATGTGCTGGTTTTGAAAGTTGTGTATGCACCTCAACAAGCTTCTTCAGTTGATGAACCCTCTTCTCTACAAGTGATCTTGTACTCCCATCAGTAACTATTAAGGTAGAATTCTTTGTTATGACTACCTTTGTAGCAGAACCCAGAACATCCTTGGTAGCCTTTTCTAGGGTGAAACCCATGTCTTCTCTAATCACAGTACCTGAAAAAACAGCATATCAATTACAAAAAACCAAAGGGTGTAAGAACTAATGTTGTACTGCAGAATAAACTACAGGGTGAAGACTACGCATGTAAAAATGGAACTTCCACTTAGCATTTTAACTACTGATGCATTCCAATAGAAGTTTAACAAAGATGATAATAGCACAGAATAACATAAATGAAAACAGAAAAGGTGAACAGAAAAGCATAAAATTATTGCTGAGAGCCTCCATCAAGCCAAGCTTGAAAAAAAGTTCTTGAAACAAAGCCGGAGATAGGGATTTTGTGAACAAATCTGTAAGCTGAAGTGAAGACAATATTTACTCTGATACTGTTTTAAGAAATGGATCTTAAATCTAACTCAGTTCTATAAAATCGACTTGTAAGGTGAGGTTTGCACTTCCTTATAAGGTCACTTATAACATAAATTTGTCTTATCTCTAACCGATGTAGAATCTCAAACACACTTTCTCAACATATATATTTCCAACAAGAGACTAGAGATTTGTAAGTGGTGCAACAATGATCCTATAACATGTAACACGATAGATCCAACAAACAACAAATCTTACTAAGATAAACTTAAACTTTTAAATGAGAAAGTTTTTGTTTCTTGTTGTCCAAACATATCAGCAAACAAAACATATTAAGGTTATAAGTTGAAGTGTTGGATGTTGTACCTCCAGTCAAGATGGCAATGTCTTCCAAGCAGTGAGTCTTGCGTTCACCAAAGGCAGGAGCCTTAATGGCAGCTACCTTAAGCGCCCCTCTAAGTTTATTTTTGATGACAGGAGCTAGAGCTTCTTGCTCAATGTCCTCTGCAACTATCACAATTGGGTACTTTTCTTTTGCAGAATTGTTCAGTATGTTGATCAACTCCTTTGGGTTTGTGATTTTTTTGTCCACCAAAAGCAACTGCAACCAAGTAACTATGCATCATGTAATTATTTATCATCATTTAATTGCATCACATTTTTAATAGAACTTGGTAATAGCTTCAATGTGAAAGATGCATAAGCTCAACCATGAAGCTTGTTGAGTCAAGCTTAAAGATAATCATAAGCACTTTTACAAGTTCTTCCAAACTCCAAATGATGATACCTTGCAGTTGTGGAGTTCTACTGTCATCTTTCTTCTATTGTTGACAAAGTATGGGGACAAATATCCACGATCAAATTGCATTCCCTCCACAATCTCTAAACTATTCTCAGTACTTTTTCCGGTTTCAATTGTCACTACTCCTCTTTTGCCTACCTTATGCAGTGCCTCAGAAATCATGTTTCCAACTGCATAATCATTCCCTGCACTTACTGCTGCAACATCTGCAAGTTCGTGATCCTCAACCTGCAAGTGCAATCAATGTTGTTACACTTTGCAAGCTATAACCAACAATTGACACAAAGCAAAAATCATAATTAAATCAACGCCGGGAATCAAAGTGAGTTTAAATTTCACGTTGGTAAAAAATGAAAAAGTTGAACATTTTATAAGATAAAGGACTGGTAAATTTATTAATTTAAAAGGTTTTGAGTTGAAAATAATGTTAATTCCTTGTGTGAGTCGTAATGCACATTTATGATTCTCAAAATTTTAATAATCTAGATGTTTTAACTTTTAAAAAAGAAATGAACTGATCCTACCTCTCTTGACATGGAACTGAGTTCAGAAACAAGTGCAGTTGCTGTCTTCTCAATCCCACGAGCAATTTGAACAGGATTCATTCCAGCAGCAATAACCTAGAGAAAGAAAAAAAGAGCTTGAGAACTCAAAGTTAAGAACACCCCTTTAAAGTTATTAACATGGTGATCAAAGCATGAACTAAAAACTAATGTTTCTTCAACTTTTATTTGCAAATTTGACAACCATAGGATTTTTTTAATATAGCAACACATGTCAACTTTTCATATGTGCTAACATGAAATAATTTTGCCGTGATTGATGTAATAGGAGACTCATGTTTAGGTGGTTTTGTTTACCTTTGTCCCCTCTCTGATTAAGCCATGAGCAAGAACAACAGATGTAGTTGAGCCATCACCAGCTAGGTCATTGGTTTTGGCACCAGCTTGTCTCACCAATTTCACACCAACATTTTCCAACGGATCTTCCAATTCAATCTTAAGTAACAAGGAAAGAGTTCACAAAACCATATTACTAGAAGACCAGATTATAGACAAGTTTATTAAGCACACAAGCAATAAGACAATATGAAAAACACCCACCAAATCGTGGGAAAAAAAATATGACATGCTTGAGAACCTTAATTTCCAAATTGAGAACCTTAAACCGACCATGGTACAAAAAGAAAGAACATCAATCTCTAAAGAGAAGAAGAACATGGTTAATGATGAAGCACCTCTTTGAGAACAGTTTCTCCATCATTTACAATCTTGGGTGGTCCATACTTATTGGGCAGCACAACATTCCTCCCCTTTGGACCCAATGTAACACCAAGCAACTCAGCCACCATGTCCACCCCTGCCTGCACAATCACACACCAATTCACTCACAGCTTGTCAATAACCAAAACAAAACTATTAGTCCTTACCAGCAACTTCTTTGTTGCTGAACCGTCATGGTTGAAGTAAAGCTCTTTCGCCATAGCTCGAGGGCTTAGAGAACAACAAACTGAGTTTCTGGGCCTCGGAAGTGATGATGGATTGGCAAATGTGAATGAAGAAGATATTGGAGAAGGAGAACATGCCATGGCTTTCAGTATCTTTCAATGGTTGTGTTCGTTTGAGGTGGGTAACTAACTAACAACTTTTAGCTGTGTTGAGGGGAACAAGTTGAACTTTGAACAATCATAAATTGAAGAAATGTTTTGAGTTTGGACAATGGATAAGAGTAATGGTGTAAAGAACAGAAATATCTCACTCTTGTATTCTGTGAACAAAGTGAAAGGGGAAATATCTTAATACTAATTTTGTCACCATGCAAACTATTTCTACTTATTTCGTTTTTCTCTTTTCTTTTTTATTCTCTTTTTTTTTGGTTAGTAAATTTGATAAGATAAAATCATTAATAATTCCGTCAATATCAAACAGCACACTCTCATGATTGCATGTATTTCTTGCGTTTGAATAAGATTCTGCATAAACATTTTTATAAAAAATAAATACTTTTCACAAATTAAAATTAGTTCATGTATAAGTTAATGGATATAAGATCCATTGAATAATTTTATTATTATTTTTTACATTCTTTAGAAGATTTTGCATACTCATTACAATTTTTCAACATACTCGGCCAACAACAATTTGTATGTTAAAGCAAAGTTTTCAAATTTTCAATCAAAAGTTTGTATCCTAACGTATTAGGGCTAATTTAATTGCCTCCATATTCATAAAACTTTGCATATGTGCTAACTCATAATTTTCAAATGATTTAAGCAAACTACTATTATATACTGGTACTCTTTGATTGTTTGATTACTAATTTTAAATTTCCTGTTATCATTACAGCTTTCGTCTTAGTGACTCTAATGATTCTAAACCTGTCATGAAGACTTTATATTCTACTTGATTATTCAAACAAGAAGATTTTATTTTGAGTGGTAATTCAGTAGGAAATTTTCTGATGAAATTATAACAATCCCATCCTTGAGATTCAAATAACAAAAAATATAACAATATTTCTATGTAATTGTAGTTTAGTAAAAAAAATCTGCAACTACCAGTTTCACTAATTTCAAAGCAGCAAACGGTAGAGTTTAGTCAAAAGCTATTGAGCATTTCCCAGGATTGCGAAGATGATAAAAGATCAATTTCCCACAAGCTGGCAATATTATACATGGACGATTCTGTTATGTTCATGGGTGTCCATAAACTATTAAGGCAAAAGGTCTCATCATAAATGATGATTTACGCTTAAAATATGTACATTTTTGTCAATTTTCCTTGAAGTTCTAGATCCCTACCACAGTCAGAAGTCGCAGCAATAGAAATGGCAGAATGGATCGGTGTTGAGTTATCCAGATTCTGTGACGGTTTCAGAATATGCTTAGCACCAGGACCAAGTTTCACAGGACCTGATACTACCGCGTCATCTTGGTCAGAAGAATGAAACCCAAGATGGCTTCTGGGATTTAGATTCCGACCTTCATTCAAAACACATTCACTTCTTGCACCCACTTGGAGATTAAGTTCAACTTCTTTGGTGTTTTGCCGCAAATTTGCACTTGAAGTCACTCGACTCAGCCCTGTCATGGGACTTGAGTTTTTTCTGTTAAGTAACTTGTTAGGTATTGCAGGATCAAAAGTATTAGCTCCGGGTCTCTTCCTGGCATTGGTGCATGGATTCTGGTATTTGGCAATCATATCATCTAATTTCACTCTGTCATTGACCATAAGTATGTTTCTACAACCATCTATGGCAGAGGGTGGTTTGGCAACGGTGGAAACTGAAGCATATGCGGAAAGAGGGGCGTTCCTGGGATAGTGAGAAGTCCCAGAATTAGGATACAAAACATCTGAATGATTTACGAATGTGGTAGTTGAATCATTTCTCCATGAATTTTGATGAAAACTTGTAGTAGTAGAGCTCTCGGGCATCTTTTGATATGTGGAGCCTAATGAAGATGCTGGAAAACTGCTATGGGACCTCTTGAACCAAGATGATTTGGCCTGTTCTTCAACAATCGGGTGCAAGAAAGGAAATCCAAACGCTGAATTTGTCACACGATGGCGCTTCTTCTCTTCATTCTGCTCACCGTTGCTTAAAGTAGACAGATGGAAATTGTAAGGACTGGATGGTACCTGAGAATGAAAGCAGAGTCCTGGTGTTTGTGTTTTAGCTCCAGATACAAACTGCTCCGGCAAGTGTTCTTGTTGCCTTGTGTATATTGCACAGGAAGCAGGTGCTTGGGAAATAGGACGCAGATTAGTGCTAATATTTCTGCTTGTTCCAAGGCTTGCATTCTGAGATATACGATCACTTTGCAGGTTGAGAAATTCAGAGTTTGGACCTTTCATCAACATGGTACTTTGCAATGCTCGATTGCTTTGAATTTTCACAGATTGTAACACATGCTCACTTTGTCTCTGTAATTTAGAACCAGAAGCCCAATCACGCATATAGCATCTTCCTAACATAGAATCATCATCTTCAGAATAATGCCTTCTTCTGGATTCATCTTGAGCCCAAAGAACTCCTCCGAAAATCTGCTGCTTTTCTTTGCTGCTTCTACCAATGGGAACATCTTTTCCCATCAACCTCATTGTTGGTTGGCTTGAATTAGGTGAAACAAGAGCCGAGCTTCCTCTTGGAGAAATCATTCCATATTCCCTATGATTTGGCACCTTGTCAAGTTGATTTTGTTCAATGAAAGGGTTTCTGAGAAGGTTCACTTCTGAATCAAGAGGCTGCTGGACATGGAGATTGGAACAACAATCAGAGTTATGCGGGTAGATATCTTCTTTCTTCCTGCTGTGTGACTCTCTAACACCTAACCAACTGCCTGAATAATGCGGAAATGGATTGCCCCGGTCCTGAGGAGTCTTCTGAACAACATGCCTCTTACCAATCCTTATATAGTCCTGACTATTTTCATGGAAAACATTATTCACATGTTCCATTAAAGAACCTCTAAAAGTACATGATGTCTCTGGCTGGATCATCCCAACTTTTCCACCTGAACCGAAGTTGATTAGCTCACCATGAGAATTTAGTGGTAAACCGTAAGAGTTCTGCTCCATGCAGTGATTCCTTACACTTCCTTTACCCCATCCAGCAACCATATCTGCAGAAAACGTGCCTGACAACGAATTATCCTTGTTTCCATATGTGCTGAATGGAAATTCAGGTCTCTCATTTATTTCATCACAGGAAGCAGAATAAGAGGGTGAAGGCTCCAAATATGTCCTTGTATTTGCATGTTTAGGTTGAAAAACTGGACCTCCCAAGTGATCAATGAATTTTCCAGCGTAACTCAAAGCTTCAGATTCACACGCTTGTGTATTTATGCCAGAACTCTGCCCCCCTTGAAATGCCGAAAGATGTTGAGAAACATGCAGGGTGGTTGTGTTGCCATCAAACCGGTGCAAATTATTATCACAAATTGTCATGTGGGATAATGATTCAGGGTTCTCAAATAAGTTTTTTGATTTCTCTTGATTGGTACAGGGCTTTAAAATATTTTGCATGCAAACTTGTCCCAGGATATTGGAAAACTGTTTACTTTCAACTATAGGACTAACCTCCTTTCTCTTATCTGTGTTAATGGCAGTGTTATCCTTTCTTCTTTCTTCCAAATTCAAACTTCCTCCAACATTTCCAGAGGACTGCTCTTTTCCAAATGAAGAGGCCAGCGTATCTGAAGATAAACTCAACACAGTTTCATCAAACGAGTTTCTCTTTTTCGGACTGAGTACCGAATCCTCTGCAGAAAATCCCAAATGCTTATCTAATGATGCTACTTGAACATCGTAGTGGCTTTCCTCAGTGCCATTTTGAATGTTACTACCACTTGAAGTACTTCCAGAAATATGTTTGTGATTCTTAAGAGTGCCACGAATGGGAGACACTGCTTTTTGTTGCTTTATAACCAAGTCCCAGTTTTTCAGCTTTTCTTTCTTTTCTACTGATACAATCTTTGCACCCAATTTCTTCTCACGTGCAGAAGACTCATCAATGTCATCAAGTTTAACCTTTTTATTCCCAACAGTACCTAGCTTCCTTAAACTATGTACTGGATTCTGCATTTTGCGTTTACAAGCATCCTCCTGAGACATTCAAAATTTAACCAACTTGATTAAGCCTAATAATGATAATAACAACAATCACAAAAGTATCATAAAAAATAACATAGTGGAATCAATTTTTTTATTCCAAAGGGCTTATTTCCTCTTTTTTCCTCCCTTTTACTTCTTTTCTTCCTTCATAAACTTCTGCCATTTTCAAGCAGAGGAATCACACTTCTTCAAACTTGTTGCAGGTATCACGGACATATGCATTATAAGAATATTTATGATTAATAAATATACGTAAAATGCATCATCTCTCTCGGTGTATATATAGAATATGAACATTTAAACTTTTAACTTTAAAATTTGCAAAATAGTTTAAGTACAGATTAGATAATTAAGAAAATAAAAATCCCTTTTAATAGGATAAATAATTAAAAATAATGATTTTATTTTATACAGAAACTCATAAAACATATATGTTATTTGAGTAAGGGAAATTAATGAATGTTCATATAGAGTTTGTCTTGGAATTATAGGAATCATATTAATAACATCAGAGTAAATAAAATAAAATGGCATGCCTTACAAGAAAACTTGAGGGGAAGCTTCTTATGCTATTTATTAGTAATTTACAGAAAAGTTACTTTTTCAATTAAAAATGTTTCAAAGTAAGTAAGACTTGTGTTTTTAGAAGGTGTTAGTGCAATACAGTCTTCTTTAATTTTGAAAAAATTAATTTACCCTTTTAAAAGACGTGCGTAATATATATATCTATATATATATATATATATATATATATATATATATATATATTATTTGAGTTGTTTTCTTAATTTATGTATTTAAATGGGTTATAATTCTTTTATGCATGTTTATGTACTTATATTTATATTTACATGTTTATGTTTAAGTTGTTTATAAAATATATTTAGTTGCTATGTTATTCATAGTAACATTTTGGGATGTTACATCAAGAATTTATACTATTTTGGAATTAAAAGAAAAACAATACATACAAAATATTCTGATAATATTTCCTAAAATTAGAAATAATAATTAAGCAAGGAAACCCTGAAAGAAATAGTTATAAATAAAATTATTTAAGCTTAAACAATCGTACCTTTTTCAATTTTAAAATTATGTCAAAATAACCTTTTAAAATCAATGCAATTTCCAAAATTTGTGTGAACTCCATTAGGACCGTTATAGAAATAAGAGACAATATAATATTTTTTTTCAATATATTAGTTATTTTTGCCATGGATTTTTTTTTTTACATTACAAAAATGTAATTTATGATTTGTACTATGTTATATACATTTTAAATAATTAATTTTACTTTTTTATATAAAAAATTAAAGAATTTTAAATAATTCATAGTTTTATATATTACATTTAAACTTAATTATTGAACACAGTAAAAGTAATTATTTTGATTAATACAATAATATTTTTTCTTTAAAAGTTAGATTAATTGACTAGGAAAAAAATTGAAACAACTTTAAAATACTATTACTAACCCTATAATATCTCCCACTCTTAACATGCAGTGAGAAAGATCTATCTATATGTTGCTGACGCAAATAAATTCCTTAACTTATTAAAGCAAAGCCCTCGAAATTTGTCATTTTACTGTATAATTTCAAACGGAAAAAATATATTTTAACCTATCTTTTTTGACTTATTTCTAATTTAGTATTGTAATCATTGTTAAATCATCTATTTTGATTCTTTTTAGTGATATAATATAGTGATTTAATAAGCATTGAAGTGATAAATTAAAAGTGGGTAAAAAAAATGGATTAAAATATCATTCTTTTTTTAAATTACAAAAACAATTTCAGTTCGGGTAATTGGTTTTCCTTCTTTTTGGGTACAGAGATAATAAGTATGTCTTCAAAGCAATACTATTTCTATGTATATATAATGTAAAAAATAATGGATATAATTTCCTAAATAACTCAATAACTACCCTTTGCTGTGTATTTCCAGTTTGCGTAAATATTAGAAGCAAATTTTATGACATAATACTAATAACTATGAAGCAAATTTATCACAATTAGGTTACTTTCTTTTTCCTCCTTAAAAGAATATTGCAGAACATTATTAATTGATGGCTTTAATTATATGTAATATTTTTATCTTCCAAACCTATTATGTAGTATGATAGAATATATTTTAATTCTTAAAGTAAATAAATTTATGCTAATTTGTTGTTTTAGTCTTTTCTTTTCACTTTTAAGAATAATTGAGTTAGAAAATGTGTATTAAAAATTAAAATATCTTCCAAAATACCTGTCTAAAAATATCTGTAATAGAAATGATATCAGTCTAAATATTAAATTCCCTGGTAATGATTTTAGTTAAAACTTTAAACAAGAAAGTTCAAGTGTTAAACAATTATCGGAAAAGTTTGTCTAACGTCCAATGAGTTCACACACCATTACAAGAGTCCAATTTCCTAAGCAGTGACTGAGTTTGTGGTGTAATGATAGTTTTGAACAATTTATGACTACATTAAAATCATCGTATAGACATAATTTTCATTGATTGTGTAAATATTAAACCCATATTTAAATATACAAAAAATGTGTATAAGTTAAATATTGTGTTCAAAATAATTTTTTAAAAGCTTATTCATTTTATTTATAATAGTGAGGAAAGAAAAATATTATCATTTTAACTAATAGTATTAATTACGTATATCACTAAAGGTGCTTACGATTAATAAAGGAAATTTTTAAGAGCTTATTCATTTTATGATAATAATAATAATAATAACAATAACATTAATTTATAGCATTGAAATTAAGCTTATGTAATCCGTAACTATGTAACTATGTCGTAAATACTCACTTTCAAAAATAAGATTATCTATGTACAGTGTCTTGTTTGTGAATATATGGTAAATTTTTATGCCAAATTAAATTAATACTCAAGTTTTTTATCTTTTAACCAATACTTAACTTTACTCAACTAACAAATATATAGATATACAAATCATTTGCTAAAATAAAATTCCATTAATTGTATTCAAAAGTTTTTAAAATAAAAATGTATACAATTTACAATTTTTTATTTTTATTTTTTATTACCAATAAAATAATACAATAATATTTAATTCATCTTAAATGTTCTTTAAATAATGTTTGTAACTATCCACATATATAAATAGTAATAAATTGCAGTTGGATTAATTATGTTTATAAATACTACTAGTTGATACATATACATACATATATATATATATATATATATATATATATATATATATATATATATATATATATATATATATATATATATATATATATATATATATATATATGACAGTTGGATTCAAAGTTCAATGCCTCCTCAGTCCTAACAACATTTTTTTTTCACTTTACTTTTTATTGCATTTTATAGTAAAATAACCAAAATTGTAGTAACTGGATAATAGTATTCTTTCGCAAAATATACACTTTGACGAATCAAAAACGGTAACATATTGCTGGACAGAATAGAATCCGAAGTTCTTTAATATAATGGCAAAAAATGGTATGTATAATTTTAGTACAAATTAGAAGTCTTAATTTTCGTATAATTTAGTACAAAACAATTTTATCAAATAATTAAGGAAAAAAGGTTATTAAATAATCTTTAAAATGTTATATGTAGAACATATTAATCCTTTAGTTTAAAGGCTAAAATTAATAAAAACGATTCTTTTATATTTTTTACAAGTTTTCTTATTATTTTATTAAATACGTAATTACTAAAATAAAAACATATAAAAACTAACTAATGTAAGATATATTTGTTTCATTGTTATGAAAAATTGAATACACATTCGTGACCACGCTGTTTCTACTTGTATTTACAAGTTTTTAAGGGGTCAAAGTATCCAGGTGTAGTTTTAATTTCAGTAAATAATTTGGATATTCAACTATTATATTTACATTTTACCGTAATTTCTGCCAAAAAAAAAACACTTACGTAAAAGTTCAGCCACACAGCTACGGATAAATAATTATTATCATATTATCATATATATGTTGGAAACATGTTCATGCAATGAATACTATAATATATTTACTTGTTTTTTATACTATTCAGAATTCTGAGTTAGAAAGTCTTGATACCATTTATAGGTTACTCTATTCTGATTACTCATTACTAGTTGATATATAGGTATTAAAAAAAAAATGATTAGAATGAGAATGAGAGCTTGGAAAGAGTTGAAATTTGTAGATTTAAACTAGAGCTGAGATGTCAGTTTTTTCAACCGAATCCAACTTTGAAATTGAACTGCATTAATGTGTTCAACTGGTTTTCGAGTATCCAGTCTAGGGGAAAAGTTACCACCGACCAAAAGATCAGACATTATATCAGTATCGTGCAACCTCAACGTACTGATATATTCAGATAGAATTACCATGTACTCATCATCATCACTTTCGGGCTTATCTTTTCCGTAGCTACATACTCTCCTCCTAGGTTCGGATCTGTTACCCGCTCATTCATTTCATTTTCTCTAAAAACACAAGGATTATTTTTACATATTAAATTACATACCCCACGTTTCTTACTTTTTAAATTTCAAATAAATCACATTCTTTCTATCTCTTGATGTGGTAAACAAAACACTAGTCCATAGGATAATAACTCCATATTACTCCAAACCAACGTAAATTTTTCAGATGCAGTGTCCTCTGGCATGGCATAACAAAACATCCCTATTAGAGACCAAACAAAGGATCCTTCAAATTCTGAAGCTTCACTCAAAGATCCCATACAACCCAAACCTTATCCAGCTGTAATCTGTATCCAACCTATGTCAGAAAAACTAGCCATCATCATAGATGAGAATTATATCTAGTTCCCCATGGCCCATTTGTTAATTTACCCCAAAATTATTATCTAATAGTAGTAACTAGATGGGCAAACAAAAACCCTCATCATTAGATTCAACTCTTTCACCTAGTAGTAGTAGTAGCTAGTAACCCATCAATAAACCCTCATCTTCAATATTCGTACCTCAACTTTCTCACAAGTGCCTAACCACAAAGTAGGAACCATTCACAATCGTAAGCCTATCTCTTAATAACTCAAAACCCACACTTTTTGGCATCAGTTTGATGCAGAAAAAGCCACGCGTAGAGTTCGCAAACCTATTATCGCATGGCACCATCAACTACCCCAACACAGAAACTACACTATTGCTTAATATTTTATGCCTCAAAACCCACCAAATTATGGAACTACCATGCATACATACATTCATGGAAGATTAACTTATATTTTATGCCATCAAAATCATACATAACATAACATCACATTGATTGACATGTATAACAAATAACCACATACATGGAAACATACCTTCGTTGCAGTGAAGACGTTGTTCAGTTTCTTCTTTTTCTTCTTCCTTTTGTTTATCTTCTTACTTTCACCGTTCACACGCCAAACGCTTTCTTTTTCCGCCTTGTTTTTCTTCTTCACAATCACCTTCTTCACCTTTTTCTTTTTCCCTACGATGTTGTTCGTACACTTCTTACTCTTGATTCTTTCGCCGGAGAACCCGTGTTTCTCCAATTCTTCTCCGAACTCTTCGCCTTCATCGTCTATCTCTTCCCCCGCCGCGAGTTCGCCGTCGCCGTAACCGTCGATTGGCAGCGCCACAGTGAGAATATCAGCGATAGAGCGCTTCTTCGGCGCTTTCGGCTTCGGATTATCCAAACTCGGTCTCCGGCAGTGTTCCCCCCTCACCGCCGTCGCGAGGCAACCGTTGATGTGCGCGTTCGCTGCCGTCTCCGTCGCGGCGTTGAAAACCCTACAACCAGGACGCAGCCTCTCCGATTTCTCCTCCTCCGGGGAATTCGAGTTTGCTCCGACAGATTTCACCGATTCGAAGGAAATTCCGTTGGATCTCAGCGCCTCAAGCCGGTCCGAGAGCCACCGGAGCTTCGTTACAGCGCTCGAAACCTCGCCGGCGTCCAACGGCAAGAGTTTCATCTCCGTCTCTATCTCCAGCGGCTGCTTCTCCTCTTCCACGTCCTCCTTCAGCTCGAAAATCTCCGCGATGGATCGCTTCTTCGGCGCCTTCAACTTCAACCGGCGTATCCGCTGCCGCTCCTCCCTCACCCTCCGCACAAGGCAACCGTCGATGTGAGCGTTCACCGCCGTCAGCGTCGCAGCGTTGAACTCTCTGCACACCGGACAAATCATCTCGATCTTCTCCTGTTCCTCCTCCACTTCCTCCTCCTCCACATCACATCCACAGGTAACAAACTTATCCACTTTCTCCGACTCACTCTCATCATAAACCGCCCGGCTTTCCCGATTCTCCCTTCCTTGGTCTCCACCATCTCTGGCGACGTTAGATCTCTCTCCAACAAACTCATCCGACCATCCACTGAACTTGGGAACAGTGATTGGCGGAAGCCAAGACTCCGCCTCCCAGCGGCTGACTCCCTCGGCGGCAAATGGCCAGCATTTGAAAACGTCAACCGCCCTCATCTTTGAAGTGTAGTCCCTGCCACACCGAATCATAACAACCGCAGAAAGAAAGAGACACAGTTAGTTACAGTCACAGTCATAACAGTGAAAACACACACTCAACAAACAAAACCCAACAAATTAAAACCATAAAAAGTATTCAAAAATATCCCTATATATATATATATATATTTATAAGTGCGTGCCTTATGGAGAAGCCATGGAATGCAAGCGCCATGATTCTTTGTCACCAAGATGCTAAATAGAAAGAATATAGAGAGATATATGAGAAAGAGAGAGAGAGAGAGAGAGAGAGAGGAAAGTGATAGTATTATGTGATTTTTTTTCCCGCTGAAGGGAAGAGAAGACGATGATTTTGTGTTAGCTTTATGTATTATAATTAATGATTGAAAAGGACGTGAGAGAGAGAGAGAGAAGTGTGACCCCAACCCTCAAAAACCCACTCACCCTACACACATCTATCATCAACCAAGGAAATAACTTCCATACATTATATTCTTTTTTATCATCTTATTGCCATATTCAAATCTATCTCTTCATAGCTTTATAAACTCATCTTCACTTTAACATTTTTCATCTCTTATCTAAACTTCTTTACTGCTATCTTAATCCTACTAATTACAACCAAATTGGTCTCATCAACATAAGTGCACAGAAAGTTAACATACGAGCTTTGTCTAAACCAAGATTTAAAAGAGAAATGGTAAAGTTAAATTACGGTTATTGTTTTTATGGAAAATGTGTGATCACTAACAATGAAGTTGCATTTAAATTTCAACCATAACATCGGTCCAACCACATAAAACACAAATGGAGAGATACTGCAGATAATAATACACAACAGAATCTAAACTCAATCACCTGATTTTTTCCGAAAATGATTTCCACTAAAACTTTTTATTTTTTTTTTTAAGAAAACCAAACACGATACCATGTCTTTATTTTAATATATTATTTTTAATTGTAGATAAATGATTTTCAAATAAGATAAAAATATACTTTGAAAAAGATAGGATTTGATTTTTCAAAGAAGAAAAACTAGTTATTTTTGAAATAATCGGTTTAGACGAAAACATAAAAAGAATGAAACTTCATTTTAAAAAAAACAATTATTTTGAAAAACACTCACTTATACTATTGTATTCGGTTGGAACTACTTTTTGTATAGTGTCTTCAATTACTTATCATTGAACACTTGTTGTTATGTAGTTAAGGTGTAACTATTAGGTTGATTTTAATTTTTTCTTTAATTATATTAATTAGATTATATTGGATTGGTCATCCTGCAATGTTTTAATTATATTAATTAATCGTATATATATATATATATATATATATATATATATATATATATATATATATAATTTTAAAGTAGTAATTTTAAAACAAAATGAAATCATTTATGATCATAAGTGAGCTCAAATAGTTTGTAATTTATAATTTAAAAGTAGATAAAATAAGTTACTTTAAGTTATTTATAAAATACTTAGTCAAACTTATTTATTAGTTACTCGTCAAATAAGTTAGTAGTTAACTAAATACATTCATTATCACCTTAGATAACAATACAAAAAGTAATACATAATTTATTATTCAAGATTACAAAAGTTTTGAATATCTTAAACGATTTCGAGATAATTTGCCACGATAATTTTCAGAAGATTCTATTAATGATGTTCAAATTAAGACCAACATTTAACTTATCACAAACATATTGAAAATTTTATTTTCATCTTTCGTACGTGAAAGTGGTTCATTGTACTTACTTTGTTATAATCTCATGTACAAATTTCCTTTTGTTTCTTACTATTTGATGTCTTAATTAAATTATCGGTGAGTTTTTCACAATTAGTAAAAATTTTGTTTTATAAACGTATATAAATTTGAGAGGGACAAACATATAAAATTTAAAAGAAGCTTCGTCCCTGAATATAGATTATTGTTTGAGCAACCATGTTCTCACTTAAGTAAACTTGAATAATACATTTAATCATAACTCACTTAAGTATCACTTGACTAATATTTCATTTCTCAAATGATATATTCCCAAACCAATATAAATTATATGTTTATTATGTTGTAATACCAATTTGTCAATTTATTTAACTATGTATAACACTCATTGTAAACTCAATAATCATTATTATTCTTTTTAAGTTTCATAGTAATATTCTAATCATCCAACAATTTCAAATAAGATGTATATAATTATACTCTAACATCTCCGCATAATTCAACCAAAAATGAAATTCACCCATCTAATTTAATACAAACATGAATATATGTATAGTTTAGTTTGCCTTTCTAACAAAACAAGTTTAAAATCCAATTGGTCTATATAAATAGATAAAAAATCAAACTATCTTGTGCACGATCAACACTTCTTGATCAAACCAATGTTACTTTCAAATTCTCAATCCCACGAAAAAAAGTAGAAAAGATATTAGAGATAATCATTGAGAAATGAAGACTTATCCTAATCAAGAATATGTTCTACCTATCTTATTCAATTATCATGGAAACTCTTCAAAAGCACAATTTGTTATGGAAATATACAACTTAAAAATTTAAACTTTTATATAGTGTACAGAGAAAAATATTTCTAAACGATAAAATTTCTATTGAAATAAAAAAATGTGTTATAAACTATTCATAGAAATTTTCTTTCTTTATCCACTAAAATGTTTTTTTTTTAAATTTAATTCTTACACATAGGATGAATATTTTTTTAAAACAATATTCCTTTTTAGATATTATCAATCAATAAATAATTTATTATCTCGAAATAATCATAAAGTAACCATAATACTGATAAAAAAATTGAATTGACCTCTTATGAGATTTTACTAAATTACTCTCACACACCCCGACAATTTTTTACTAAATAATATTCATCTTCTTTATGTTTTTTTTTAATAAAATAACACTTGCTACCTTTTTTTTGTCTATAAAAATTGTTTAATTTTTTTATGCTAAAACTTTGCTTTTTTATTTTCATATTTATTATTTAAGTTTTACTTAATATGATATTTAAAATAAAATAAGAGAATACCCCTTTATAAAAAGTATAAGGGATGAGTGTGACTTTTATTAAAAACATACAACGTTTATCTAAAATTATGAGAAAATATTAATGTCATTTTATTAAGAATAGAATAAATATGAATAAAAATTTAAAACATACGAGAATGTAAGTATGATTTAGAGAACTTTTGAGAAAATAAGTATAATTTATAAGGTCCTAAACATTGAATTAACTATAAATTTATAAAAGGGTTTGTACAAAATTTTGCAACCTAAATTTATACAAAATAAATATGAATATAAATATTTACGAAATGATAAGTCAAAACAAAATTTTTATTTAAATCAAATGTTTATCCTTACACTTACCCATATTTGTTCTTATACATGGTATTGTAATAGGAGTACACTACATAAATAATTACACAAATAACACACGAAAGAGTAAACTATTGAAACAAATGTTTAACTTAAGAAAATATACTTAAAAAATAATGTAAATTGTAACAAATTATATTTTGTATATCACACGATTTCAACCATCACAATTTACATATGTAGCGGTTTTAAAAATCCTCATAGGTTTTACTGCCACTAAATATAATAATATTGTGATTTGTAATGAACCACTGCAATAACCATCATTTAATATAGTGTATACAATGATGCTTTTTATATGTAAATAACGACAACTAAAATTGATATAATATATATTAACCAGAGAAAAACAATTTCATTTAAGAAGCAACAATTTGAAATGTCATTATTTTCATTATATTATTCGTTTTCAACTTTCATAATTTAAATATTATATAATTTATAATTATTCACTTGTATTTATATGTAATTTAATAAAATTTATTTTTCATAATAAGAAATAAATAAAATATTTAAAATAAACAAAAAATTTAACCAAAATTAATTTTATTGATGGCAATTTCAAGTCAACTCGAATTCGATCTTGCCTTTTTCATGTCGTGTTCATTGTTGGTAATGTGGTCCTGAACCACCTGGATGCGTCTATGGGTGATATGAAGTGGCTCTTTAACATCTTCAACATCGACAATGACATTGTTTTCTCCCTTCCTCTTATTGCTAGCGACATGGGTTCCTTTTAGGAAAATGACGAATAAGGGAGTAAATATGGTTCACCAGCGGCAAGGATTCTTCTCATCATGAAGTGTACATAGTGGCTTGATCCTTCATAGGCCTCTCAACAGAAGTGATGAGAGAGATGAGGTCTAATTTGTAGAAGGGAGAATGAATTTGGGGGGGGGGGGGGGGGGGGGTCCAAAGGGCGATACTCGATGGAATTAGCGGAGGTAAGGGTGCCATGTAGGTACTAGAAGAGGGGTTTGTGGTCCGTGTGCTCGAGGTGGAATAGGATTTCAATGATCTTTATCTAGCATAGAGAATAAAAAGGCAAAGCAACAAAATAAAATCCAGAGAGAGGGAAATGACTTTCATCATAATTAAAAAAATAAGAGTGAATTATAAAATTTTAATAAAGGGTTAAATATGTTTTTGATCCCTTAACTTTCAACGAAAATTAAAATATCCATCTTTGAAACTTTGGATCAATTTAGTCTCTCATATTTAGAAATGTATTGGTTTAATCCTTTTAACCAAATTTTGATAAGTTTATCACTAGTGCAGATTTGACATTTTACTTTCCCTTATAAGCCTCGGTTATAGTGAAACCGAAGCCTACAAGGAGGCGGTGACATTTTTGCAATTTCATCAAACTATATTACCTCGGTTCTCAGAAAAACCGGTGCAGTAAGCAGTTTTAAGCCTCGATTCACAAAGAACCGAAGCCTCTGAGGCAGCCTAGAAAACAAATTTTCAAAATTGCCACCAGCGTCAGCACATTTGGCCTCGGGTTCTTACGGACCGAAGTAATATGGGGCAGTTTTAGGCATCGGTTACAATAGAACTGAAGCCTATAAGCCAGCCCAAAAACCTTAACTAACCCTAATTTCAAAAATGCTATCAGCGCCGTTACCTTTGGCTTCGGGTCCTTGTTGACCGAGGCCATTGAGTCACTTTAGGCCTTGATTATTAATTGAACTGAGGCCATAAATCCTATTAAATTCTCAAATCGTGAAACCCTTTCACTATTCATCATCTTCTCAAATATCCTCTGTGTGAAAACCCCCTCCGCACCCTCTGCCACCACCAGCTTCTGACGTCGTCGCCGACCAACTGTCGTCGCCATCATTCGGTTTTCGTCGCCTCCGTCTCGTCATCCGTTGTCGTCGATTGAATCTTTGTCTCTCACTCCTGGTGAGTTCGAAAAATGGGTTTCCCTTCGCGCTTTGGTTTTTTTTTTTTGCCGTTTTGGTTCGTTTATGTTGCTTTGATTTTTCTTTCTATTATGAATTGTAGTAGTTTGGATTTTGTGGTTTCATTTTTTATGATTAGGTACTCTTGCATTGTAGATTGTTGAGTTCTCAAATTGTGCATCTTCTTTGATCTCGGTTTTATATTGTTATTCAACTTTCATGCTCCCAGGTTCCGTTCTAAATTGCTTTATATTTGTGGTTAATTTTTTGTTTAAATATATTGTTTGATTTTCTTATAGTATGAGTTAGCCTTAGTTTTCCGTTTGAGATTCAATACGAAAATTATGTATTGTCCTCGAGTTTTCATTTTGAAAAAGCTACATTTTCTTTTTAAATTAATATAAGGGGATACAATACTAATAATTTAAATGTATTGAATCTTAAATTATTTGATTGGACAATTTAAGAAGATTAATCACTTTCTAGTAGTTTATTAGTGCATATATATATATATATATATATATATATATATATATATATATATATATATATATATATATATATATATATATATATATATATATATATATATATATATATATATATATATATATATTTAAAATACATATCTTAAAATTCATGAATATTTGTCAATTGTGTTTTGTATTGATCTTCGGGTGCATATTTGATTGTGGTTGATAATCACTTTCATTTTGTGTATCTTAAAGCAGAAATGTGTTAAATGGTATAAATAACTAAAATACTATCTTGAAACCCGTTTGAAAAATGAGAGGGAGTATTTCACTTTAACCAAAATACATTAACACAATAGAGAATATTAAGGCTTATTAAAAGGTGATAGTTAAAAACGTCATATTTTACATGAAAATTTTGACAATTTTCCAACGATCGTATCATATCGTAAAAAAGTAGCAGTTTTAATCAATTGCCATATTAAAATTGTCGCTATATAGAATATTTTCTGTAGATGTGTGTATACACACACATAAAGATACATTTTTATTAACTAGTCATAGCAATTTACTTTCTTTTAAAATCCAACATAGAACAACCACATAAACCACACATGGATCTATATATCAAAGATATTCAACAAGCGAAATATCAATTGACACCTTTCCAAAGATATGTATTAAGTATGTCCTACCAGAGACTAATATCTAATCTAATATCCAAGACTTAGATTTACAAAAGAATATAAGAGAAAGGATTAAGGTAAGTTCATTATAACTAATAGGGGGTGGAGTAAATCACAATAGTATTTTCTGAGTTATCCATTAGTGATCAAACTCTACCTTCACACAGCGAAGTGTTGAATGGATCAAGATTTAAAAGGAGAAAGTTTTTATTTGTGTGATTGATTGACAAGTGCCCTAAATCAGTTGTAGTGCAACCAAATGGGGGTTATCGTATCCACATGGATTTAGCAAGTATATTGGTAGTTTGATTTTGTGATTCTTGTATAAGAATATTGATAGTAGTATCTTTCTCGAGCCTCCAACATTGTATTCCTACTCTACTAATACATATTTAATTCTCCATTCAATAATTAAAATGAGGACATGAGGTCTGTCTTTATAAATTGTTCATGGCGGTGCTCAACTGCAGCTTGGCATTCAACTGTAGAGGTTTCCTTTTATGCAAGGTTTTCTCTTAACTACCTTAAGTGTTGAACGCTATCTTGTGGCTCAATTGCAAAAGTTACATTCCAGATATTTCCAAACCGCTTTTCCTGGCACTCAACGACACATTTTGGGGGTTGAACTTTAAGCGTCTTTCCTCATATGGGTGCTTGGGGTTTCTTCCACATGAGGGTTTCCTTAACCGACTTTGTAGCGCTCAACATCATTTTTGGGGCTTAAGCTCCACATCCTTAAATTCTTTGGAAATATTTGCAAAAACATCATAAACACATCAATTTCCTTATTTTCTCACTTTTCTACTCCTCATTTTGTAATCTAAAGTAAAAGAGGTTGTTTACTTTCAAAATATGATCAATTAAAGCATGATAAGGTCCAAATTTATGTGGAAAATTAACATGTTTTAGAAATTTATCAACAACCCAAGCTGCACATCTACACATGGTAGGTGTGCAAGAACTTTGCCCCCCAACTTCTCACCACCTAATATCTTAGTCTATGTGACTTAGATCATCAGTAAAACAAAGGATCTCTATTACAACATATGAGACAATACTTAGTACTCAAATCAAAGAACAATTCACATATCATCTTAGATATGTGACCGCAAATTCTTATAAGTTTCATGATTCTCAATAAGCATTGTAAAACGATATATTTCATTTAAACAAAATCACAAATCAATCAAATATAAAAATTAATATTCATTTTGCATTTATAGAGACAACATATACTAAATTATTTAAGAAACAACTTTTTTAGCCTAAGAGAAAATGTGCTCACTTAAGAAAAATTTAGGCAAAAATTGAGTTGAGTTGCAATATTATTTTCTCTTGAGAGCATGATCATTTATTTCTCTATTTTTACTCGAGAAAAAATAAGACTAAGAGCAAGGTTTGGATCTATATTCTAATTTCACTTGAGCTTAAATATGGAAAATAATAATTCAGTAGCATAATCCATCAATTTCAAAGTTATTTTCAAAAGCATTTTTAAATCAAACAACTTCTAAGCAATTCAATGATCAATCCAAATTATAATTTACTCAATATTGTTCTTTACTCATTTAAATTTAGCGTTGTTCCCTTAACTTAAAATATGCATGTTTTAGGTCATATCAAATTCATAACTATTGATAAGAAATGTTATACAATTTTGCTTTACTTATTTGAACTATATCCAAAACTCCATTCTTGAAAACTTTATACTTAACTTCTCGGACTTGGTCACTAGATCAACTCATTAGTATCAATATTCATTTTAGATCATTTTAAACAATCATTTATCAAATCAAAACCCAAAATACTCAAGTTCAAGCATCCAAACAAATTTTTAGCCAACCACAATGCCTGCATAAAAAAACCAAAAAAATATAGTCATCAAGTCATTTCATTACATGCCATCTATCTTATAGTTATGTCAAATCATGAATATCTTCCTTGTGTAAAATGTTTGTCTTCTTAGCAATTTCAAAAACTAAGTATCAAGATTATTTAAAAATCTAGGGACCTAGAGCAAGATATCCAAACATAACCAAACTTTAGTATATGAAAAAAAGACATTGAAAAGGCATCTTTCCTCAAGTGACCCCATCAAGATTGATGACCAAATTATAAATAAAAGGAGAAAAAAAATCTATGGAATAAATAGATACTTATTTTGTTGAAAAATCTGATTGACTAGAAATGTTTTGTAATCCTGTAGATACTACAATGTGTGATCAAATTATGAAAGTGATAGAGAAAATGAAAATGAAAAGAAAAATGAAGAGGGAAGAGGCATTATGTTGAGAATCCAAATGTGAGTCTAAGTCCCATTGGTAGAAATGAGAAAGTAGAGCATTATATAAAGATGAAGACCTATAAACTCATTGCCTTAAAGTTTGGAGTTGAGAGTGGTGTCAATATCTGATGTGCTTGGGTTTAGGTCTCATTGGTGTTGTATTTGCCTAGTGAACCTCCCCCTATAAGACCTAACAAGTGGTATCAGAGTCGATGGTTATGGTGATTGGCTTAGACGAATGTAGTGTAGTCCATGTATCGAAAGTCTTCTTGGTAAGCGTGTCTTGTTAAGAAGAACGACGGTACAAAAAAGGGTTACTCGTGGTTTCCACTACAGGGGAAGTGTACCAATGTGGAAGGAACTCACCCTTGAGGGGGAGATTGTTGAGAATTCAAGTATGAGTCTAAGTCCCACATTGGGTGGAAATGAGAAAGTAAAGCACTATATAAAAATGAAGACCCATAAACTCATTGCCTTAAGATTTTGAGTTGAGAGTGGTGTCAATCCCTTATGAGGTTGGGCCCAGGTCTCATTGGTGTTGTAACTCCCTAATGAACCTCCCCCTAAGACCTAGCACACAATACTCGTGTAATTTTTTCTATATAAGTGATATTTATAAAATAAAACATAATTTTTTTTTATAATACAATGATTAGATAATTACTCTTTCTTATATATTATTTATTATACAATCAGAATAATTATCATTTAAAATTCATGAATTTGTTTGCTAACCAAGTTAGAGATGACTCATGTAAGACCTGGGAAAATTAAATGGTTATTTAATTAATTATTTAAATAGGATGGGGTAATGAGAACATTTAAAGTAATAAATGTGAAGAACTATGACGTGGAAAAGTGCTAGCTCCTGTGGTTGAGAGTACTTTATTGTGTGTGAGGACTTGGGTTTGAGTCCTATGTGTGTCACTTGAGTGTTATTTAAATTATGCATTTTTGTGTGTTTATATATCGAATGCGTAGGGATGATGATAAATCCTTAAAATTGTAGGAATCATCATAAAACATATGTTGGTTTAATGGTTTGGCATTGGTTGGTCTGTGCATGGGTATGGGTTCAAACCTTGTTGAGAACTAACCTATTTTTCTTTTTGCCAAATTTCATTAACATGAATCTGAAGGGGTTTGAGAACCCTAGCAGCCAATGAATAGGTAATTCAGAGGGCTGGACGCAGCATGTGAGGGGGCTTAATTAACCATTAAGCTTTATTTTATTTAAGTTTTCGTTTAGTGGTAAAAAGGGGTAATTAGAGAGGTAGTGAGTAAAGAAAAGGAAGAGAATTAGCAAGAGGAGGGGTATTGAGACAGGAGTGTGGGCGTTGGGTGGAGAATAGCTGGTGTGGACGCATTGCAGAGAGGAATTGGAGAGGAAGAACGGTGTAAAGGGTGCAAATCAAGAGAAGAGAAGGTTTTTACTTCAAAGCACACTCACCAATTCGAGTTTGGAGCGAGGATAAGAGGTAAGGGGAGTTGATTTGTGTGTTTTCCTTAGTTATATCTATTACATCGTGTCTCGTGATCAAAATTGCATGTAATCTGTCAGTTTGCGCACTGTTTTATCGAAGTTTCTGGGTTTTTCCCAGAAACCGCCTGGCGGTTCATTCCCTACCGCCAGGCGGCACATTAGTGATGAGCATTGTTCTTGTTTTGGCTTGAACCGCTTAGCGGCGATGAATTCCTGTCAGGCGGCGCGACATCGTTCGCATTTCTTTTGTTGTTTTGATGCTAATTGTACCAGTATTCATGTGGTTTTTATGATTGATGTGAGGGGGTTCTATTTGATGCCTTGTTGGACCGAAATTGATTACCAATTTGGGGAAGGACAAGGTTAAGAGAGGATAGGGGTATGAATCAATTTGGGGGCTACGTATGAGGGTGAAAATAGAGACATTATTATGAATCAAATTGAGAGTAGATAACTAACACCTAGTGCAGGTATGGTTGCACCTTGGTGACTGAAATTAGTAGGAATGGAAACTGGAAATGGACTGAGCGTGTCATAGGAATGGAGAGTCTGCGATTCTGCAGAAAACTAGTGTACCGCCCGGCGGCGTGCTGCTTGCCGCCAGGCGATGATGGGGGCAGGTCTGGTTTTGAGTGCTTAAAAGAGGGAGAAAAGAATGGAAGGGAGTAGAAATTGGGCAAGTCATGGTTGTAGACGATTGTTGGTAAAACAGTAAGGGTTAAATACTCTGTAGTATATAATTAAGGAAAATGAATTAAGTGTGAGGATATGCACATGATAGGGTAAGGTTGTAAGAAGGTTAGTTTGGAATAGTAAGGATAAGAGTTTTAATGACAAGTCTCAGGTAAGTGAACCCACTGGTTGGAGTCGCATCGCTGGATTAAGAGATAGTTGGATTAATATTCGGGGTATTACCATGATTGTGTAAAAGGAATTATAAAATTAACTTAGTAGGAAGTGTGGTATTGTGATAGAGCAAGTTGAGTAAAGAATATGGTATGCGAAACTATACTGTGTGGCTTTTATTAGGAGATAAGAGAGCTTACTATATAATGTTGGAAGAAATTGGTGTATAGTAGGTGTGATAGGGAGTTTGGAATGGGGGTTATAGGTACTGTAATCCGTCAAGAGGTTGGTTAGGAAACCCAGAGTGAGAGTGGGGTTAACCAAGATTGTCTTGCTACCTTGGAGGGACTAGGGTAGTGTGGGATAAATGGAAAGAGAGATGAAAACATGACTAGTATGGTACTGTCACAGCGCCTGGCGGCTGGACTGGGTGCGCCAGTCGGTCGAAGACTCAGAAAGGGAGTCTGTAGAGGCTGGCGCCTGACGGTAAGATGAGATCCGCCAGGCGGATGCGAGACAGCGAGCTTCTATTGAAGGCCATAGCGCCTGGCGGTGGGACGTGAATCGCCAGGCGGCCTGAACCTGTTTTGCCAAGCGGTACTGGTGGATGCGCCAGGCGCATGCGTGTCAGGTTATGAGCTGTGTGTGTTGTTTTAACTAATAATGGTGTTTTGCTTGGATCGGGAGATGTTGTGCCATGAGCGGGTAGGTTCATGGATGGTGATTGACATGTGATGATATGAGCGGGGAGGTTCATATCAAGTTACTCTCACGTGGGGATACGAGCGAGGTAGGTTCGTATGTTCCGTGCTCACGTTGAGAGATGCCACGTGCGGGGAGGTACGGGGGCTGGTGGATCACATGTGTTGGACTACGGGCGGGCAGGTCCGTAGAGTAGGACTACGAGCGAGGAGGTTCTTAGAGGCAAGGCCACGAGCGGGCAGGTTCGTGTGAGCATCATGTTCCCGAGTCCAAGGCTAACCAATTGTATGATTTGAAGACTGATAAGTCTTGGGGTTAAGGTCTTGGCCAAGAATTATATATAATGAATAAGACGGGTATATGATCTATCTGGTGTTTTATATGCTTGTTATTTTATTTTCTCAGCTCACCCTTTCTGTTTGTGTGTGGCGATGATCGTGTAATTCGTTACACGGGAGCAGATGTTGATACAGGTGGTGCTGAGGATGTTCAGATGGCGGAGTGAGGGCTAGTATGGGATTAGAGCTAGAGTCTTGCTCATTTGTATTTCATGTTTTAAATACAAATTTTGGAAACTTGTAACATTTTATGGATTTAATTATGAGATTTGGCGCACTATTCTAATAAATTTAAGTTTTTCCCGCGTTGGGATTGTTATCGAGATGACTGTTAAAGAATTTATTTCTTTTATTATTTATTTTTAAGTAATATTCCCTAGGGATGTTACAACTCACAAGTTATGTAATTTGATTTATGTAATATATTTTTCTTAAAACATGAAATAAAAAAAAATATAGAGTTTATGCATATTATATATATATATATATATCAAAATGAATTATAATTTATTGGTCAATTCGGCTCATCAAGAGTTTGAGTTGGATTGAGTTGAGAAATTTTTTATTTTTTTAAAGGTGGATTGTACTGACCCAGCTCACTTAACCCATGGATTAAATGGCTTCGAGATGAAGGTTGTTTGACTCGTAACTCACCAACAATAGCACCTTATTATTTTTTTTACCATTTCTTTATAATTTTTTAATTATAATTATTTATCAGTTTTAATTATATAGTTTCTCAATATGATATTTTTAAATACCATATGTTGTTCAATAATGTTTGAATACTTTGGATGCTTAATTTTTTGGTTAGTCAACTTATCTAAGTTGATACTTTAATTTTCAATTATTATCTTTACAATAATATTTGGAGAATTGAGTGAAAACTTGAAATCCATTAATATATAAAAATGAATTGAGTTAATAATAAAAAAACATTTTTAATTGAGCCAACTCACTGACCCGCCAACCCATGGTGGATTGAGCCGGGTTATCGAATTTCTGAGTGACCAAAAAGTGAGTTGGATTGAGCTAGCCATTTTTTAACTCAACTCGTGGTAAGTCAACCCGTGTGATCAATTTTGGACTTCTAACCCATTGAAAAATGATAATATGAGTGTTTGTCATTTAAGCCTTTTTAGAAAAATTAAACGATATTTTTTTTTTACTTTCAATAAAATAATTTTAACATAATTAATTTTAGGATTAAATATATTTTTAATACCTTAATTTTCAATAAAAAATTAGAATTAGTCCATCTTCGAAACTTTGAACCAATTTAGTCCCTCAATTTTAGAAATGCGTGATTTTAGTGCTTTTAATCACATTTTGTTAAGTTTATTTAACGTTTCAAATATGTTTCGTGATAGTATTTCAGTTATTTACATTGTTTGACACATTTCCGCTTCAATGTTAGTTAAATAACTATCATGAAACACATTTGATATGTCAAGTAAACTTAACAAAATTTGGTTAAAAATATTAAATTCACGTATTTTTAAAGTTGAGGGACTAAATTAGGCCAAAGTTTCAAAGAAGGGCTAATTCCAATTTTTACTAAAAGTTAAGGGACTAAAAACATATTTAGCCCTTAATTTTTTCATTCTTATATCACAATAAACACGTAAACTTATTAAAATTAAAGTAAATAACCATAATATAATGTTATAATGAGCAATATTAACAAGTTTTATTAAGCATGATGAATATTTTTTTCTCACACAATGTTACACTTAGATTAAATTCAATGAGATCAATTTAATATACATAATTATTACGTCTATTAAACATAGGTCAGACCGACTTAACTTATTAACATCAGTCAGAGGTTACTTGAGTTAACCTATGACCAAACCAACTTAACTCAACATAGGCCTGTATCGATTAGGTTCCACTTGGACTTGGTTCGACCCTACTCGACTTTGGCCTAAGTCGACTCAACTCGACCTGGGATTATGCTAACTTAACTCAATGTAGGGTTCGGGATGATTCAACTAAACCCTTCATCCCAAGATGACTAAATTCAAAATTCAACCTAGGTCCACTAGTTTAAACCTTTGGTCGGAGTCAACTCATCTCAACCTTTCATCCAGATTTAATCGTCTTGACTTTTATTTGGGGTTCACTTGTCTCGACCTCTGGTAGGAACCGACTCATATCAAACTCTAGTCGAGACCAACTCAGCCCAACCTCTCATTAGGGTCGTCTCAACTCGATATTCGGCATGGGTTGCCTTGGCTCAACCTTCATTGTAGCCAACTCACATTAACCTCTAGTCCTGGTTGATTGGACTCGACATCCGGTGTGGACTGATTTGTCCCGGCCTTCTTGATCAACCCTTCTTGCTTGACCAACCCTTGTTAACCTTCTATTGGGGTCGACCAGGCTCAGCCTTCAATTTCGGTTGACTTGACTCGACCTTCGGTCACCGAATTGATCTCGAACTTTAGTCATCAAACTTATCTCAACCTTTTACTCAAGCCAAATTGGCTCAACCTTCAGTTTGGGCTAAGATGAATATATTTCAGCCTAGGTTTAGTCGTCTTGATTCTTTGGCTTGAGCTTGACTCATCTCGACCTTAATAGTGAGCAAACTTAGCTCGATCTTTCAATCAGGCTCGACTCGGCAAGACCTTTGACCCATACCGACTCAACTCGACTTTCAATCCGGGTTAAGTCGACTCGTTATTCGGCCTAAGCAAACTCAACTTGATTATCTGCCCTAGGCACACTCGACTTGAATCTTTGGACTAGGCACACTCAACTAGCAAAACCTTTTGTCTATCTCTTCTTTCCCTAAACCATTAGAATTAAGAAAGGAAAACTATATCTGATCTAGTCATTTGTGTTCACCCTTATTACTCTATCAAGATGTTTTATGTTGTTAATACTTATAGTTTCTCAAACAAACTCTTTTAAACTTGAATACTTAAACCTGCAAGACATGACAAACTCTCAATCCTCAGGTCATCTTAAGAACAAACTGTTTTGATACTATTAATGTAACATCTCATTTTAGTAGTATAAAACTAATAAAATAAGACATTTCATAATAATATTCAAAGTCAGATTAATAGCATAAAAAATATATTAATACAATCCTTCAAGAATTATTGTATAGTTTACAATGGTGTTTGAGCAATTTGCAACTCTACAAACCTCCTTTTTATTGCATAATTTGCTTAGTGGATTCTCCAACAACTGCATATCAAATTTGATGCAAAGAGGAAATTATTTTTACTATGAAAAATTCACTTAGGGCATTCACCAACCACAGAAGGAATTTAAGGCAGATAGGAGTTGATTTTTACTGTGAAAAAAATTGCTTAGTAAATTGCCCAACCACCTAACGGATTTGAGGTGGATAGAAGGTGTGTTTTACTCCTATAAATTTCAGAGTCGATAAAAAATTTGCTCAATAGATTTAATTCTGGTCTAATTTGGCTTAGTGATCTTCATAAGAGTTGTAGCCATTGAACGTTAACTTTACAATAAATTTGAAATCATTTAAAAATAGGTCTAAAACTCTAGTTACGACGATTTTAGAAAATAATTTCAGTTGATGAGTTGTTGTAGAGTCTTAGAACTTGAAATCTTCATGATATTTATAGCTTATGTTCTTTGGTTTTTGTATGAGTTATGTTTGGTAAGTGTCGAAAAGTGGAACTGAATATGAGTGAAGTTGCATAATGAGTTATGTTATCTTTAATAGTTCTTAATTATATATAGATTGTTGAACTTATATGATTTACACAATAATAAGATACTCCAGTGTGTAAACTTGAATAAAAGGTGATATGAAAAAAATAATAATTTATAAGTGTGAAATTATTAAATTGGTTTGGTGGATGTATGTACAAATACCGTAGTACCTTACTAGCTACCAACCTGTAGATAAGAATAAGGAAGAGAGGGTTGAAGTTGAAGAATGGAAGAAAGAATTATTATTGCAATGTTGATATTTGAAATATTATTCCATCTCTCTAGTACAATGAAACAGCATGGCATACCCTAGCTAATTGATTGATGAGTAATTATATCCAACCATGGACCACTTGGATCAGAGACAGACACAGAGGTCACTGTGATGTGTGCCACTGCCCAACAACTATCTTCAACTGGAAAATTAACTCAGAGGAATAATGTTAGCTTAAATGCTCCCAATTTCGATCACAACTTCTTTTTTCTTTTCTCATCGTCTAGGTTGGGTGAATCACAACTTACTTTTCTAACAAATCTTTGCTAGAGGAATCAAAAGCTCTTTTTCTTTCCATCAATCTTCTCAAATAAATATATCGATGATTCGATATTCATCAAAAATAAGATAAATTTATATTATATAAGTAAATATAAATATAACTTTAAAAATTAATTTTGTAAAATTTACTTAGGTTTGAAGTTTAATTTTTAATATAATATTAGAGTTACTTAGATGTCTATTCTAACAAGATTTATAATTTGTTGGATTTATGATATTATTCATTATATACTTGATTACAAACTTTACTTTATAAATTGATTTTCTAAAATTGAGTTAGATTTAAAATATATATTATCAAAGTCATTTAGAGACTTACTCTAACGATATTTGTTATTTGTTGGATCTCTCGTATCATCTATTTTCGAGTCTTATATTATATATCAGAGTTATTTAGAGATATATCCTAATATACTAACAAGATATGTTATTTGTTTGACCTACAACATATACGACTTGTGGTCAAACTACTTTTTCATTATATAAGTGGGTATAAATTTGTCCTTACAAACAAGTTATCGTAGAATTGAAAATAATAATATTTATTGCACAAACAATAATTTCTAATTTGGTAATTCTTTATTAATCAATAAAGTTTAAGTTTAGATATATTTTACACCGATAATCAATTCTTAATATAAATTTGAAAATAGTTATTATAATTGGGTGATTGTGTGTATTATTTTCTTTTTATATAAATACTCTTACTCATCATTTTTTTTAGAACATTGATGTTTATACACTGTCACCTTACATGAATACAGAGATTCGTTACGAAAGCCATTAAAAATAACATTCAGGCAAATAAGAAGAAGAAGAAAAACAGAAAAGACATTTGAAAGAAAACAAAATACATGAATTGCGGGAATTGATTTTGACCAACAGGCTTTGTTCTTTGACCCAATCAAATGGCCACTTTTCTCATTTGTTTGTTAAAGATAAATTTCATGTCCTTTTCAACACTTTTTCAATTCTTGTCAAATTTTTATGTGTAATTTATAATTTTCTTTTCTTTATTAAGTGTCACACAAAACAATTTTATCATCAAGGTAATACTGGTTGAAACAATCCTCCACCACTCACATTAATGGATATTCCATACATAAATTTTCAGAATTAGATGACAAGGTCATTCACTATAACTATTTTTAAAAAACCAATGTAGTAGCAAATATTCATAAATCACAAACATTTTGAATTTGAAGAAATTTACATAATGGTATAACTTTATTTTTTTACACAAATTTATATGTTAAAAATAAGATTGTTTGTTATGTTGATTTCTCTTTGTTCTTAGTTATTCATGGATGGAATAATGAGTTGTAAAATGGTATAAAAAATGAAGATTCTACATTTTGTCTAAATTGACAAGAAACCTAATATGAAATGATAATGGCTTCTAGATTCATTACTCCTTAGCTACAAAATCAACATATATCTTCACTAGTGCATATTATTGTTTTTAACTTGTCTCAGTTATTTAAGAACCGAAGCATATAATGGCGCGGTGACATTTTTACAATTCCAACCAACTTTTATACCTCAGTTTATAGAATATCCGAAGCAAAAAAGTGTTTTATGTTCTAGTTCATTAAAATTCGGTACCAAAAGCTCGCATATGCCTCGATTGCGGAGACCCAAAGCCAAAACTTGACTAATATTTCAAAAATGTCACTAGCCGTTACATACTTGGCCTCGAGTGGCAGGCGATCGGTGCCAAAACCTATCATATGCCTTGGTTATCAATTGAACCAAGGCCATAGAGTTTAATTAGGGCTAAAAACGCGAACCTCTTTTCCTCTTCTTCTTCCACGCGCTCTTCTCTTCTTGCTGCAACTCTATTTCTCTCTTCTCTCTCCCTGCAACCTGCACCTGCCACCACGCTACTCCGGCTACCGTCACGTCACCTCCGCTGTTTCGTTGCACCTCCATTTCGTGCACGACCATTTCCTGCACCTCTTTCTCCGTTTTTCGGCCACCATTGCGATGTCGTTCCTCCAAGGTAAGTTTCCCACGCGTTTTCCTTTTGTTTTTTGTTTTGTATATATTTATTTTCAATTTGGGTTATTGTTGAGTCGCGATAATTGATTTGCATTGGGTTTGAAATTGTGTGGGGTGTTTTGAGTAGTTTTGTAAGAGAATTAGGTCTGAATTTAAGAGCATTGGGTTTGAATTTTAGAGCATTGAGTCTGAATTTAAGAGCATTGTAACAACACTACAATTTAATAGGTAATATATTTTGTTAAGATTTTTTGTTGTTTTTGCTTTTTTCTATTATTTATGACCTTCTCTTGTGTTTTTTATTGTGTCGTGTAGCTTTCGAAAACGTGGTTAGTGTTGCATTGCATCATCTTCCATTGTCATTCGCTTTTTACACTTCAGGATCCTAATTCTAATATTTTCCTATGATTTTGTAGTTTGTTATGTATTAGTTTTATATTTTATATATGTGGTTAATTATTTGTTTAAATATGTTGTTTGATTTTCTTATAGTGTGAGTTAGTCTTAGTTTCCCGTTTGAGATTTAATATGAAGATTATGTATCGTCCCCGAGTTTTCATTTTGAAGAAGCTACATTTTTTTTTAAATTAATATAAGGGGATACAATACTAATAATTTATATAAAAGTATTCTAACTTATTTCATTTATCATAGTTCAATTAATGGACATAACATGTTGTTAGGGAGATCAATTGCTAAGGCAAAATGTCTTGCATGGTGTTCCCTCCAGGTTTGATATTTTTATCCATATATTTATAATTGTTTGATTTGATTTTCTTCCTTAATTAATTGTAATGTTGTTGATATAATGTAGTGTAATAGACAAATCGGCTCATACAAGTGCGGTTACTATATAATGTAATGGATGACAACCATTATGTGTGCTCGCATTACAACTAATTGGGAAACGATAATATATATTTGAATTAAAACGAATACTTTGCAATATTGTCTTTCTATATACTAACTTAAGTTAATGTCTTATTTTGTAGACATTCAAGAGTCTTGCGCCAATTCTCGCGAAGCCCATAAAGTTTGGTAAGATAGCATGTGCAAAATTTATAATTCAGATGTATAATAGTATTGATTAAGATATGTATTTCGATTGTGGATATTCTAATTGTCTTTTAAATTTATTTCGATTGTGGATGTTTCATAAAATATTTTGTTCTGGTCTATTCTAATTTTTGAAAAAAAATGTAGGTTTAAATGTGGGAATAACAATAAAATAGAAAATGTATTTTAAAAAAAATAGTATATTAGGCCTCAATTCTTACCATAACCGAAGCAAAAAGGTGGTATATGACATCAATTGTAACCATAACCGAAGCAAAAAAGATGGTTTATGGCCTCGGTTCTTACCATAACCGAGGTCAAATGCTCTTCGAATTTTTAAATTAATTAAAATTTTTGTAAACCTATGGTTTCAGTTTAGACAAAAAAGCATCTCTATGGCTTCGATCCCTCTAGAACCAAGGCAGTAAAGTGTCTCTATGCCTTCGGTTGCCACCCGAAGCCAAAAGTCATTCCCTTTTACCGCTCAATATGCCTCGATTCTAAAATCGAGCAAAAATAACAAAAATAACCGGGACAAAAACCCTTAGTGTACTGGTATTTTATTAGATTTGATCCAATAAATTAATATATAAACATGTGATTTTAAATCCCAAAGCAAATGAATAGAATAAACTACAAAATTAGTTGGTCATATAGCTAGTCCATATTTTTTAATGAACAAAAGAAATACAAGGAAATTATACTAAATCGACATTAAAATAAATAAATTTAATTTATTAATTATAATAACTAACCCGAGAATTGAAAGCTTTGTGAATAGGTGAATTATATATTACTAAAGTTTGAAAAAATCTATTTCAAATTCTAATCCCAATATATTCTACACTTCCAAAGTAAAATAATTTTTAATTCTTCCAACTTTAATTTGTTCTTAATTGAAAGAATCATTCCAAAACTTTTTTATTGAGATGTATGAGGACATGTTGTTCATATTATTGTGCGAAAACAGGCAACTTTATGAATGAATTTCAACGTAATCAATGGTGTTGGAACTTTAAATGTTATCTTGGGAAGAATGGTGTCGTTAATAAATTTTCAGATTCTATCTGCCTCGTTAAAAAAGATACATGACGATAGCATTAGGATAAAAGTGAAGAATTTGCTATATACTACACAATAATACATGTACTTATTTATGTACCGTGATATTAATGGTACTACTTTTTTATTTTCACATCAATAATGTGAATTCGAAATTCTAAAAATCAAACTAAACATTTTGTGAAGACCATATATTCGGTGGTAGCGGATATGACCAATAATTTTGGGAGCAAAATAATACATTTAAAATTTATAAAGTTGTATATGAGATTAATATTATTTTAAATAAAATTTTCTGATTTTATTTTTTTTCAATGGATATTCTTATATTTAAGGACATATTCTTGTATCACTTGTATAATATTGTTATATATTCAAGTGTGAGTCTATTAAGTCTTACATTAACTAGAAATGAGAAAGTAAAACACTATATAAGGATAAAGACTCATAACCTCAAGGTTTTGGGTTAAGAGTGATGTCAATGCCTTATATGGTTGGATTTAGGTCTTATTAGTGTTTGTGTCTCTCCAGTAAAACTGTAAACCTAACAAGTGGTATAAAAGTCGATGGTTAAAACATATCTTTAAAAATAAATCTATTCTTTATTAATCTAACTATTTTTCTTTTAAGTTTAAAATTCAAAAATAATTTATCATGATTTAATAAAAAATTCAAAGACATAATTACTAAAAGGAAATTATATCATAATCAAGCCACAATAACTACTATAATTTTTCATATTACATGAGATTTTTTTTGCAAATTTGTTAAAAAATTGCAACAAAAGACTTTTTTTTTCTATTTTTTCTAAAAATTTTAATTGGCAGATAAATTCTTCGTGGATAATTGTTTTCTATAAAATTATAAATTTTGCAAGT
This sequence comes from Vigna unguiculata, assembly GCF_037176805.1. Taxonomy (NCBI): domain Eukaryota; kingdom Viridiplantae; phylum Streptophyta; class Magnoliopsida; order Fabales; family Fabaceae; genus Vigna; species Vigna unguiculata. The sequence continues at coordinate 31,628,483 of NC_140797.1, forward strand.
ATTTTACAAATTTTTTGGTAAAAAGTGTTTTATACAAAATATTTTGCAAAAAATTAGTACCAATTTCTTGCAATTTGTTTTTTCATAACAAAATTTGGAAGTATTTTCTAAAAAAGAAAATTCAAAACAAGATTGATAGGAAATATGGGATTTTTTATCCATGAATTAAACATTTGTTATAAAAACATATAGCACATTACTTTTTCTTCAATATTCATAGTTTTAACTATTAAACTAATATTTCACTTTTAACTGAAATAAAAAAAAAGTTTTGTTTTCAAGAATGAAAAGAAACATAAGAAATTAGAACAAAAATAATGAATTTATATTTAACTTTCTCTTTTTAAAAAAAAAAACAAAAAGAGAGAAAAGGTGGAGATAAGAGACAAATATAATATATGAAAAACTCCAAAAATAATGAAAAAGAATTTTAATAAATATTTGTATTCTTTTTTATATTTTATTTTATATTTTATTATTTATCAACATTAAATAATATCATAAAATAATAAATATACCTAATTTAATTTTTATTAATTTTCAATCATATATAATTTAAAATATTTTAAAAACTTTTAAAAACTTCAAAAAATTTAAAAATTAAAAAAAAAATTGGGGAGCCATGACTTCCTCCCGCCCATCAAACATCCGTCACTTTATATATATATATATATATATATATATATATATATATATATATATATATATATATATATATATATATATATATATATATATTAAATAAAAGCAGATAAAAATCAAGATAACTAAATTATGAATCAAAATAGTTTGATGATCATCATTTATCCATAACAATATTTTACTCACATTTAATTCTCATTTATGGATCTTTTAATTATTGTTTTTTTTTTCAATTATTTGAATATTTTATTATTTGAATTTGCTTAAATTTTAAATATTTTAATAGTAGAGTTTGAAGTAAATGGAAAATAATATTACACGTTGCTCAAATGATATGTTGGTTATCTAAATGACGTGACGCATGATTCAAGGATTTAACTTCCAACTTTATAAAAATGTGTTTAACAAATACGGATTCTTACATATATTAGAAGAAGAAAAAAACCTTCAAAATACATTGACGTGATTAATACATGACAAGAGGGAGAGAATACCAAAAATAAAATCAAGGTTAGACTCCGACATAGTTCCATGGTTTCAATGGTTAGAAATTCTAGTATAATTTAAAAGAAATTAAAAGAAAATAGCCCTGTTACTAATGTTTTAATCGAGTAAAATACTATGTATAAACAATTTTTTTATTGATTAAAAATTATTCTTGTTTAAATCAAAATTTACTTTTGTGTCTCTCCTTTCTACTTATAAATACCACTCAGGAAAAAAATACACAGCAAACACTAGAGTCCTCTAAAAAAATGTTCTTCTTTATTCTCTATATTATCTAGTAAAACAGTGGTGTTCATAAGATTCAGAAATTATTCGATCAATCTGACGAGTTATTGCATCTTGGGGGATGAGCAAATAATATTGTGTATTGTTCTGTGCTCTACATTTTTTGTTTTCTCTCTAAGGATAACGCTATGTGTGTCTCAACCTAGGATTTTTCTATCCTTTCCTCATTTATATTATCTTATATTGTGTTATTATTTGTTATAAGAACTGGATTATCTCTTTTTATCCATATATCTATCTTGTTTTATTTTTAGTTATTATTTTATAACATCAATTACCATTGGCAAAACCAACACATTACAAGAAAATGCTCCATTAGTAACCAATTTTAGTGACTAAAAATTGTTAGTCACTATAATGATCAATTTAGATATCAATTTATAAAATAAAAAATTATTGGTTACTAAAATAATTACTATTATAAATAAAAAATTATAATTAGTCACTAAATTGGTCTTTAAAATTAGTTACCATGGTTTTGGCTACCAAAAGAAATTGGTCACTAAAAATTAGTTACCTAGTTTTTGACTACCAAAATGACTTAGTTCTTAAATTGGTCTCCAAATAATTGATAACCAATTATAATTTTTTATTTATAATAATGACTATTTTAGTAACCAATAATTTTTATTTTTTAAATTGACATTTAAATTAATCATTATAATAACAAACAACTTTTTAATTACTAAAATTGATTACTAATAAAGCATTTTCTTGTACTCCAAGTTCCATGATCTCCCTCAATAATATTTTAACAATATTAATAGTATACTTATGTTTTCTAAACAGATTTATCTTGATTATTAGTTGCGTCTCAAATAATTCTAAGATATTTGTTGCAAGATAAAAGTCAATCTTCTTCGTAACACATTATGAGCATCATTAATGTCTGATAAGATTTTTGTTTTAGAGAAAGTTTCTCTTTGCTCCATGTTTTCAAGTTAGTTCTGGAAGGTTTTACATGCATAGAAAATAAGTGTTTTTGCATGTGGTTTTTTTAAGATAAAGATCAATCTCTTGAATACAAAATTATAAGAGAATGTTTAGATCATTAATCAAAATTTTCTATATATATGTTTAACTTTCTTGTTAAAGTAAAAGAGTTGAGAGCTTAAGTTTCTTTAAACAAGCATTAGGATAGATGATTTAGACATTAAGGTGACGTGATCATAATATTTGATTTTCTGCAAGAATATTGTGTTTTATTTGAATATCAAGATGAATGTTGATAATATGTTATGTATTTTAGTAGTGAAAAATTAAAATATTTGGATTGACTCAAATTAATTTAAGTTGTTATTTTGAGAAATAAAATAATCTCCATTTGAACCAATTGGAACCCCCGTCATATAGATACACATTTGTGTTTGATACGTTGGTGCTTAAATAAACTATAAAATATGTAATCTTTTAGGGTGAGTTTGTCAATTAAAACTTTCTATGACCTGTTCAAACGCAACTCTTGCCGTTTATTGAAAACAATTTTAATACATAATCAACTCTTTCTTCGTAATTTTCACATTATCTTACATTTATCATTATTTCAAAAATATAAATATCAATTTCATAAAATATGTCCACCAAGAAATTTCAAAATAAATTGTATGCTAAAGTGAAAATAAATATATTAAATGCATGTTTAATTACTTTAGTTTGAAAATTATTTCGAAAGACCAAATGAATAATTTCAAAATAAATAATAAATAATAAAAATTTATTCTTAATCCTTATAGTTTCAATCACCATATTTGTTATCATATTATATTTTACATATGCATGTTTTTACATTGATATATTATAAGCCCCCTCGTGAGATGCGGTTGTTTGCTTTAAAGAGTTGATGCTTATAGAACTATAAGATATATAGTTTTTTCGCATAGAGTGAGTTTGTGAATGAAAACTTCATTAGGATGGTGTTACATGTTAATGTTAGTGTTATTTCAATTCACATCTATTTTAGATTCAAAAAATTGAATTGGATTTTTGACCCAAATCAAGATTTAAATTCAGTCCAAATATTTTGATCAAATTTGAAATCCAAAATCCATTTTTTATGAAAGAAATTTAAATTGAATTTTTTAAAATTTGTATCCTTAAGGCCAACACGACTTAGCCTATCCGGATCGTGTTGTAATTGTGATTGTTTTTTTTTTTTCAATTTAATTTCTATATATTTAATTTTGTTCAATTGAGTTTCTAAATTTATTATTTTTGTTCAATTTAGTCTAATTTTTTGTTAAAATAAAACAATTTCGTTGTTTTCAAATTAAGGCCATTTCTTTTTATAAATATTATACAATTTTTTTTCTAAAATTGACCCTTTTATAAATTATTTTGGAAATTTAATTATAATTTTTTATATTTAATAATAAATTGAATATAATATAATTCTTATATCAATTATTAAATAAAATATAATTATTTAAAATATATTATAATACAATCATTAAATTATTTAGAAAAATATACTAAAAAATTCACATCTAAATCTAAAACATTTAATATTTTTATTGTATTTTAGATATTAAAACCTAAAATGTTTTATATTTAAATGTCAATTTTAGAAATATTAGTATCGTTTTCTAAAATATTTTTAATATTTTTAAATTTCAATTTTAAGAATATTTATATTTATTTAGAATATAATTATTAGAAAAAACATCTAATAATTATATTATAATAATATTTTAAATTTATATTCTATTTAACCATTGAATCTAAGAATTATATTCAATTTATTATTAAATATAATAATTTATAATTAAATTTCAAAAATAATTAATAAAAGGGTCAATTTTAGAAAAAATATTTTTATAATATTTATAGAAAACGTAAATTTGGTCTTAATTTAGAAACGATAAATTTTTTTCATTTTAACCAAAATTGAGACTAAATTGAACAAAAATAATGAATATAGAAATTGAATTGAACAAAAATAAATATATAGTAACTAAATTGAACAAAAAGAAATAAGTTCAATTACTCGGATGATACTCACTTTGGTATAGGTGTGTCAATCTGGTATCCGCTCTTAAAAAAATGTCCATTGCATCCCAACTTTGGAAAAAGTGCTTCAATTATGTCCTTTCCAGACATAAATTATTAACTCCGTTAACGACGTGTCACATGTCAGTCAGTGTTTTTTTCATTATTTATTTATTTATTTATTTTTATTTTTTGCAAAAAAAATGTCATGTGTTAGGTCCCTATTGTGAGATGTGACATTGTTAGTGCCACGTGGCAATGCAATGCCACGTGTCAGTGTCACTATCAAATATTATTGTGTTGATTTCAATGTCTTCTTGATTCAATTTAGTACTTAGGCTTAAATAATAATTTGGTCCTAGTTTTCGTTCAGTTTTTTTTTTTTCAATGTAGTCCCACAGTTAATTTTTTTTTTCAATTTGGTCCTAATATTGGTACTTACATATGTGTATCTGATTTAATTTTGTCCCAATTTTTTTTAATAATGAAAATATTTTTTTAATCCATATTTTTATAAAATTAAAACTAATTAAGTATAAATATTTTTACAAAATTAAGTACTAATATTTATATTAGTTTCTCTTCAATTTCAGACCAAATTTATTATTTGTATAAATATTATACTAATAATTTTTATTAAAAATGACTTTTTAACATAGTACTTTATTATTACTTCTTATTAAGTACTAATGTTTTGTTAATTATTACTTTTTTAAAAAAAAATAGAAAAATATTGTCTCTCACTAATTTTAAACCAAATTTTTTATTTGTATGAATATTATACTAATATTTTTTATTAAAAATGACTTAATAAAATGACTTTTATCACTAAATTTTAATATATATATATATATATATATATATATATTAAGTTTTTGTAAAAATATTTATACTTAATTAGTTTTAATCTTATAAAAAATGGATTTTAATTATTAAAAAATATTGGGTCAAAATTGGATTTGTGACATGAATAGGGACTAAATTGAATCATTGAGACATATATGAAGACTAAATTTAAATCGAGATAAACATTTGATAGTGACACTAACACGTGGCATTGCATTGCCACGTGACACTTACAATGTCATGTGTTATACTAGAGACCTGACACGTGACATTTTTATTTTGCAAAAAAAAATTAAAAAAGTTTTAAAAAAAACACAAACTGACATGTGGCACACCGTTAATGGTGTTAGTCATCTCTATCTAAAAGGGACCTAATTGATGCATTTATTTCAAAAGTTAGGATGCAATTGACACTTTTTTAAAAGTGGGCACCAAATTGACACACCTCAACCAAAACGGATACCATTCGAGTAATTAAACCAAAGAAATAACACAACCACAGACTGATATGTGGCATTGACATTGACATGTGGTATATGATGCTGACTTGACACGTGGACAATTTTTCTAAAATTTTAAAAAAATTTCAAATTTTAAAGAATTAAAAATTTTAAAGAAAAATTAAAAAAAATCAAACAAACCCGGAACTGACAAGTACATATTAGAATCTAATTGAACACAAAACAAAAATAAGGACCAATTTGAGTAAATACAACGTAAATAGGGACAAAAAAATATTTAAGCTTATATAATTTAACACTCTTGTGTATTTGAGTTGTTTTTGACAATATTTTACATTTATCACTATTTAAGAAATATACATCTTAATTTCATAAAATATGTTAAAAAGAAGTTCGAACTGAGTTATTTTCTAAAGCGAAAAATGAATATATTGAATGAATATTTCATTACTTTATTTTAAAAGTAGTCTCGAGAGACCAATGAAATTTTTTAAAATTAATATGCTGAAAATAAATATTATAAAGTTACTCTTAACCTTTATATTTTCAATAGTCATAATAGTCATAATTTATGATACACAAATATAATACGTGTATCAGATACGACATATATCTGATACGTCGATACATTTATTTTAAAAATAATATGATACGATACATGATAGATGTCTATTGAAAAATGTGCAATAATTTTTAAAAATGTCATAAATATATTATTGTTAATGTATAAATCCAAATTAAAACCATATGTATTAAAGTTGTCAACTTAAAAAAATTTATAAATTATTATCATCATAAAAATATTATTGTTTTATAGACTAAATTTTCACTGATAAGTATTAGTAAAGTATCGTACACATATATGTGACCTAAATTGAAGAATCAATATATCATATGTCATAATTAATATTATATTTTATATTTACGTATTTTTACAACGAATTATTGTGAGACATAGTTGTGTTTAGTTTGATAATCTCTGACGCCAAAACATTGTGCACATAAATTTGTATCTGGTGAGTTGGTGTTTAAACAAGATATGTAGTATGCAACATTGGGTGAAGCTGTTGAGGAAAACTTCATCTTGTCTATGTCAAATGCTACTCTTAAAATTTATTAAAAACAATTTTAATATATAATTCAATCTTCTCTTGTGTATTTGAACACTTCTTCACAATATTTTACATGTTTTTGTTAAAAAAAATGCAAATATTTATTTCATAAATGTGCACAAGGAATTTCAAAATAAATTGTATGTTGAAGTGAAAATGAATATGTTGAGTGAATATTTAATTACTTTTGCTTGAAAATAATTTTGAGAGGTAAAAAATATTTAAAAATAAATATATTGAAATAAAGAAAACATTAAAGATTTATTCTTAATTACTACAGTTTCAATAGTGATATTTGATATTATATTATAATATGTGAAGAAACTAAAAGAAGATCCTCACTCTAACCGTTTGTCTACAACTACAAAAAGAGTGTTATTAAGAATAATGGTCATATGCATCAAAAATATGTTATGAGGAAAAAGACCTTTTCTTCTACAACTTATCTACAATGACAAAGAGAGTGTGTAAGAGATAAAGAAGAAGAAGAAGACATAGATCACATGAAGTATTAATAAAAAAATTGTGAAAAAAAATATTTTAGTACTTCCAAAAAATAATAATTAGGCGTAACATGCATGTGTTTTCAGGAAGAAATACCCTCATTTCTTCTATCACGTGTAGAAGAAGAATAAGAAGAAAATAAAGTCATATATAAAAATTAACTGAAAAAATGTGAAAAACAAATAAAAAAAGAAAAAGAGAAGAAACTTGTTAATTTTCAACTCAAGTCTATTCACCTTTAGATAGAGAAAACAATAAAATGAATAATAATAATTTTATAAAATACTAATTAAAATGTAGTTAGACATCTAGCACTACTAAAAAAACTCATTTTCTGTAAATTTTGTTTTGAATTTTTTTTAGGAAATACTTATAAATTTTGTTATAAAAAAAATTTGCAAGAAATTGTTGTCAATTTTTTTGTAAAATATTTTGTATAAAACACTTTTCACAACAAATTTTGTAGGAAATACTTGCAAATTTTATAATTTTGCAAAAAATAATTACTCACAAAAGAATTACTTGTCAATTAAAATTCTTAGAAAAATAGTAGAAAAAAGTATTTTTTTTACAAATTTTTTTAACAAATTTGCAAGAAAATTTTCTATATGATATAAAATTTTTAGTAGTGTAGTTTGATAATGAAAGCATCCTAATGGATGTTATGAAAATATGTGGTTTGGATGAACAATAATTTGAGAGGTAGTCCTCAAACTTTAAATTAACATAAATGCATGTGGTCATTGAAAATGACAACCTTTCCACTAGGAAAAGAAACAAGAGGGCCCTACACTATATGATTTATGAATATATATGCTACCAAAGGGTGTTGGTGAAAGCCATAGAACCCTAAACCTAATCCACTTTCTTTTATATATATATATATATATATATATATATATATATATATAAAATTCATTTTAATATTCCGCCTTCACTCTTTCCACCACCATGTTTGGTGAAGTTTCTTAAAACACAACTTAAATATGAAATTTCCATTAGTGGCATCTCATGGGAGAAATTAATGATCCTAACATACTTGTTTGGTGAAATATACTTGGAAAACCACTTTAAATAACGAGGTTTCCACTTCATTATATAATATAGTTGTAAAGTTGTATTTCTATCATTTAATTAGCTAAATAAATTATTGTTACAAAAAGTGTATTCTATAGTATTATTTTAGATATGTTTCTCAGTAACTAATATAACAAGAAATACAATGCTAAACTTAAAGTATTTTACAAGTTTTTTTACGTTGGTTACATACAAGTTCATGTAAAAAGTTTTCAATTGAATTTAATGACTATATATTTAAATAATTAATTAAGAAAATAATACATGAGTTTAGTGTAATAGAAAATAATACATGCGTTTAGTGTAATTTCTTTTTCTTAATTGTTCATGCTGTCATAATCTTTCAATAACAAATGCATTCTCCCAAGTTTTTCTTTTTAAAACGGTGATTGAAATATTTGTTCTATACATTCATTTGATTTTTGAACGGAACCTTAAAGTTTAATTTAATAAAATAAAAATCAAATGTCAATGGTTAAAAAATAGATTTATAAGTATTTCTAAATAATTGTAAACTTACATCAGTAGTATGTGTAACATTACATTTGTTTTTTTCGGGTGATATAGTAGTTCGAAGTCATAAACTTTCAAGAACTTTATCCATCGCCATTGTCTCATATTTAGTTCCTTATGATCAAATAGATACTTCAAACTCTTGTGATCATAGAAAACTTGAATTTGTGCCCCATATAGATAGTGTCTCCATATCTTTAAAGCATACACCACAACTGCCAATTCCAAATTATGGGTAGAATAGTTCTTCTCATCAATCTTTAATTTCCTTGAAACATATGGCACAACCCTCCTTTCTTACATGAGCACACAACCTAATCTCGAATGAGAAGCGTGGCAATAAAGCTCAAAGGATTTATTTGTGTTAGGGATTACCAACACTAGAGCATTTATCAACCTACACTTCAACTCATGAAAAGTTTTCTCACGTCGATTTGTCCAACCAAACGACTAATCCTTGCGAGTTAGTTGTGTCAAAGACGTAACTATTTTAGAGAATCCTTCTATGAATCTCCTATAGCAGCCAACTAAATTCACAAAACTCTTTATCTCCGACACAAACTTAGGTCGCTCCCTCTGCAATACTACTTCCACTTTGGATGGATCCACTACTATACCTTGAGATCATATCACATGTCCCAAAAATTGCACCTCCTTCATCCAGAACTCGAAGTTAGATAGTTTGGCGTACTACTTTTTCTCTCTCAAAATGTCAAACATTGTCTTAAGATGCTCAACATGATCCTCATAAGTTTTGTAATAGATAAGGATGTCGTCTATGAAGATTACGACAAACATATCTATGAACGTCCATGAATATGCCAGAAGCATTAGTCACACTAAACAACATAACTACATACTCATAGTGCCTATACTTGGAACTAAAAGTTATCTTCTGTACATCATCAGCCTTAACCAGAATCTAATGGTACCCTGATCTCATATCTATCTTTGAAAACACCACTACACCATACAATTGATCTAACATATCATTTATCCTCGACAAGGGGTACTTGTTCTTGATGGTCAACTTGTTCAACTGTCTATAGTCCATACACAACCTGAAACTATCATCCTTCTTCTTCACTAACAAGATCGGTACTCCCCGCAGTGACACACCTTGGTCAGATAAACTTCTTTTCCAACAACTCTTCAATTTGTTTCTTCAACTCTGCCAACTCTATTGGAGTCACACGATATGGAGCTATTGATACCATCCTATTTTTAGTGATGATCGTGTAACTTATGGCACGGGAGTAGATGATGTTTTAGGTGGTGCTGATGATGCATAGTGTTGGAGCGGGGCTAGTTGAGAGATGTTTTAAAGAACAATTCATATGTTGTTTTGTATTCAGCTTTCTATGTTTTTTGGAACTTGAGACTTGTGACACAGTTATTTCGGATTATGAATTTTTATTTTGCGTGTTAAACAATTTTTAACATTTCTCGCATTTTGGGAAGAATATTTAATGCCAAGTTATTTGAATTATTATTTAATTTTATTTAAATTAATAATATCCGACCAAGATGTTACAATACCCACTATCACACAACACCCAACTATGAGATTACTTAAACATGTTACCTTTGTTCCTGTCATAGCATAAAATCTCCCTGAAGCTTGAGCTCTATCACCTCCCTTCTTTTATTGGGGTTGAGATTGAGGTCTTGCTATTATGCTCCTGACAGAAGGACAAACCTTGATGAAATGTATTTCCTCCAACAACCATGACACTTCCGCGAATCAACCAACTATAGGCATGCACTCTTCTTATGTGGTCCTCCGCACTAAAAACATTAGGTCCGAAATTGTTGAAATCGCTACTGAGAAGAAAACCCTCTAGTCCCTTGAGACTAAGGCCTATAATATGGTTTCTTCCTCTTTTCTTGTCTTGGCTTGGACCTAGATGGTTCCCCACTCTCTGTTGTTGCACCTGTTGAGCCTCCACTTCAACCTTCAGGTTCTCCATCACTTTTGCCTTCTCTACTAAGGCAGTAAAAACCTTAATGAGAAATGTGTCATCTACAACTTGATATCTCCTTTCAAGCCATTCTCAAACTTTCTGTTGGCCCACTCCTCATCTCCAAATATGGTGTGGAAACACCCAAATGTTAAATCTTTTAGCATATTCAACCATAAACAAGTTCCCTTGCACTAGTTGTAGGAATTCGACTTCCTTAGTAAATCGATATTGTCTAGGAAGTACTCTACAAGGAAGCACTTCTTGAATACATCTCAGGTCAACTCTTCTCTTTTCTCTTGTAGCATCATCCTCATACTATCCCATTAATGCCTTACTTCCCTAGTGAGCATATAAATTGTATAAGCTAATCGGTTCTTAGTAGTACACCTTTTTGAATCCATTCTGGTGTTATTCCTAGGCTTCCAATTAGAGCGTTATCTTGATTCATTCACCATTATTTTCTTGTTTGGATTTATTGATATTCCATTCCTCTTGATTCAATACAGTCCCCTTTGAGTTTAACACTTATTGGTCATAGAATTTTCTTACTTTGTTCCTTTGGCTCTCTCAGTTTTGGTGAACTTTGTGGTGTAGGAAATTTCTCCAAAGGTGAACTGAGTGCTAGAGGTATCATCTTAGGGAGTGAAGATTAAAACTAAGATCAAAGCAAAGGAGATATTTCAATAAGCATTAAATGTAAAACTAATTAAGGATCTTTAAGAGTTATGATTCTCACTCGATAAAACATAATAGAGCACTAACCTTGATCCATGGGAGATCCTATGAATATGCGTTCTTCAAATTTGTAATCTTGTATGCTCTTCAATCACCGTTTCCCAATCTATCTCTTTGCCTTTCTTTCTCTTCTCACACGTTCTTGATGGGTTATTGTGAACAGAATCTTATGGCCAGAGATAGAACCCCAATTCCTTTTATAAATCAACGTCCATCAAGTTGGTTTTTATTTTATCTTTATCTTTATTTTAGTTTATTATCACTTCCCATAATAATAACCAATAAGTCTTTATATTTTATTAAATCACAATTGGGCTCATCCTAATATTTCAAATGAGTCACTAATAGAATTAATTCGTCAATTAATTCTATCATTCTCTCACTTGACTCATATGATGTCATAACATTATGTGATTTAATACATAAACATAATGCGCAATAAAAGACCTTGCATAAATTGGTTCCATCGTTATTCATAATTAAAGATACAGAAATAATAAGAGTCATGGCGGTCACACATCATTTGGTCGACATGATCCCTTCCATGTACTACTATATCATCCCTTTCTCCTTAATATGATCTTAAAAACGAGAAATCCATAATGGGTTCAAACATAATGTCATTTTACAAGCAATAACCACCAGTGCAGTTAGGGCTTTTGGCCCCGGTTACTTTCTTGATTCTGCCTCGGTTTTAGAACCGAAGCATATTGGGGCGAGGCCAAAAGACACCCATTTTTGGCCTCGGTTATCACCTGAGGCCATAAAGGCTCTTTTCTGCCCCGGTTACAGAGGGACCGAAGCCATAAAGGCTCTTTTCTGCCTTAGGTCTCCTCACTCCCACCCTCGAATCAGTGTCGTCCAAACTCGCCTCTGTCCTCCGCACCTTCTTCATCACCGTCGGCGTCGACACCAAACTTTGCTTCATGCGCACCCTCGGTTACATCACAACAAAACTACACATGATAAAAGAACTGAGCGTAGGGTTAGGTTTTAAAACGCTTGTGCCTTCTCCCAGATTCTCTTACGCGACGGAGGCTCGCGGTCTCTGGATCCTAAAGGGTTACTCCCTAGTGATGAATATGAAACTGGTGCGAAGCAACGCTCAAAAAAGTCAATTTTGCGGCATCGACGCTAAGGAGTCCATTCCCCGTTACGCTCTCGCACACCACCAACTTGAGGCACACGTGCAAATAGAGTACACCGTTGGATTCTGCAAGGGGTTCATCCAGGTTCGTGCACGTTTGGATAACACACGCCTTGAACTCACTAAGAGCGAGAGATGAAGATTCAATCAGCAGCAATGGATGAGGAGATGGAGGCGATGAAAACCCACGGATGACGATGACAGCTGGTCGGCGACAGCATCGGAACTGGTGGTGGCAGAGGGCGGCGCGACGTTCGTGCAGAGAGAACTGGGGAAGAAGATGAATAGTGATCGGAGTTCACGAATTGGGGATTTTTAACAAGCTTTATGGCCTCGGTTATTCAAAGAATCGAGACCTAAAGTGGCTCAATGGCCTCGGTGAAAGGGGACCCGAAGCCAAAGGGGGCGGCGTTGATGAAATTATTAAATTAGGGTTTCTGGGCAGGGCAGGGTTATAGGCTTCGGTTCTATTTTAACCGAGGCCTAAAACAACCCAATATTGTCTCGGTCCATAAGCACCCGAGGCCAAATGTGTTGATGCTAGTGGCAATTTTGAAATTTTCATTTCTGGGCTGCCTAATAGGCTTCGGTTCTTTGTGAACCGAGGCCTAAAACTGCTTACGGCACCGGTTGTTTGTAGAACCGAAGCAATATAGGTTGATGAAATTGCAAAATTGCCACCGCCTCCTTATAGGCTTCGGTTCCGCCATAACCGAGGCCTATAAGGCGAGATAAAATATCAAATCTGCACTAGTGAACATAACATAATTTTTTTTCTTCATCATAATTTGCATGCATAAACATAAAGAAGAAAACACAGATTTCAAAAATTTATACATTAGGGAGCTCAGAGTGTCACATAAACATTAAAAACATTAACATTTAACATTCACTAGTAGACATAATGCCCATATTCTTTACATGACCAGCATACAATTTGGGCGGTAACCCTTTTGTTAAAGGGTCAGCAATCATAAGATCTGTGCTAATATGTTCTATTGACACTTTACGTTTCTGAACTTCTTCTTTAACGACAAAGTATTTCAACTCCATATGCTTAGCACCTTTAGAATACTTGTCATTTTTAGAAAAGAAGACTGCTGCGGAATTATCACAATAAATTTTCAGCGGCTTGGAAATACTATCGACTACTCCAAGTATTGAAATAAAGTTTCGCAACCAATTAGCCTGAACTGTGGCCTCAAAGCATGCCACAAATTCAGCTTCCATGGTGGATGCAGCAATGACAGACTGCTTCGCACTTTTCCATGAAATCGCTCCTCCGGCTAAAAGATACACATAACCAAATGTAGACTTTCTTGTATCCACACAGCCGGCAAAGTCTGAATCTGTATAACCTATCACCTCAAGGTGATCAAATTTTCTATAAGTAAGCATGTGATTCTTTGTTCCTTGTAGGTATCTTAAAACTTTCTTTGCAGTTTTCCAATGCTCTAGACCTGGATTACTTTGGTATCTACCAAGCATACCAACTGCAAAGCTAATATTTGGCCTCATACAGGTTTGAGCATACATCAAACTCCCAACAACATATGCATAAGGGATATTTTCCATCTGTTTCCGTTCCAAATCATTCTTTGGACATTGCATGAGACTAAACTTGACTCCTTTCTGTATTGGAATGGGAGATGCTGAACATTTATCCATTCTGAATCTCTCTAAAACTTTATTAATATATGCATTTTGAGACAAACCTAACAGTCCTTGTGATCTGTCACGAAATATTTCTATTCCTATCATATAGTATGTCTCACCCATATCTTTCATTTCAAAGTTATTAGAGAGAAACCTCTTAGTCTCACTTAATAGACCAAGATCATTAGTCGCAAGCAAGATATCATCAACATACAGAATCAGAAATATAAACTTACTCCCACTGACCTTCAGATATATACACCGATCAACGGTGTTTTCCTTAAATCCGAAGGACACAATAGTATCATTAAACTTAAGATACCATTGCCGAGAAGCTTGTTTAAGTCCATATATCGATCTCTTAAGTTTACACACCATGTGCTCCTTTCCTTCTTCAGCGAACCCCACCGGTTGGTCCATATAGACATCCTCTTCTAAATCCCCATTCAGAAAAGCAGTTTTAACATCCATTTGATGCAACTCAAGATCATAATGAGCTACTAATGCCATGATAATTCTAAAAGAATCTTTCTTAGAAACAGGCAAAAATGTTTCCTTATAGTCAATGCCATCCTTCTGAGTAAAACCTTTGGCAACAAGACAGGCTTTGTAACGTTCAATATTGCCTTGAGAGTCACTCTTAGTCTTAAAGACCCATTTACACCCAACTCTCTTGCATCCTTCTAGCAATTCCACAAGGTCCCATACGTCATTATGTGCCATTGATTTAAGCTCATCTTTCATGGCATCTAACCACTTATCAGAATTATCACCATTAATGGCTTCTGAAAAAGAAATTGGATCATTATCAATACTTAAGTCATTTTCTGACTCTTGTAGATAAACCATATAGTCATTCGAAATAGCAGACTTTCTATCTCTGTGAGATCTTCTTAATACTATTTCTTGTGGTTGTTCTATTATCGGTTCATTATTAACCTCAAGATCATTAATTTGTTGTTCTTCTTGATTGTTGTGAGTTTCTACAACATGTGGAACAACAACTCTTGATAAAGAAGTACTAGTTATAGGAACTTGTACTCTAACTTCCTTAATCTCCACATTTCATGAAGCTTCACTCTCACTGGTTTCACCATTTTCAATGAACCGAGCATTTCCAGTTTCAATGATTCTTGTACTATGGGTAGGACAGTAAAACATATACCCTTTTGATTTTTCTGGATAACCAATGAAAAATCCACTAATTGTTCTTTCATCCAGTTTCTTTTCTTGCGGATTGTATATTCTTATTTCTGCCTGACAACCCCAAACATGCAGGTGTCTCAAACTGGGTTTCCTATTTGTCCATAACTCAAAAGGAGTCTTTTGAACAACTTTACTAGGAACCATGTTCAACAAATACATGGCAGTTTTTAAAGCATACATCCACAATGATACAGGTAAACATGAATTACTTAACATACTCCTAACCATATCCATTAAGGTTCGATTACGCCTTTCTGATACACCATTTTGTTGTGGTGTGCCTGACATTGTGTATTGAGCACAAATACCACGTTTCTCAAGGAACTTAGCGAACGGACCAGGGTGTTGTCCACTTTCATCATATCTTCCATAATACTCACCACCTCTATCAGACCTTACGATTTTCACCTTTCTGTCTAATTGCCTTTCCACTTCATTTATATAAACTTCTAAGGCATTTACTGACTGAGATTTCTCATGCAGTAGATAGACATGTCCATAACGTGAAAAATCATCAATAAAGGTGATGAAGTACTTCTCTTTATTGAAATAATTTACATCAAATGGACCACATATATCAGTGTGTATGATTTCAAGAAGCTGAGTGCTTCTCGTGGCTCCTTTCTTTGTGTGTTTAGTTTGTTTGCCTTTAATACAATCCACACACACATTCAGATCAGTAAAATCTAAATCCGGAAGGATTTCATTCTTTACTAATCTTTGCATTCTTTCTTTGGAAATATGTCCTAAACGTTTATGCCACAAGTAAGCAGATCGTTCATCCACTAAACTACGTTTACTGCCAACATTGTGATGCAAAGTCATAAGAGTTTCAGCATATAAATTATCCAAATTCAATTTATATAAACCATCATAAAGTGTACCAGATCCAATCATAAAAGTATGCTTAAACAAACTGAAACAATCATTTCCAAACTTAAAAGAATATCCAGCAATATCAAGCTTAGACAAAGAAATTAAATTCCTAGTGATACTAGGTACATAAAAAGTATCCATAAGGTCTAAGTGATATCTAGTGTCGAGGATTAAACGATAAGTCCCGCCCGCTTCCACTGGAACTTTCTCTTTATTGCCCATGAAGACAAACTTCTCATTTGGGTTTATGGTTCGGGTTGTAAGAAATCCTTGCATCACATTAGAAACATGAGTCGTACATCCAGAATCAATCCACCACGTATTATGGGAAACTTCAGTTAAGTTTGATTCAAAACATACATAAGCATTATGCTCACCTTTCTTTTCGAACCAAGCTCTACGCTTTATGCAGTCCTTCTGGAACTGTCCAGACTTCCCGCAGAAATGACATTTGTCATTTTTCTTCTGGATTTTGGTTGATGACTCGTCAATTTTTAGTGGTCCTTTACCCTTTCCATGTTTCTTAGCAACTTTCTTTCCAACAGCTCCTGGATTCTTCACATACTGAATAAAGTGGCTTCCTAAGTTCTTCAGTCAGGTCTCCTCCTGAACTAGCATACTGTGCAATTCATGCACATTCCATTTGTCTTTCATGGTGTTGTAGTTCATCTGGAACGGACCATACTTAGACGGTAATGAGTTCAGAATGAACTGCACGAGAAAACCTTCATCCATTGTCATTCCTAAAGACTTAAGTCTTGCTGTGATATTTGTCATCTAGATCACATGCTCGTGCATAGTACGCGAACCTTCAAACTTCATAGTGGTCAATGTACTCATCAGTGTCCCAGCGAGAGACTTGTCAGCAGTTTGGGAGCGCTCTTCCACAAATTTCATAAATTCTTTTACGTCATCAGTTTTGGGAAGAGCTGACTTTATATTGCTTGCTATGCTCATTCTCATAAACATTAAGCTAAGTCTGTTTGGTCTTGCCCAAGCTTTGTAATGGGCTTTCTCTTCATTGCTACTAGCATTCGTGATAGAAGCCAGCTTTTCAACTTGAAAAGCTAGATCAAGATCCAACACACCTAAGTGAAATTGGACTTGCTCACTCCAGTTAGGGAAATTCAACCCATTAAAGACTGGAACAGACGAAGCATGCGAGTGTAAAGATACCGGAATAGAGACTGCAAATAACACATGCCTAACATCAATGCTTTGAGTCATAAAACTAAACGTAAAAACAGATTCAGATATAAACAATCATTCTATGCATATTAATGTTCTCCTTTGGGAGATCCAATAATATACAAACATAAACATAATGATGCTAATCATATTATAACATTATTGATAATTAAAATCTGCATAAACTAGAATCACCCACTACCTTTGGGTATATAAATAAAACTAGTGACGCATACAAAATTATCTACAATCATGTTCATTAATTATGAGAACAATTAATCAACCTTTGGGCGATCCTTAAATGCCTTATAATTAATGAATTTTAATTAGCCCATAAATTTAATTATTCATAATTTAGCATCCATACTATAGGTAATTAAAATAAAAAACATTAATAATTTGAAATCACAAATTTTAAAATTTTGGCCACTTTAGTGACTAACAAAATTTATCATACTTAATTTCAAATAAATAAATACACATACATTTAATTGCTATAAACTTTATATAGCATCCTCGTTAATTTTAATTTAACAATAACAAACATAAATATTATTACAAATTAAAATAAAATTATTAATTATTTATATAAATAAAATAATTAATATTAATTTTATTGGTAACGTAAACCAATAAAACATTTAAACTTTAATTTTAATAAACCACAATTACGTGATCAATTATTTAATTTCGTAATTATCAATGCTCCATTATATCTCAATGAATTTAATTGCGTCAGGAGAAAACCAAAATTGGAAAACTGAAATTCACGTTCACACAGTAACAACACACGTTCACGGTAGTGGTTTTATGCCATTCACACATTATTCACGTTCATGCAACAATTTTTTTCTTTTCTTTTATTCAATGCCAAAAAAATAAAAACACCATCACATACAATTCCAAGCAGCGAGAATCAATTCTCGTTTCCAACCATGGCATTCACATTCAATTTTAAAGTAGCGGAAAACTTAAATAACCCTTCAAACTTTAATTAGGGTTCATAAAAAAAAATTGGAAACAAACATCATAAAAGGAGAATCATAAATCCTACAACATAGGCTCTCATACCACATGTAAAACTAATTAAGGATCTTTACGAGTTATGATTCTCACTCGATAAAACATAATAGAGCACTAACCTTGATCCATGGGAGATCCTATAAATATGCGTTCTTCAAATTTGTAATCTTGTATGCTCTTCAATCACCGTTTTCCAATCTATCTTTTTGCCTTTCTTTCTCTTCTCACACGTTCTTGATGGGTTACTGTGAAAAGAACCTTATGGCCAGAGACAGAACCCCAATTCCTTTTATAAACCAACGTCTATCAAGTTGGTTTTTATTTTATCTTTATCTTTATTTTAGTTTATTATCACTTCCCATAATAATAACCAATAAGTCTTTATATTTTATTAAATCAAAGGGAGAGGAAAGAATTGTGGCTCGGATTTGCACATTGTGTTGTTGTAACTTGTTTTGATTTCAATTGTTGTAAAGCTCTTAAGCTAAGTGTCTTCGAAGAGCCTTTGGTGTTTTTTCATCTCTTACCATTATGCACTTCTTATAATAGCTTGGTGTAGTCGGTAAGTGTGTCTCAGAAGCCAAAGCTACCAAGTCTTACCATAGGTTTCATCTAGTTGTTTCTACATTTCACATGTAGGTGTAGCTTGGCAAAAGATCTCAAATTCTAAGCCTTGCTACTTAGAAGTCCATTTTAGTATTTAGGTGTCTTAGTTTAATTTGGTTGTGTATTTGTTTGTTTGTGAGTCATATCTTCTATGTTTAAAAGCACATCTTTTTATGAAAAAATGGTGGAATAAGTAGTGAGGTAAACTCTGGCTAAGTAAGACTTGGTACTTAAACAATCCTAGTGACTCGCCTCTCTTACTTGGGAGTGAACTTGTGAAAACTTCTAAATATTTATCTAAGAAAACTTTTAAAATTAAAAGATATCTAGACATCATTCTTACCATAGTGGGAGTGTCTATGAGGGATATATTCATACATTAAAAGAAACTTCTAAAGAACTTAGAGAACTCAAGTTATGGAGACAACAAGAAGTTCAATAAAGAAAAAACGATAAAATTGACAATGAACTTCAACTTGCTCTCTTAGAGGATGATATTAAACTCCTTAAGGAAGAAAAACATCAAAGAAAAAGAGAATTCATTCAAAAGGAAGTATGAGTGGGGAGTCACCTTATGATCAAGACGAGGTAATGAGATTGGGGAAGCATTACCAACAATATTCTACAATTAGAAGACAAAGAAAAGAGCACACCCCTAAAGAAACTAAGTTTGACTTACCTTATTTTTATGGAAAAGATAATGTTGAGAATACCTGGACTCGGAATTGTATTGTTGCATGACCACACATTCTAGTCAACTGAAAAGTAGAAACAACAAATTAATTTGTTTATGCAGTATGATTCAACATATTGAAATATAAAATTAACCAACTAATTATTTGGAAAATTATGCAGAAACAAGAAAACCACCAAACTCAATCAAACATCATGCTTTATCATACAAGATTGATTTCAATTGATATATCAGCCTTAGTTATAACACCAAATTACATAAATGCATGTGTAAACCTTACAAAGATTGGTTTAGTAAGTTTTCTTGAGATTTAAATGAAGAACAAGATAAGGGAAAGAACATCACACACTGATTTTTATATTGGTTCCCAAAATATCTGAGTTACATCCAGTTTATTAGGACAACCTGAACCTAATCATGCACTATATCAAAAGAATTAAAAAACCCTTCAAAGATTACACTTTTGAATTAAGCAAAACATAAAGATTCTTAAATCCCACAAGAACCTTAACCCTTACACTGCAAGACCCCTCTTGTAGACCTGGAACCACACCAGGGAACACTAAGAAGTACAAGAATAACCAAACCTCAATGGTGGCTCTCTCTAGCCAACCAATAACGTTTTCATCAAGCTTCAACACAAGCAAAACTTTGCTCCAAGATTCAAATATCTTTAATCACAAGTTGCACATTGTGTAATCAAAGAAAGAGAGTTTTCCAAATTCGTTTCACTATTTTTCACGCATAGAAATCACAAGTGTTACTCCAATCTTTAAACAACTAGCTAATATAGCTTGGTCATAAATGAACTCAACAGATTGATTTGTATGTACAATCTGTTGACTTCACTTGACTTAAGTGAAATCAATCAATTGAATAACAATTTAACTGATTGAATATATTCATACCATAACTATATGCAACAAACCTTTTAACCTGTTAAAAACCTTTCTAATAGATTAAAAATGGCACACACAAGATAAAACAACATCAACACTTTGTCATATAGTCTATAAGTACAATTCAAAGTTCAAGCTTTGAGATCTTCATGGTAACTCCAGATGCAACAGACCACAAGCTTGATCATCAACGAATCTCATTAATTCTTCATCAACCACACATGATCTCATGCACTTACTTCATCAAATCCATGCGCCAAGGTCACTTATGCTAACATCTACAAATACATAAAGATCACACTAGGACGAGTTAAGGGGTTCAAAATACTGTTTGAGTATGAATTTGTCAACGAATGGTTATTAGGATATGTCAAGCATGTGTTGTGGAAGCACTCATATCCCACTCCTAGCATCTCAACTAGTTTCTTTCATAATGTTTAAAAATTTTCAAATATTTAAAACCTTGGATTAAAACATCAAATTCACATTTCGTAAATGAATTGTCATGATAGAATCTTATCTCAACAAAATAAAGTTTCACTTCATAGTTGTCATTCACTATACAAAGGCCATAATAATTATTCAGCGTACAAAATCTGTTTGGTAGTACAAAGGATATAGTAGGAACCAATGGAAAATTGGAACACACGAAATTGGTTGCACTTTTCCGAAATCGCAACTATTCTAATTGCATGAAAGTTTACACTTTATCTACCACAAATTGTATACCAATACAAGAAATCTTAGTTGGGGACCAAAATAAAATTCAAATCCTAGATTATATACAAAATGGAAAAGTGGTGAAATCAAATAATAAAACCAAATTCAAAACAAATTAAGTGAAACCCTAAATTATGTAGATGAAATCATGTAACATACTAACCTTTATTCATCGTACAAGAACCACACCTCTGTTGAGATGAATGGAGCAATGTGGTGTTTAGAAAACAATAGAGCAGTTCCTATTAGAGCAAGTCATGACTGACAATCAAAAGTGGTAAAGCAAGAGAGATGAACGATAAACCTATCAAAGTTCAGTCCGATGATAGTGAAAAGGTGGAACTAAGGGCGATGATGGAAGTGAGAAGGTAGACGACAATGAGATATTCAAAGTTAGAGGGAGATGAAGTAAGAAGACAGAACAAGAGATGCAAAGCCAAACTTTATCAAAAATGGAAGGAAAAATTGTTTTCCCATAAATCCTTAAAGGATAATTTGGATTTTTCTTACCTTACTTTAGGCCATTTTTTAAATGTTTAGCCTAGACATTCTAAATACACCACTTAGATAAATGTGGCATAAAATATCAACACTATCAATGAGAGTTTTGGTAGTTCCTTAACACGTATAAATTATTGTCTTTACTATGTTTAGACAACACTTATGTACCTGTGGTCTAGTTTATCATTATCTAAACTAAAAAATGGTATAGTGACGGATTTTTATTTTCTTCTCTTACAATTCTTTTGACATGCTTTAAGTCATACATTTTCATCTAAACAAAGCTCATTTAAGACGGTATACACTCTCTTAAACAACTCAACAATTTTGTGAAGTAAGAGTGTCGAACCCACGAGGAACGGATTCAGTTAAAATAATTAATTATCTCAATCAGCATATATATACAAAGATTTTAAATTTGATTTGACATTGACTTTTGCATAAAATTAATACAGTAAAAGCGGAAAAGTTTAGAAAAATACAGTAAAAGAAACTGGGATTGAATTTCATCTATCTCCCTTGTCTGTAATCTGGATGAATATAATATATATAACATCTGAAAATACCAATATTGATGCACACTCAAAAATCATTTATACCGATCCCTCGCGTATAAAATTCATAAGATTAGTTTCCTGAATATTGATTCCTCACATATTCAACAAATTATCCAGCATTACGATCGAGTGTTAAAAGCAATTGATATATTGAGATCTATTCCTAGCATCACAGTATATCAAGTATCACTGTTCAAATCAGATTTTCAGAAATACTTTCCAGTCAGATCTAAAAATCAAAATCAAAACATCTATTGATCAGATAGAAGTAAGCATTAAGAGTAGAACAATAATACCAATACTGAGTAAAACAGAAATGCTATATATAAATATCACCAGATTACATCCAAGTTCGAGTAGATTACATTCAATCCCACGGAAAGAGATTAGCCACTCATGGTAGCTATCAAAATCCTAAGAGCTAAAGAAGAAGAAGAAGAAAATGTGAATTCTGTAGCTCGTGGTCACAGCTCCAGCAATTCTGCAGTTTTTCTCCCCACCATTCCAAGCTGATTTCTCTTTCTGATGCACTCAGAATATATATCCACGAAGTCTCGCTCAAGCTACCAAAGTCTCGCTTGAGCGAGACAGCATTCTTCATCCTAAAGAAAGCCTCTCGCTTGGGCGAGATGTGCTGAAGCCAACATCTCGCTTAAGCGAGCAAGAGTACTTCAAGCTGAAGAAAGGATCTCGCTTAGGCGAGATTGGCAGCATCTGAGCTCGCTTGGGCGAGTATGGCGGCAAGAGAGGGTCTCCACTGCACGAACTCTCGCTTAAGCGAGATTCTGCGTCGCTTAAGCGAGAATGGCGGTAGTGGCTTTGGCTTAGGCGAGAATGCTTTGGTTTTGAGCGAAGTTAACAGCATTCCTTCCCTATTTTCTCTATTTCTTACTTTCTCCTTCACTCTTCTTGAGTTCTCTTTAATCTTTCCTGAAAAACACACAAAATAGGATCAAATGATTTCTTTAAATCAAAACTTGGAAGCATGTGATTGAAACTTAGATTTAGGGAGAATCAATATGAAATGAACACAAATTTAAAGTATAAGTGCCAGAGTTTGTTATGAATCTTTACTAAATTTTGGCACTTATCAACTCCCCCCAACCTAGCATCTTGCTTGTCCTCAAGCAAAGTAACAAAATCAACAGCCATTCAAAACTAAAACTGAAATTGGTTATTGAGAAATCATTTTCACAGTTCCTGTCCAGACAACTTTTGCATTCCAAACCACAGATTCAAAATCAGAAGCAAATGGTGAGTCCAATTATCAAACAGCAGTAGGATAAGAGTGCAGCCAATTTTTCAGGAAAACTAATTGTAAGAACATGTGATTATAACCAAGGAAATTCTCTCTTAAGTCTCACAGGCATGTGTCTCTCTCATTTTCCACTGAATTTCAACAAATCAAAATTGCTAGTCATTTTCAATCCAACCACAAACACACAATCAGCATGGATCTTAAGGTCTTTTCAAGGTTGTAATGAGGCTAGGCTTTCAAGAATAATGGTTTTTCAAGATCACAAAAAGCACAACTTAGAAAAGAGAGCATAACTACAATTCAAACCCAATTCTACTCTCAATTCCTCATAATTCAGACCTCAATACACCAAGTTTCTCTTTCATTCATAATTCACTCTTATCTCTTTTTGTTCTTTTTTTGTTTTTTTTTTAAATATATACATTCCTACACAATACTAGAGAGTGAATTATGATACTCAACCCTTTTCTTCCTTAAGTGCAATTCTACCAACCAATTACCCTTACAGTTGAAAAATACACCTATGCTCTCTATCCCTAAGTGTGCAAAGGGAAAGGATAATAATTCAAGTTAAGGTTAAGGTGCATAATTCAAACAATTAGGCTCAAATGGGCTATCAACAAAGGATGATTATTTACAGGTTGGCTATTTGGCACTGAGTTATAAATTCAACAAAATTGCCTTAATCATTTCCATGCTTTAAATGTGATGTTATCAAATGAAAACTCAAGCAATATCAATTTGTCAACAAACAGTGGAAACACTCAAACTGTTTAAGGATTCACACACTCACTGGGTTTTCTGGTTTATTTCCTTGGTATCTCACTTGTTGTTACAACTGATTATCTTGACTAACTATGCAGCACTAATATCCTAATTCTGTTTAATTATGAATTCAACCAAAATTTCCCTTTTTCACCTCTGTGTTCAGTTCACTCAGTTGTTCAAGACTCAGGATACTTACTGAAATCAGATTTCTTTTTAACCAATTTTCTCAAGAAAGATTTTCAAAGAGATTCCCAAAAAAAAATTTAGCTGTCTCTAAGTATTATGCACAAAATACTAAGCCAAAAAGTAAAGTTAAACAGTTAATCAACTAGAAAATATAACATTCTAGCCAAAACAACTAAAGCAAAATAGTAGTAATTACATAAATACTACAAAATACTAAAAGAAAAAGAACAATGAAACCGTATTTATAGAGTTTGAAGGGTGGAATGGTGATGTGGATCAATCTCCTCCAAAATCAATCTCATCCTCAATGTCTGCTCCATCTGCGTCAGCAGCTCCTGATGGTCCCTCACCTGCACCAGGTCCACCTCCCCCTGGGAAAATAGGACTGTCCCCAGGCCACTGTAGATAAGTGAAGAATTCTGGTGGAGTCATGCCTGGGTATGGTCCGCGGACATTCTGATAGAGGTACTCCTGAAGGTGGAGTTGTCCTCTATGAATGGAAGCATTTTGCTGGTGAGTGTGCTCCATCTGCAACCTCAGATATCTCATCTGCTCAAGCAACTCATTATTCATGTTGAGTTGAGGTTGCTGTGTGGGCCCTGTTTGTTGTTCTTCCATTGCTGGTTGGTCTTCACACCAGTGCAAGAAAGGGAAACGACAGCGGTTATTTTTCACTTTTGGGTTCGGGTTCGCACCCGAGGCATATACTGCCGAGGTAAAAAGACACTCCTTTATGCCTCGGTTATCAACCTGAGGCATAAAAAATAGTTACTGCCTCGGTCTCCACCAACCGAGGCCTAAACTCCTTTTCCCACTCTCTCTTCAAACCCCTTTGGGAGAACAAGTTCATCACCACCATGCTTGAAGACATCACCTTTATCGGCATCCCTCTAGGGTTTTTTTGGGTCTTTTGGGGTCTTTTGGTTTTCTTTTTCTCTCTTACGAACACAACATCACAGTAATGCATAAGCAAAACCAGCCACATAGGTCCAAACTGAGATCGAAAACCAGATCCAAAACTCCAAATTTGAAACCAGATCAAAAAACAAATCCAAACTTCCAAAACTGATATGCACCAAATCTGCAATAGAAACCCCTTTTCCCTTCTACCAAAAGACCCTATGTGCAATGGAACCTTCGTGATGGTTGCTCGGAGAAAACGAAGAAGTAGCGGCGCCGGAACAATCTCGTCGATGGTGAAGTGGCAGCGCAGCGGCGGTGTAGGCGGAACGAAAATGCAGTGGCGCAATGGAGTTGCTCGAAGAAGAAGAAGAAGATGCAGCGGTGGCCACGAACAACCTCCTCCACGGTGCAGCGGCGATGCAACGGTGGTGAAGCCGGGACGAACGATTGGGGTGCAGTGGAAGAAGAAGAAGAAGAAAAGATTTGCGATGCTGTATGGAGGATGCTCGGAGAAGAAAAAATCGCAGAAGGTTTGCGCTGCTGCGAAAAGATTTGGGTTTTTTTATAACCCTACGAAGCCATACTGCCTCGGTTAATTCGAAACCGAGGTATATTGTTTTCTTATATGCCTCGGTTGGCAGGAGAACCGAAGCATAAGGTTCATACTGCCTCGGTTATAAAAGAACCGAGGCATAAAAGCAGGTAAAAATTTTCAAATTTTGGAGACAGCGCGAATTAGTAAAATTTTTTAAGCTATATGCCTCGGTTAGTATAACAACCGAGGCATAAAAGGTGACTTTAATTACAAAAATGCCACCGCGTGTTTATATGCAGCGGGTGCGCAGGAACCGAGACATATACTGCGATGTAAAAACTCTAAAATGCACTAGTGTCAGCTGGTTGGTCTTCAGCTTGTTGATCCAGCTGGGGCTCTTCTAGCTGCTCCAAGTCCTCTGGGTGGGTACAAAAGTGTTCAATGAATTTCTTGGTAATTGAAGGTCGTATCTTTTCAGTTAGTTCTACCTCCACCCCTTGTTCTTGGCAAAGAGCTGTGATCAAAGCCGGAAAACCCAAAGCACCTTTTGCCTTGTCATTCCTACTGTTGACTTCGTATCTCATAAATTTGTGGATTTCTTCAGAGATAATTGTGGCGACGTCAACAGTCAGATCCTCTCTCATTATGCAATAAAGGAGATGACATCTAGGGACGTTCAAGTCTGACACGTGGCCAATGGGCACTATGTTTGCAAGTAAGAATGTGGTCCAGACTTGGGCTAAGGTTTTCATATCTCCTCTTAGAATTCTGAGGGGATTTCCAGTGGGTCCGACTTGATAAGATCGGTTGGCAGCGCATATAAGGAGTGCTACTTCATTTTCATCATAAGGTTCATGACTCCTCCTTCTTGTTGTGAAGTCACAGCGTTGCCTTGGTTGTAGAGGTAGTGGATTACCAAGGAACTCACTGATAGCAGCTCGATCATAATTTACCCACCTTCCCCTAACTTTAGATCTCTTTTCACCAGGATTGTCCTCAGAATAAGCATTTGCATAGAATTCCCTGACAATTTCTGGGTCAAATTTGGGAAGCGGGTCAGCCAACTTCATCCAGTTCCTCCTGATAAGGCCATTCAAGAAAGGATCATATTCATCTGGAAGTAGAACCACCTTTCTTTCTTTGATAAAGACCCAGTTCTTTATCTTTTCATAACGTTCTTCTCTTTCGGGGTCTCTAAAACGGTTGGTAATTGGCCTTTCAGGAGAAGAGCTGCTTGCACGTCTTCTCCTTTTCCCTTTATTGGTTTCAATAACGGGATGTTTAGTTGTTGTCTTCGTTCTAGCCATTGACCTGCAAATATGAGAATTAACCCACCAAAAACATGACCAATTCAGCTTAATTCACTAACCAATCACAAACAAGAACAATTTCAACATGGCATTTTATCAAACACATGGAGTGCATTTTCAAATGGTAAAAAATTTTGAAACAAGTCAACCATAAGCAACCCACATTTTCCAATTTCAGCATCAATTCAAACTAAACCCCACAGTATAAACACAAAACGCATCAAATTATAGCATGGATACTACCTAGGGTTTGCAAGAGCACAAAAACATGACTATGCTTGATGGAAATGAAGAAAATGAGGAAGAAGAACTTACCTTGAAGTGAAATTAGCAAAAGGAGACAAAATTTGTGAGTTAAAATGCAGAGAATTGAATGAGTGAAGGCGCGCTCAAAATTGAAGAGAAGAGAAGGTGAGCGAGGGTTTGGAGAGAAGAGAGAAAGTGAACAAATCTGCCACTGTCCCCCACATAAACGCGAATTCTCGCTTAAGCGAGCCATTCTCGCTTAAGCTAGATGAGCATGAGAGGAAAAATTAAAAAGTCTCGCGCAGGCAAGGCTGTGTCGCCCAAATCACCCCTGGTGCAGGGCATTCTCGCCCAGGCGAGCCACTACTCGCTTAAGCGAGTATATCAGCAAAATTGGTTGGCTCAGGTTCTGCATATCTCGCCCAGGCGAGACATGTTTAGCTTGGGCGAGATTTTCGTGCAGTTTTGACACATACTGATTTTGCCACTTTTCAGTTTTTGGTTCAACTTTCACACACTCAATTCATGATCCTTTGAGTTCAAATAACTCAGAATCACACACCAAACTATGCTTCAATCAATTATCTATCATTTCCAAAAGGTTTCACATCAATAAACTAAAAATCAAGCTACCAAACTCAAATTTCACAATTTGGCCAAAACAAGGTAATTTTTAGCATTTGATGATCTCAATTCTGGCACCAAAACTCATTCCCATGCTTAAAATTCCAGTTTTGTTTGAAAACAACCAAAATTGCATGGTTTGCCTTATTGAGATGATTGGATGCTAAAATTCACCTTTTTACACACAAACATAGAACTTTAAACACAAACACATACTTACATACACAAACACATTTAATCACACAAGATGAAATTAAAGTGCAAAAACATAATTAAAACACTGGGTTGCCTTCCAGGAAGCGCTTGTTTAACGTCACGAGCCTGACGCCTGTTTCATTTAAGGTTCATCAAGTTGAATGATTGTGGCGAGCCTATCAATCTCACCACCAAGATAGGGCTTCAACCTTTGCCCGTTTACAACCCAGCTCCTTTTAGATTCAGGATCCTCTAGTTCAATGGCTCCATAAGGTCTCACATTCTTGACAAGAAATGGTCCTGACCATTTTGATTTTAGCTTTCCAGGGAATAGCCTCAACCTGGAATTGAACAATAACACTGATTGACCAGGATAAAATTCTCTTTTGAGAATTTTCTTGTCATGATACGCTTTCATCTTTTCCTTGTAGAGCTTAGAGGACTCATAAGCGCTGAGTCTCATTTCTTCCAATTCTTGCAGCTGTAATTTTCTCTTTTCTCCTGCTGCCTTTGGATCAAAATTCAAGAATTTCAAGGCCCAGAATGCCTTGTGCTCCAGTTCAACCGGTAAGTGACATGACTTACCATATACCAGCTGGAATGGGGATAAACCTGTGAGAGATTTATAAGCAGTTCTGTAGGCCCAGAGTGCATCATCCAACTTCATTGACCAATCTTTTCTGGAAGATGCCACAGTCTTCTCTAGAATACGCTTGATTTCCCTGTTTGACACCTCTGCTTGTCCATTGGTCTGTGGATGATAAGGTGATGCAATTTTATGCCGCACTCCATAATGTTCCAAACATTTCTGAAGTTGAGCATTGCAAAAGTGTGAGCCACCATCACTAATCAACACTCTTGGAGTACCAAACCTGCAAAAGATGTTCCGCTTGAAAAATTTGATTACAGTTTTGGCATCGGCCTTAGGAGCTGCTACTGCTTCAACCCACTTTGTCACATAATCAATTGCCACCAAAATGTATTCATTTGTGAAAGAAGATGGCAGTGGTCCCACAAAGTCAATTCCCCAACAATCAAAAGCCTCAACCTCTAAAATGATATTCAGTGGCATTTCATGTCTTTTTGAGATTCCCCCTATTCTCTGACAGCTGTTGCAGTGTTGCACATATTTGTGTGCGTCATTGAATAAGGTGGGCCAATAAAATCCAGACTGGAGGACTTTTGCAGCTGTCCTCTCTCCATTAAAATGCCCTCCATATGGGGAACTATGACAGTGCCACAAAATGCTTTTTGCCTCATCATCGGATACACACCTTCTCAACAATTGATCAGCTCCAATTTTGAACAAATGAGGATCATCCCACACATATTGGTGTGCATCTTTCAGGAATTTCCTCTTCTGGTGCCAATTAAAATCTTCAGGTATGACCCCTGCAGCTTTGAAATTGGCCATGTCAGCAAACCATGGCCTTTCTTGCACCATCATCAATTTTTCATCAGGAAACTCCTCATGCACCTCTGATTGAGTGTTGGTCACCTCAGTATTCACCAATCTAGACAAATGATCAGCTACAAAGTTTTCACTTCCCTTTTTGTCCTTGATCACCAAATCAAATTCCTGCAACAATAAGATCCATCTAATTAGTCTTGGTTTTGAATCAGATTTGGTTAACAAATATTTAATTGCAGCATGATCAGTATATACAGTGACAGATGAACCAATCAAATATGCTCTAAATTTTTCCAATGCATAAACTATAGCTAGCAATTCCTTTTCAGTTGTTGCATAATTAATTTGAGCTTCATTAAGGACTTTGCTAGCATAGTGTATAGCATGAAAAACTTTGGATTTCCTCTGTCCTAAAACTGCTCCTATGGCATAGTCACTTGCATCACACATTAACTCAAAGCCTAAATTCCAATCAGGAGCAATTATCACAGGAGCTGAAACCAATTTCTGTTTTAACAATTCAAATGCATGCAAACATTCAACATCAAAATTAAAAGGTGTATCCTTGTTGAGCAGATTGCTGAGTGGTTTGGCAATTCTGGAGAAATCTTTGATGAATCGTCTGTAGAACCCAGCATGACCTAAAAAACTCCTGATACCCTTTACATTTTTGGGTGGTGACAGCTTTTCAATGATCTTCACTTTAGCTTTATCAACTTCAATACCTTTAGCAGAGATTTTGTGGCCCAACACCACACCTTCAGTTACCATAAAATGGCACTTTTCCCAATTCAAAACCAGATTAGTATCAACACACCGCTTTAGTACGGTGTTTAAGTTTTCCGGGCATTGATCAAATGAAGCCCCAAATACAGAGAAGTCGTCCATAAAGACTTCTATGCATTTTTCCACCAAGTCCGAGAAAATTGCAAGCATGCATCGTTGAAAGGTTGCTGGTGCGTTACACAATCCAAACGGCATTTTCCTGTAAGCAAACACATCAAAAGGACAAGTAAAAGCAGTTTTTTCTTGGTCTTCTGGATCCACTGCAATTTGATTATAACCAGAATATCCATCCAGAAAACAATAGAAAGCTTGCCCTGCTAACCTTTCTAGCATTTGATCCATGAAAGGTAAAGGAAAATGATCTTTCCTAGTGGTCTGATTTAATTTTCTATAATCTATACACATTCTCCAACCTGTGACTGTTCTAGTAGGAATTAATTCATTTTTATCATTACAAATAACAGTCATACCTCCCTTTTTTGGAACTACCTGGACCGGGCTGACCCAGGCACTATCGGAGATTGGATAGATCATACCTGCATCAAGTAATTTCATTACTTCTTTCTTGACCACCTCTTTCATGGTTGGATTCAATCGCCGCTGAGGTTGTGCTACAGGCTTGTAGTCTTGCTCCATATGAATTCTGTGCATACAGTAGGATGGACTAATTCCTTTAAGATCAGATAAAGTCCAACCTATTGCACCCTCATTGGCTTTAAGAACTGAAATCAATTTTTGTTCTTCAGAAGCCGTTAAAGCACTACTGATCACCACTGGTTTGTTACCTCCATCTGCAAGAAAAACATATTTTAAATGAGGAGGTAATACCTTTAGCTCCAGCTTCTGACTTTCAGTTCTATTTTCTTGCTGCAATTTCTCAGGTTGTATATCATTTGATTCAATTTCTTTTGCTGAATTTAGATGTGTCATGTATTCATCAACTTCCTTTTCTTCATCTTCCTCCAGATCATCACAAGCACCAATCAAAGCTTTTTCCAATGGGCTTGCCTTTGCTAATTGCTTCCTGGATGTTAGAAAAAGTTCATCTATCACATCCATCCTGAAGCATTGTTGCTTGTCCTTTGGGTGCTGCATTGCTTCAAATACATTAAAGTTGACTTCATCATCTGGCACCCTGACCTTTAATTTGCCATCATCAACATCAATAATGACCTTGGCCGTCTTCATGAAAGGTCTTCCCAGTATTAGAGGAACTTCAGTGTCTTCCTCAATATCCATTACTACAAAATCAACTGGGAACATGAATTTGTCAACCTTAACCAAGACATCCTCTGCCACACCATAGGGATACTTCATGGATCTGTCAGCTAGCTGTAATGTCATCCGTGTAGGCCTCACTTCCAGATCTCCTATTCTCTTTAGCATAGACAAAGGCATCAGATTTATACTGGCACCCAGATCAAGCAATGCCTTTCCCACTGGTAATGTCCCGATTGTAACTGGAATAGTGAAGCTCCCAGGGTCTTTAGATTTCTGAGGTAATGATTTCTGAATTATAGCACTACACCCTGCTTCAAGCTCCACTGTCTCTTCAGAGAATCTTCTCTTTTTTGTTAGGAGCTCTTTCATGAATTTTGCATATGTCGGCATCTGCTCCATAGCTTCCACAAAAGGGATGTTAATCTGCAATCGCTTGAAAATGTCCATGAATCTTGCAAACTGCCTTTCCTTGTCTTTTTTGGAGGGATTTTGAGGGTATGGTAGGCTCTTCAACTGAGACACCTGTTTCTCACCCTTCTCCCTCTTTTTCTCCTCACTTTTATTTTTTTCTTCCTTTTCTTCTCTCTTATTTACAAACTCTCTTTTATTTTGTTCTTCCTCTCCCTCACACTCATTTTTTTCATTCTCTCTCTCTTTTTCCTCCAACACCTCCTCCTCTACACCCAGGTTGTCTCCAATCCCTCTTCCCACAACTTTACCACTTCGGGTGGTAATAGATTTACAATGCTCCTTGGGATTAGTCTGTGTGTTGGCTGAAAATTGACTTGTCTACTGATCTGATAATTGTTTCGCCAACTGTCCAACCTGTGTTTCGAGATTTCTAATTGAAGCTTCTGTATTTTTCTGATTAGTCAAAGAAGCTTGCATAAACTTTTCTAAAGTATCCTCCAGTTTAGATGTTCTGTCATGCACCGAAGGATAATGTTGTTGCTGTTGTTGATAAGGAGGTTGTCTGTTTGAAGGACCAGCATCTTGCTTCCATCCAAAGTTCTGATTTGGATTGTTTCTCCACCCCTGTGAAAAGTTGTTATTGTTGGAGAAATTTCCTGGTCTTCCTTGGTTGCTCACATATTGAACCTCTCCTTGTGAGCTACTCTGATAAGAACAATGACCATTTGGATGATCTCCTCCACAGAAGTCACATCTCATGGGTTGTTGACTAGGAGAAGATTGCACAACTTGCAACTGCTCTGGTAATTTAGACATTTGCTTCGTCAGTGCTTCAATCTGTTGAGTCAGAATCTTATTCTGAGCTAAGATCGCATCTGTAGTACTAAGATCAAGCACTCCCTTCCTCTGAACAGTCTGCCTATTATGCTGAGCTTGATGATCTGTGGATGCTAATGCCTCAATGATCCTTGTTGCTTGCTCTGCATCTACACTCATCATTGTTCCACCTGCTGCTGCATCTAATATCATCTTGGTGTCAGGCCTCAAACCATTACAGAATATGTTCAACTGAGCAATATCCTCAAATCCGTGATTTGGGCATTTCCTCAATAAGGAATTGAACCGCTCCCAAGCTTCACAGAATGGTTCATCTGGTCCTTGCCTAAACGTTGAAATATCAGCTTTGGCTTTGATGTAGCGAGATGGTGGAAAGAATCTGTTCAAAAATTTCTCCTCAACATCCTTCCAACTATTCAAACTCTGATTTGGATGTGACTTAAGCCATTCCTTTGCTTTACCAGCCAAAGAAAAAGGAAACAACCGCATGTATACATGCTCAAGATCTCCTTCTTGAAAGCCCATGGTTCCTATCAATTCGTAGAATGTAGAGAGATGAGTGTATGGATCTTCATTATCCATTCCAGTGAATTGATGAGAACTGATCAAGCTGAGGAAAGCTGGCTTCATCTCCAGAGTTTTAGTGGTGGATGGTATTGTTATGCTAGAAAAATATCTCGGCCCTTGTTGCATAGCATAGTCTCCAAGTGTCTTCCTGGCTGGAGCTGGTCTCTGATTCTCCATGTTTTCTGATTGAGGTGTGATGGAAGTACTGGAAGATTCTTCCCTTGTCTTTCCTTGCTTCTTTTTGCTTTTGCCTCTGTTCCTTCTAGCTGTCTTTTCTATCTCCGGGTCAAATGCTAATCGATCTTCAGGAACCTGACCTCTTAAGAGCATAAATCAAACAGCTCAAGCAAGGATTAGTACAAAGGGAAAATTTAATAAGCTATCTAATAAAGAAAAATATACACAAAGCTGGATGAGATAACTAGAAATTTCAAAAGAACACCGTTCCCCGGCAACGGCGCCAAAAATACTTGTTGAGTCTCTTGGCAAGCGTACCAAAAGTCAACTGTAGTATAATGATTTGAAGTAAGAGTGTCGAACCCACGAGGAACGGATTCAGTTAAAATAATTAATTATCTCAATCAGCATATATATACAAAGATTTTAAATTTGATTTGACATTGACTTTTGCATAAAATTAATACAGTAAAAGCGGAAAAGTTTAGAAAAATACAGTAAAAGAAACTGGGATTGAATTTCATCTATCTCCCTTGTCTGTAATCTGGATGAATATAATATATATAACATCTGAAAATACCAATATTGATGCACACTCAAAAATCATTTATACCGATCCCTCGCGTATAAAATTCATAAGATTAGTTTCCTGAATATTGATTCCTCACATATTCAACAAATTATCCAGCATTACGATCGAGTGTTAAAAGCAATTGATATATTGAGATCTATTCCTAGCATCACAGTATATCAAGTATCATTGTTCAAATCAGATTTTCAGAAATACTATCCAGTCAGATCTAAAAATCAAAATCAAAACATCTATTGATCAGATAGAAGTAAGCATTAAGAGTAGAACAATAATACCAATACTGAGTAAAACAGAAATGCTATATATAAATATCACCAGATTACATCCAAGTTCGAGTAGATTACATTCAATCCCACGGAAAGAGATTAGCCACTCATGGTAGCTATCAAAATCCTAAGAGCTAAAGAAGAAGAAGAAGAAAATGTGAACTCTGTAGCTCGTGGTCACAGCTCCAGCAATTCTGCAGTTTTTCTCCCCACCATTCCAAGCTGATTTCTCTTTCTGATGCACTCAGAATATATATCCACGAAGTCTCGCTCAAGCTACCAAAGTCTCGCTTGAGCGAGACAGCATTCTTCATCCTAAAGAAAGCCTCTCGCTTGGGCGAGATGTGCTGAAGCCAACATCTCGCTTAAGCGAGCAAGAGTACTTCAAGCTGAAGAAAGGATCTCGCTTAGGCGAGATTGGCAGCATCTGAGCTCGCTTGGGCGAGTATGGCGGCAAGAGAGGGTCTCCACTGCACGAACTCTCACTTAAGCGAGATTCTGCGTCGCTTAAGCGAGAATGGCGGTAGTGGCTTTGGCTTAGGCGAGAATGCTTTGGTTTTGAGCGAAGTTAACAGCATTCCTTCCCTATTT
Organism: Vigna unguiculata; assembly: GCF_037176805.1. Lineage (NCBI taxonomy): Eukaryota > Viridiplantae > Streptophyta > Magnoliopsida > Fabales > Fabaceae > Vigna > Vigna unguiculata. The sequence continues at coordinate 31,664,071 of NC_140797.1, forward strand.
TCTCTATTTCTTACTTTCTCCTTCACTCTTCTTGAGTTCTCTTTAATCTTTCCTGAAAAACACACAAAATAGGATCAAATGATTTCTTTAAATCAAAACTTGGAAGCATGTGATTGAAACTTAGATTTAGGGAGAATCAATATGAAATGAACACAAATTTAAAGTATAAGTGCCAGAGTTTGTTATGAATCTTTACTAAATTTTGGCACTTATCACACATCTTCTCATTATAATTTATGTGAGATACATATTCTTATATTTTTTTAAGATAAAAGGTTTCAAAAAAAAAATATTATACTACAATAGTGAAAAAATAATATTACTAATTTTCATTGTTTTATGACAAATGTTTTTCATCATAATATTTTCTTTTAGTAATGAATGGTTATAGAAAATAATTTTTCACTTAGGAATGTTAGTGTGAATAAGTGGACATTAATTCACTTTATGTAATGTAATTTGTCAAATGCAACATCAAAAGAAAATGTACATGTGGTATATGTAAGAAGAGTACCATTGAACTTATCATGGTTTAGGATTTTCTCTTAAATCCTTCAAATTTCTTAAGATAACATATTTTATTTCATCTATTCTAAACCAACCTACCATTTTATGATTTATTACAATAGTAGTTTTTTGCAAACATACCCATTTTTAATAATTTCACTTTTGCATCAATCCACCAATAGATAAAGAAAATAGTTTCATAACAAACCTTTCAAAAATACTTATATATAGTCACTCTCATACTTTCATTGTAAGAAACCCTAGACACCAAATATTCAACACTTTTCCTCCAAAACAAAACAACAAAAACAATACAAACAACCATTGTCTCATCTTGCACCCTATCTCTAAAACATAATCACCATCAAGTAACATCAAGTAACATGTATATAAAATACTCTTCCTACACTTTCATTTTCAACTACAACCGATACAAAATAAGTTGTCACATCATAAAATGCTCCACCCTACATTCATACAACCACCAAATCACTCTTGTTTCCCTACCACGTTAAAATGGGACAAGGATTCATTTCTCATATTTTATAGTTTAAATAAATAATGTATATTAAATTTCCATATTTTAAAATTAATTTACATGTTAACATTATCCTTATCGCTTTGAATAACATATATTTTTAAAAATTTTTTGGTTATATAGACCCTAATTAACTGCACAATAACCGATTATTGAAGTTCATGTTGATGTTTTATTACTTGTTCGCTTATTCTAAATTTGAAAATATTATATTTTGTTGAGACTTATCTTTATCTTTGAATTTAATTTAAATACGCTGACTTTCAATAATAAACTCTCATACATAATAAGATAATTTATTTTTACAATATTTCCCTTAAAAGTTATCAATGACTAAGAAAATATTTTAGTGATTAATTTAGTTATAAATTTATACATTAAAAATTATTAAAACTAAAATAGTTTTTAAATTAGTCATTATAGTAAATTTGTCTCTAAATTAGTGACTAACATTAGCTATTAAAGTTTAACTACAAAAAAATTAGTTCTAAATTGGTCATTAATGGAACAAATTTAAAAATCAAAATTTTTAATAACTAATGACCAATTTAGAAACTAATTTATTATAATAACTAATTTAGAAATCAATTTAAAAATTATTTTTAGTTATTAATAATTTTTAGTTTATAAGTTATTTAAATTGATCACTATAATAATTAATTTTTTTTCCTCAAAATTAGTCACTAATAAGATATTTTTTAGTTTAGAAATGTAAAGAATGTTGTAATAATATAGCTCTTGTCAATTGGTGCGTGAATTCTTTGTCTTACTATTACTATAAAATTTATTATTTTAACATCTATATCACTTCTCTTACAATTTCGAAAGAAAAATCAAAAGATTATTCGAGAAATTAATGTCAAAGTAATGGACGGGCGACAACAAAGATATATAATAAAAAAAAACATTATTATTCTATTCATATTTTGATGAATTTTATGATAATTATATATGTGTGTCTAATTGATAGTTACTTGAGTGATACTGATACTCAATTTAATATTTTCACGGGAGTCAAATGACATAAACTAATAAAGGGAAGACTAAATTAATCAATGATATATAACTATATAATTATATTTTCATTTTA